>NC_142094.1:56386827-56722811 GCF_054644295.1 Miniopterus natalensis
GCGGAGCCGGGCAATGACCAAATCAATCCATTCCAAAGCACGGAGATCTGGTCCGCGGCACACTTTGGAATTACTCTTTTTAGTTCATATTTTACCACCAGCCGCATAACGAGGAATGAACTTCGAGATGGATCGGACCCTCGGGCACTTTTTGAAGGAAAAAAAGTCAAGGACGTGACTTGCCAGGGAAAGATGTTTTCGCGTGAGGCAGACCCTACCTGCTGCGCTCCGGGGAACCGCCCCGGGCATCTGCCGCCCCCAAAGCGCTTTGCAAGCGGGCGGCTCCTCCCTCCCTCCCGCCGTCTCCTTCCTCCTCCCCCGGCCGGGCCTGGGCGGCGGGGCTGTGGCCTGGGCGAAGCGCTGCCTGGGCGACGGGCTGATGTAGGGACTCCCACTGAGGGGCGTGGGGAGGCCGTTTCTCCCACGTGGACAGCAAACGGATTCCACGGGAGTGAAGGGAGCCCCATTTCCAGGCCTGTTGATCCCTCGCTCTTTCTAAGACCCGCCGTCCAGCAGGAGCGCTTCCCTGGGGGCCGGGGCCGCGCCTGTGCCTGTGGCCGCCCCCTGCCCCGGGGGAGGGTGATGGGGTCAGGAAGGGCTGGTTCCTGGCTGTCCACACCAGCAGTGTTCTGTCCTTGACAACCCGGGCCAGCCTTCAAGTAATCGAAAGAGTCCAACAAATGCCGAACGCAGGGGACGGGAGAAGAAATCCCGTTTTAATGGATTTCAGCAGAGTTGATGCCGATGCACAGGAACAAGGGTGCCGTGAGGTGGTGTCACCCGCGGAGTGTGGGACTCCTACGGCTCCTGCGGCATCGCATGGGTGAGGAAGCTGAGGTCCTGCGTGGGAAAGGGGCTTGAGGGTTACATAGCAAGTTTGTCTTTTTTGTCTTATGCTAATTTGTTCAACATTGACTATAAAGCCTTCAACCTTTCCCAAGTTAAAGGGACTGGATGTAGCAAGGAATTCTGGAGGCACAGGGAGTGGGGTTGTAAACTGCAGTCCTGAGGGAACACGGTGCATACGATGAAGGGAGGAATTGCGCCGATATAAGGCAACTGTCATCTCAGAGTCAGGGAGGCAACAGGGAGCGGTGAGGGCCTGAGCAAAGTGAAGGATGCTCCATCCAGAGGGGACGGCTTCCACCCAGCTCCCGCCCATGGTTGCCCCATGGGAGAGAAGGCCCAGGGTATCAGTTCTTTCTTCTTTTCAAAAGAAGCCAGAAAACCATAATGTTCTACATTTTAAAGTGTCAATAACTAATTTGATTTTCAAGTTTGGTAATGGTCAAACAAAACACTCAGCAGACTAAGTCTGGCTCATGACCTGTAGTCTGAGACGTTTGGGTTAGAGGGTGAACTGAACTTGCATGTCAGAAACCCCACCTCACCCGGCCGGGCGTGGCTCAGCAGTTGAGCCTAGACCCAGGATCCAGGCGATTGGGGTTCGATTCCCAGTCAGGACACATGCCCAGGTTGTGGGCTCGATCCCCAGTCGGGGGCGTGCAGGAGGCAGCCGATCAATGACTCTCTCATCATTGATGTTTCTCTCTCTCCCTCTCCCTTCCTCTCTCTGAAATCAATAAAAATATATTTAAAAAAAACAAAAAAAAGAAGCCCCGCCTCCTCCAGGCCCCCCAGCCTGTGGGCCGAGGAACCCTCAGGCATGAGGGTCTGTATCTTCTCGGTTCGCCAGCTGCTGCGAGTCCAGCCTCAAGAGAGGAGTCGCTGCCCCTTAGCTCTGCTGTTCTTTCTTTAAGCTCAGGCAGCCTGGGCCGTGCCATAGGCCTCTTCAGAAAACACCCCTATCACCCTGGCATTGCCCAGCCCCCGGGGTCTCCATCACTCGCGCTGCCCGACAGGGGCTGGGTGCCATCCCCAGCGCTGGGCGCAGAGCGGGCGAGTCATAGGAGCCGCTGCTGGGTTGACAGACGTTCCCCGTGTCCCCGGCTCCTTAAACTTCACACCGAGGCGCTTCTGCATCGTGTCCAGGGAAATTGTGGGGTGTTCGCCTGTTCCAAGGACCGAGGGAACACTCTGTCTTTTCACTTTGACTCCCAAATAAGAAAATGCCACAGGGGTGTCTGGCTTATAAAATACCGGGCGGCCTGCCATTATTTTCCCACCCTCTGGACAAAAAGAGATGAAACAATAAATGCGAAATGAGCTACACCCAGGTGTTTTCCACACAGGGGATCAGGTCTCTCTCATTCTAGCATCTCGTCTCCTGTTACCTTTTTCTTTCTCCCACGTGTGTCTTTCCTTGGGAGCCGTTTTATTTTCTAGTCATTTCACTCCGCGTGACGTGAAAGGAAGTTTCCTGCCATTGGGAAGGTGACGCTGTTTCTAACCTAAGAGCTTTTTAATGGTTTAAGCCTTTGTTCATTTCCTCAAAGCGCCTTGAGCATGTGCCGAGGGCCCCAGGACTTGACTCCTCGTGACTGCGCGGCCGCCTTTAGGACGTGTCCTCGCCCCCTGGGCCCCGCGCCCCGGCAGGCCGGGCGGGCGGGGGCGCCCCGGGGAGGCAAAGGCCCGCAGCTGGACCAGCCCGCAGCACGCATTTCCCCCCGAAAAACCTGGAAAAGCAGCTCGACGGGGGCCTATGCGGAGGGCTGAGAAGTATAGCTTTCTATCTGAAAGTCAGAATATTATATTAAATATTTTATTAATATCACACAACGAAATTACAGCCTGGCCCCTCTGGTTCGCTTTCCGGTTCATTTCATCATCTTTATGACTTTCTTATGGAGGCTGCCACGCGTTCTCTGTATTTCTCATATTCGTTTTACCCAAACAATTTACATCATCTCTAAATGAAACTTCGAATCGATAGAAAAACTCACCCCTATTCCCACACTCAGGAACCACGGTTTTGTTTTTCTATGACTAATATTTTTGGGTGTGTAAACCTCACCCGCAGGTGTCCTGATCAAGTCCATGCGGTGACTGATTGGATCGTTACGTCGCAAACGAAGCGCCTGCTACGTTTCTCTTCGCTGTGACCACTCGTGTTTTTCCGAAGCTGCCGCAGCGTTTATTCAACACGCAGTACTGAGCGTGCCTGTCAGTCCCTCCAGGCAGGACTCAGTCCCACCGACGTGTACAGAGCAAGTGACGCAGGCCATCAAGGCGTGGGTAGAATCTGCTCCTGTCACAGCCTCTGGATCCTCCAGATGGGACCACTCGCTAACCTCAGGTCCCCGAACACTCCTTCTGCCCCTTTGCTATCCGGCGACCGCCCAGGTGAAGGAGGGGAGTGCTGGGTTTAGAGGGAGCTGGGAGGAATGTTCTACCACCTTGGCTATGGGCTGCTTGTGAACGCTGGTCTCTCTAACACTGACGCGGGCGTGTAACCCCAGCACTCAGCTCGGTTCTAAAAACACGGGGTCTCGCGTCAGCTACACGGAAAGCTCGGAAGGGAGTGACCCCTGAAGGACAACGGCTTGTCCTCGATTTCCAACAGACGCACTACCTTTGGTGTCCCGTGTGGATGCGCATTTCGAAGGGAGAGCTTTGGTGGCCCTAACAGACCAGGTAGGAGGACCTTCGTGAAAGGCAGACTCCGTCCATCGTCAGCAGGGCTTGGCTTCAGCCTTGCTTGGCTGGGGGCTTCAGGTGGACCCACGTCAGTGCAGGAACAGGGCATTCACCCCCGTATCCGCAGGCAGTGTATGAACACCCAGCAGCTCTTCTGCTGTCCGTGATCCTCAGGCGAGTCATTTAACACATCACTAATGAGATCCCCCCAAATCTCCGCAGGATTCTTTTAGAAGAGGCTGGTGGTGCTAAGCCTGCCTCGGGGCAGCTCTCGCCCACCTTTGGGTCTCACTCTGCAGCTTCAGCTGAAGACTGTTTCAGTGAGCACGTATAATGCAATATGTCAGGATATTGGCCTGCGACGCTGAGTCATCGCTGACGTGATTAAGAACATCAGTAACCTCACATTATTAGAAGGTTTTAAATTGTGAAAAACATGATTACATCACGATCCACTTTCGAAGGCTCTCATCACATCAGCCCATCACATGGAGTGGGCGAGGATTACGGTCCCCTTTGCAGGAAAGGAAACTGACGTGCCAGGGGCTGAAGGCTTTGCCCGAGACCCTCATGCCCCCGCGGGTCAGAGCCAAGGTCGACACGTGCCTGTGTGGCCTGTGTGCCACGCGCCTGCCATCTGCACCCAGGAATCATTTCAGTCTCAAGAGACGCGGAATGGCCCCTGCGAGTGAAGCTCCTGGAAAAATCAGCAGCATTGCAAACTAAACTGGTGCGTAGAAGTATTCTGCTGGGGTTGTTTGAGCTGAAACTAACATTTCCAGTAACCAGGAACCTCCACGAACCCGAAGGGCCTCAAAGTCCCTGAAACCACAGTCAGAGTGAAACGCACGCTGTTTTAAATCTATGTTGGCTCCAACCAGAAAAATACTCCTTTCACTTAGAAGTGTTCTTAAAACCCAGCGGGCTTACACAACCCTATTTTCTGCCCCTTATGGATAAATAATGCCCGAGTCTCAGGCTCAGACTGGCTCTGCTTCGGTTTAATCATGGGTGTGTTGCTGACAGCTCTCTCCGCTGGCTGGAGTCTCTGGACCCGTCCTGCCTGGGGCTGTTCTGCCCGCCAGGCATCGGCCCAGGTGTGGGCTCTGCCGGCGTAGCACTGGGATCCCAGCGTGCCTGGGAGTTTCTACCCACTGGAGGCGAAACTCCCCCCGCAAATCATGACTGTTTCATGACTGTTTAATGTCACTCCAGCTACCCTGGGCCCCACTTTGATGTTAGAGAGCAGACTGGCTGGCCCCCAGGCCTGCTCGGAAGGGAGGTAGAAAGATAGATAGATGATTGATCGATAGATGCTAGATCGAGAGAGAGACACAGATGTGAGAGAGACACACTGATTGGTTGCCTCCTGCACACGCCCCAACTGGGCCGGGGATCAAGCCTGCAACCAAGGGACATGCCCTTGACTGGAATCGAACCGGAGACCCTTCAGTCCACAGGCTGACACTTGAACCACTGAGCCAAAGCAGCCAGGGCTCTGCTGTCTCTTCTTATCAGGGCACTAATTGTAGCAGATCAGTGCCCCACCCTCACTCCTTCATATAACCTCAATTACTTCCATAAAGGTCCTCTCTCCAAATGCAGACTCATGGGTGGTTAGGGCTTCAACGTAGGAATTTGGGGGAACACAAGTATTTGGTCTATAACAAATATTTCCTGTGCCTTGAGAAGGAATATTCTCTATTTTAATGTATATTCTCTACTTTTCTTTTCCTATATGCCTGTTATTAAAATTTTATTTAAATATATTCTTTTTTGGGCATCATGAAACATAGCTGTCATTTCTGATAGGATACTTGTCTTGTGTTTCTTAGGTTCAATCAACTCTTGTTTTATGACTTTTTTCACATTTAAAAATTTTCTGTTTCCTGGTGGTTTTTCATACCCCCAAATCCTTGCTTAATGATCTTAATTCAGTTTTGAATATTTTCTTACATCTTTCTTCTGTTTGAAGGTTATTGGCAGCAGAGAGAGGAGTTGTTATCAGCTGAAATGCTCTGATGATTATTTTTGGTTCCCTTCTTGGAGGCACCTCATAGATGAAGGTTCCTCTTGTTTCCATCACCCACCCACCCGGCCCGTGGTCTGGGGTGATTTCAAGAGCATGCTCTTACGGGCTGTGCAGTTTCCTCTGTGGACGGCTTCGTATTTTTTGTGTGGGTTTTTTAAAGATTTTTTAAATTGCTTTTTAGAGAGAGAGGGAGAGGGAGAGAGAGAAACATCGATGGCTCCTCTTTGGAGAGAGGGTGTACACCTTTTGATTTGATTTTTATTTTAGTCTGTCTTACAAAACCCCAAACCTCCCCCTTGCTCTCTTTTTTCCTTTCACCGCCCCTCTGCCAGGTGTCATCCTTGCGGTCCCTTTCCCTTCTGGGCTGCCTGTAGAGGGTGCTGCCCTCTAAGCCTGGCCCGGCGGGTGCTCCGGGGGCTTCCCCCCGCGTCTCAGGCGCCCGGGAGCTCTCTGCCCGAGGGCCGCTGCTCTCAGCGCTCTGCCCTCCGCGTCGTCCCCGCAAAGGCCCGCGGCCCACGCTTGAGAAGTAATCCCGCTGGCCTTGGCGCCTCCTTTCCACGTCAGTTAAAGTACTGAGGGTTCTGTGTTTCTCCTTTTACAGCCCGCATGGGACCTCGGTGGTTTCACTTGTGCTTGGCGCTGACTGGCCCGCCCGGGGCGGAGGGCAGAGGTTTCGTGTTGAAGCGGTCAGCAGTGTCTCCGTCACCCGGGCCCCCGGAAGGCCCCCGACGTAGCGGTGAGTCACATGCAGCCTCTCCCGGGCTTTCCTTCCCTCGCCGGGGCCCACTATGCGTGCAGAGTAAGTGCAGCTACATGTTTTCAAAATTCGATTTGTGTAAAACAGCAGCATGCTCGATCCTAAGACACAGGATCTGTTTAGTAAACCTTAGCGAACATATAATAGGAATTCAGTTGTTAATAAAATCAGACTAGCAATCAAAACCGTTCTATTGAAAAACTCATAATCGCACGTTTAGTTAGAACTTCTGAGCTTCGTGACGTTTGAAGTCCTGGGCCCTGTGGGAGTCGCCTCTGGAGCAGGCCTGCCACATCCCAGGCCCTCCGAGGGGCTCTCAGCAGCTTTCTCTCTGGAGCTGGGCAGCAGCCGTGGCGCCAAAGAGGGTTAGATGGGTGAAACGGCGCCCTCTGCAGGGGTTAACCTCGGAGGTTTCCTTGGCGTTACGTGTTCATAACTAATTGTGTAGCAGTGACGAGAAGTTTCTTTACACAACATGATTCTGCTGCGCGATGCGTCTCGTCTCCGTTACGCGGAGCGGACAACGCCGGGCTGCGCTCTGCAGAAAACGCTGAGGTTTATTAAAGAGATAAATTATGGGCCCAGCAAATGCAAAATAATAAACCCGAACCATATTGTTTACGTGCTCAAGTAATTATTCTCTTATTTTCTTTTAATATCCTGTTGCTGTTAGAAATTGTATGCCCTATTAATCTTCCCTGACATTTCCCGCAAAGTGTAACGCTCCTGGTCAGCTTAGGCACGTCCAAATTCCTTGACGCCCGGGCCTGTACACCTGCCCCTGCCTCGCCATTTCCCAGCCGACGGGGGACAGCAGTTTCCGAGACAGCCGCTGGTGTGAGGCCATTGGGCGCATTTCTTTCCCATCGGTTTTCTGGGCCAGATTTCACCGCAGCTCGTAGGTCTGATCAGATCAGTAAGAGCCGGAGGCCCGCGCCTTCTGCCGCATTCGTCGCCGTCACTTTTCTGCTCTCCGCGGTGGAAAATCCGTCTCTGGGACGGGGCAGTGCATTTCCCCGTCAAGGGTGCGCACGGAAAGTCCTCTTACCTTTTTGTCTGTGTAACAGACACTTACTGTTTTCACCCAAGGAGGAGTCAGATTTTATTTCTGTAAAGGAAGGGTCAGTACAGGGAGTCTATGGGTTTCAAATTCCCGGCTGGACTCCTGCAAGCAAGGCCAGGGCTGAAGGCCAGGCGCTGTGGTCGGAAGCCCAGCGAGTGGGAGCTCACACATTCACACTCACTCACACACACTCACTCACACACACACTCACACACACACACACTCATACACTCACACACACACTCACGCTCACACACTAACACTCACGCTCACCCACACACACACTCATACACACACACTCACACACACACACTCACGCTCACACACACATGCTCACACACATTCACTCACTCACACACACTCACGCTCACACACACACACTCACACACACTCACGCTCACACACACATGCTCACACACATTCACTCACACACACTCACACACACACACACTCACTCACACACTCACTCACACACACACACACACGATTAAAAGCTCCTCACGGCAGATTCACAGGACAGACCCCGCGTTACTCGCGGCGTTTTTACCCTGCCGCACACCGTGACTTGGGTGGCAGAGTCAGTACAGCAGAGAAAGCATCCTGAGTGGCAAAGTCACACGGCGCTATTACTTTTGCGCTATCCTAGGGGATGCGCGCTGGAAGTTAAAGCCCAATTTCTAGACACATGGGAATATATTTCAGATATTTGACACACGGTAGGACGTCCCTTGATTTATTAGGGTCCACTTTGTGCGTTTTTCCCTGGAGATAGCAATTTGGTATTTGAAAACTCGGGGCCATGTACATGAGGTCCCATTACTGCTTGCTGTGCTGTGATGGCAGCTGTAATTACTGTTTTTAAACAGGTCTCTCCAGGATGCCCTTAAATACTATTTGGATCTAAGTGTGTAAGTATAAGCTGCCCATTTTTGCACTGGTCTAAGTGAGGACAACTCCAGCTCAGCCGGTGCGGCTCGGCTGGCTGAGCGGTGTCCTGCGCACCCAGGGGGGGCGGGTTAGAGTCCCCCTCAGGGCACGTGCCCCGTCCCAGGAGGGGGCGCACAGCAGGCGGCTGACGGGTGATATCTCTCTCATCGATGTTTCTATGTCTCCCTCTCCCCTCCTCGCTCTCTAAAATCAATAAAACCATAATTAAAAAAGAAGTGAGGATAACTCGGCCAAGAGGCATTTCCTTTCTGTACCCACGATGCTTCTACACGGTGTCCGTGCTTCTGGATGGGCATTAAGTTTACCTCCCGGAATAGGGCGGCTTTCGATGCCTGCGCAGGTCATGACAGGGCTTTGCCGCCGTTCTGAGTCGCTGTTCGGGCTAAAACGGAACCCCCGGAATTTCAAAATTCTGGCTGAGATTCTCCTCATCAAGAAAGTTCATTTCCTGGGCGTTAGACCCTGGCATTCCGACATATGCGATCCGCTTAAATTGGTTTTCAAGAAGTGATAGGAATACAGCCTTGCGCGTGCGGAGGCTGGAGAAGGCAGACCCGGGGCCGTGCCCTTCCCGCAGCGGGAGGCGGTGGCGCTCGCTTCATTCCCATCACTCCGGTACACGCTGCTTCGGGTCTCCTCCCGCGACACAGGGTCCAGGGGGCCGCTTGTCCAGCCGCCTTGAAATGCTGTTACAAATTCTGTTGGGGTGTTTCTAACTTTAAACCTTTATATTTGCTGCAGCTCAGTTTACATCACTGCTCTTTAAGTGAGGAACTTGGAACTTACATTTTGCCGAGACCATTCCTCCTCCTCCCCGACTTCATGAGCGTCCGCTGAGTCTCGGGCCGGACCCCGGTGTAAATTCTTGTCCCTGACGACTGCCGATGCCAAACACCTTCTCAAGTGTTTATCTTCTTCGGTGCGCTATCTGCTCAAAGCTTTTGCTCCTTTTATTTTGGGTTGTTTGTCTTTTTAATAGTAAATTTAAAGGGCTCTTCATATATTTTGAATACAAGACCTTTGACATGCGTATGCATAGATGTAAAGGCCATATCATAGAAACTATTTTCTTCCGTTGTATGATTTGCCTCATTGTTTGCTTAGCAGCATCTTTCAAATATTAACATTTTTGACAGAGTGAGCATTGTGGTGCCCCAGAGAAAGCTTCTATAAAACAAAATTGTGATAAAAGCCAATATATATTTTTTCACTTTATGGTTCAAATGTTTATGTCGTATCTAAGAAATGTTTGCCTAAACCAAGGCCACGAAATGCCCCTGATGTTTTCTTCTGGGGGTTTCCTAGTTTTAGATTCTACATTTAAGTCTACGATCTGTATAGAGTTAAGCTTTCCCTGTGGTGTAAGGGGCTGAAATGTTCTCTTTTGCATTCAGATATCCAGCTGTCCCAGCACCATCTGTTAAAAGGTGTTTTCTTTCTCCCTAGAACTGCGGTGGTGACCCTATAAAAATCTCCCGACCGTGCGTGAGGGTTGGCTTCTGAGCTCTATTTTGCCCCATCAATTTATAAATCTAGTCTTTCGTCAATATCACGCTGTCCTTGTTACTGTAGCTTTACAGTGAGTCTTCAATCATGTAACGTAAGTTTATTCTTTTAAAAATTGCTTTGGCTGTTAGGGCTTATTCGCATTTCCATGTAAATTTTATAAACAGCTTTTCAATTTCTACACACACAACAAAAGCCAGCTGGAATCTTGATTGGGATGACCCTGAATCGTGTCCCAGAGAAGAGACATCTTAATACTATGAAATTCAAATGAGGGAGGTCTCTCCATTTATTTAGGTCTTCTTTAATTTCTCTCAGCAACGTTTGTTTTCTGTGCAGAGGTCTGGAATGTCTTCTGTTAAATTTATTCCTCGGTATATTATGTTTTTGAGTCTATCATAAACAGCCGGGTGTTTTAAATTTCCTTTCTCCAGTTCTCCTCTGCTCCCTTTCTTTAAAGGTGTTTTATTTATATATATCTCACACAAATATATACGTATGTGTGTGTGTATATATATTGATTTCAGGGAGAGAGAGAAACATCAATGATAAGTCATTGATCGGCTGCCTCCTGCACACCCCCTGCTGGGGATTGAGCCCAAAACCCGGGCCTGTGCCCTGACCGGGAATCGAACTGTGACCTCTTGGTTCACAGGTCAGCACTCAACCACTGAGCCACACTGGCTGGCTCTTCTGCGTCCTTTTGACATCTCCGTCCCATGAGTATTTGAGTGTTCTCTTGCTGTTCGACACAGTAAGATGGACTTTTCCCGCCCAGGCCTGGTAATTCTGGGTTCTCTTTAGCGGAGACTAGTATTTTCTCTTTCGAATATATCCCACTAGGGATGTGCAATTAACGTCCTTAGTTCAAAAGTCACTTGAAGTCATACCTTACGTTATTCATTTCATGCACTGCTGAGTTTATAATATTGCATTTAATTACAGTTTTAGGTTTGCCTTTTAAAATTGCTTTAATTTCGCTGTTTGAATACGCGTAATATCAACATGGTTCAACAGCCCACGCTGGGTGGTCTCAGAGAGCCTCACGCCCTGGTCACTCCGTCATTTCTCTTACAGTGACCATTTTTAGCATCCTGCTTCCTCCCGCTGAAGGCTTGGCGATGGGCAATCGGGGGTTCTTAGTGCCCCTTATTTCTTTTACAAATGAGCATGATTCATACACTGCTCCGCTTTTGCTTTTCACTTAGCATGTCATGGAGATCACACCATACAGAACGTAGGGGACTTTTCCACGTTTGTACGGCTCTGTAACATTCCTCTGGGTGGGTGTCCCATAGGGTTGCCAGCCGGCCTCCCCGAGGGGCAGCTGTGTTGTTTCACATCTGCTGCTCTGATGAAGAGCTTTAGGCAGATCTTCCAGGCAGAGTCCGAGAAGAGGGGTTCCCATGTCAAAGGTAAACGCAGGTGTATTTTTGCTAGTTATTGCCCATTAAAGGATTTCTACTCTTTTGTATTCCCCTAAGCAACCTGTGAGAATGCTGCTTCCCAAGGCCTCACAGCAAAAGCACCGATTGTTTGGGTTATAACTAGAACATTTTCTGGGGCTGCCACCTTTTCAAGGTGCATAAAACCTACCCTCAAACCTTGTGATTTTAAGGACCTGTGTGTTCTTATTTAATAAGCTGGTTAAGACCTAGTCTCATCCAATCATGTGAGTAATTGATTTTTTTTACATGAATTCTCACTGCAACTCAAAAAATGTTTCATAGTTTCAACCTCTTGGTAACAAAAAAGAAAATAAACCAGTGGCTGGACAGATTGGGCTTTGGCAATACATCATTTTCTTTTTAATTAAATATGTAGGGAAAGTTTAATTTTGAAGTATATTGAAATTAATGGCTTTACTGCTGACTTTAAATCTAATTTATTTAATTACGTTCAGTCTCTGAACATGAGTTTTACTCATGAGCCTACAAACACAGCGCTGAAGCGGGCCAGGCCTTCAGCTCCTCACTTCAAAACTAACCTGTCATTTTAGACTCACGTTAGCTAATTATTATGTATAATTACTTATAATTTAGCTGCACATTATTGTATTAATGCAACTTAAGTAATGAGACATAACACGTTGACTTATCTTGTTTTCAAAATTCAAACAGGTCCATTGCCCATTTCTCAATCGCTTATTATGTTTGCTATTGAGTTGTATGCGCTCCTTATATACTGTGGATATTAGCCCCTAATCTAATACGCGACTTGCAAAAACTTTCTCCCATTCTGCAGGCCGCCTTCCCGTTTTGTGTTTGCCGGTTGTCTTTCGGATGCTTCTTTCCTGCTGCTCGCGGGCCCGCCCTGGCTGCCCAGGCGAGACCCAGAAGTGGTGGTTGAACTAATTCCCCTGGAAATTCTCTTTGAGAACCTCGATTGTTTAATTCCAAGAGTTTGGATTAGATTTAAGAGTATCCGGCTGTTGGCTGCCTAAAGACACACGCCCCAAACAGAGCTAAAGTGGGGCGTTAAAGATACAAGAAAGTGAAAAATTTATTAGGCTAATATAGTCACAGAAAGGAGTGGCTGTATTAATCCTAAATACAGCAGAATTTAAGGTCAAAACTATTAAATAGGAAAATGTCATTTCATATTGATATAATGTCATCCCTAAGAAATATAATAATGAACCATGTTAAAATAAGTGTGTATAAAACAAAATATTAAGAAATTGACAACCCTTAACTTTTCTCTCTTTCCCTCTCCCTTTCTCCAACCTTCTTTGTATCCTAAAGCCAATAAACACTTACAAAAATTAGGAGTATACAATATATAATAAAAATAAACAAATGATCAATTCAATAAATTCTAAAATGGTAAATTATTATCCACATCATCAGACCATGTTGCCACTAAAGAGAAACTACAGAAAGATGTTTTCAGGGAGCATCAATCGAATTTCAACAATGTAGCCAGGTATTAGGAGATCTGCTATATATTCACTGTTTCCATTCTTACCCTAAATTTTCTAGAAAAGAGTATTGTATTTACTTAATAGATTAAAAAACTGTAAATCAGAAATGTTACAAAATTAGCCCAAGGTCGCTAAGAGTAAGAGTGAGGACTTCAAGCCTGTGGGCCTGACTTTCTCTCTTGTCCCTAAATCTCATCCATTCGGTCACTTAGCCACATTTCTTGAGCACCTGAGATGTCAGCTGTGACCTAGGCGCTGCCCAGTGATAAGCAAAACTGGGCATCAGTGGTGTGGGACGGGCTCCGCCTTTGCTACAACCGTAACTCACACAGTAGGTCCAAAACTCTCGATGCAAACCTCCACCTCCGCCTCCCGGGAGCCAGCCAGCCTCTAGCCGTGCCCCGCGGTGCATTCACCAACAGCCTCTGCCAGGGCTCCGAGGGCCGCCCGGGCCCTGCCCAGGGGCAGAGCCCAGAGCTCGCACTTGAGCCTGAGCCTGCGACCCTCCCACGTAGCTGTTGGCTCCAGGAACATAACGTGCGTCTTCCTGCCGAGCGCCTCTGCTCGTCGCCACGGGCTCGCTCACCGCCTTTTCCCACAGCAGTGGCAACTGGGCGCAATACCGGACCGGCGAGCTATCCGCGGCTGCCAGTCTCCTCTTCCTGACCTTTTGACGTTACAGGCGCTTCTGCCCGAAGAAACGTCCCCCCCAGTCGGTCATGGTTTCCTCTCTAACAGCGTTTCATTTCCCGCGCGGTTCCGAATGCCCAGGGCACACGCTGGGACTACCCGCCGCCACGAAGCAGCCTGCGACCCGGCGGCGTGGCCAGCTCTTTTCATGACGACCGCATTCAGGGCAAACGAAAGCGCTCGTCTTTAAGGGCTGCCGCCGGAGATAGCGAGGCCGCTCGGGTGCTCTGGCTTTTCTTGTGTTTGTAACGGTGAATTAATTCAAATGATTTTTTTTTTCTCTTGTAATAAAAAAAAGAACATGTCTAGGGTGTAAGATCCGGAGAGATTGTGTTGTGCTGTTTATCTCCAGCAAATTAATCCACCCAATTAAACAAGAGTTTATTGAGCGCCTGCTACGTATAAGCCTTTGTGTCCCAGGCTAGGGGACATTCAGAGGTTTACCCCCTGCCTCGAGGAGTTTGCCACCCCGTGAGAGAGTTAAACAGGGAACTAGCTGCCCCAGAGCAGAGCAGGGCCCCCCGAAATAGAGACGCCTGCTGGCCCCACAGCGTGGGCATCGGGGGAGCACCGTGGAGGGTGGCACCAGAGTCAGCAGGATGGAGGTGGCCAGAGAAGGGCGTGGCCACCAGAAGCCGGGAGCGCCACTGTCCTCTTCACAACTCACTGTGCCTAAGAAATAAAACATTTCAGGGACAATAAAGCATCACAAACGTGACGCGACTGATGTGAAGACGGCCAGAAAAGCCCCCAAATCACCTTGTCCCTGGCGTGCTGGGGTCTCTTCCTCGCGCCCCGTGTCCCTATAAAATGGCTTTACCCGAACCCAGGCCGTGACGGTTTAAAACAGAACATTTAAGCGCGCTCACCCAGCGGATCAGAAGGAACCCAACAAATCCACACGGAGGCCGCCTGTGTGTGTGTTTCACGCGTGTGAATGCGACGACGGACACACGTGTGCACAGGCTGCTGAACTTCTAAGCTGGATAAATGAGGCAGGAGCCGTTAGCGCGTCTGCTGGTTGCAAGGCTGCGCGGCTCCAGGAAAGCGCCGCGAGCGTGACGCGGTCATTAACCCAGCCACGGAGCCGCCTCGGTGCGGCCACACGTGGCTCCCAGGCCTCCAGCGTCCCTTTTCACTGTCTCTGTTTTAAGTAGATCTTATTTTTTAGGACAGTTTTAGATTTACAGGAAAACAAGGGAAGCTGGAGCAGTTACCATGTACCTCACACCCAGCGTCCCCTATTATTAACATTATGTGATTATATTTGTTAGTTAAGAAACCAGTATTGATATCCATCATTATTAGCTGAAGTTCAGAGTCATTCACACTTCCTTCCGTCCCGCCTAATGCTCTTTTCCTGTCCCAGCCCCCATCCGGGCCTCCACCTCATACGGGCTTGGCTTGTCTCCCTAGACGCCCCTCGGCTGTTGCAGTTTCTAAAATGCCCCTTGTTCTCAGTGACCTTCACGGTTGTGAGGTCTTCACATCTTGCTGTGCTTCATTTCTCAGCCTTCACGTTTCTAACTACTTTTCCTTATGAAGCTAGGGCCCCCAGAGTCGCTAAACATCGTTAAACGCTTTCAATGGCCTTTGCGAGGGACTTGTCATATCACGCGGGAGCGACTGTGACCGGCAACGGCTATACTTAAAAAACGGGCTCATGTTTAATAACAGATTAGGGCATTTGCAGGCAAAATTGCTTTCTGGTAATGAGATATTTTGAGATGTGTCATAGAATCCCAATTTTCATCTTATTTAAAATTACAGTTTACCGTACTTAGAAATATAATCCATTTACACGGGATCAGCCTGGTAGCTGTTATGCGTTACGGGCGTAATTACAACTCCCCTGTATTCGAGCCTCCCTCACACTATAAAAATTTAACAATTGCCAGAAAACCAGGGTTGGAGGGACATGCTCAGGGGGAAGGGCTGATCTGTTTCCTGCCTAGTTTCCGGGTCACAGAATCCCAGCCCCCATGGCCTGTGTCAGGGGCCGTTCGCCCTAACCCAGCTCCCAGGGCTCCGGCAGCCATCGGCCTGCTTCTTCCCATCATTTCAGCTGGACCCTGAGCCGCTTCTCCAGCCAGCACTTGTCCTGAACAGGACAGACCCTCGGCCCTGCCCTCGTGGAGATGGACTCAGAGTGGACAAGTCACTCAACACTCGGTCTCCCCAGAGAACATATTCGTCAATGATACATCTGACAAGGGGTTAATATCCAAAATTTATAAAGAACTCAGACAACTCAACACCAAAACCCCCCCACAAACAATCCAATTAAGAAATGGGCAGAGGACCTGAATAGGCTCTTCTCCAAAGGGGACACGCAGGTGGCCAAGAGACCTGTGAAAGGATGCTTAGTGTCACTAATCATCAGAGATGCAAACTGGAGCCACACTGAGATGTCACCTCACGACCGCCAGAATGTCCACCATCAGCAAATCCACCAACGGCAAGTGCTGGCGAGCGTGTGGCCAAAGGGGAGCCCGGTGGCTGCCGGCGGGAGTGCAGACGGGCGCAGCCGCTGTGGAAAGCAGTGTGGAGGGTCCTCAGAAAATTAACAACGGAGCCGCCTTACGGCCCAGTGATCCCACTTCTGGGTAAATATCCAAAGAAACCCAAAACACGGCAACCCTCCTGAAAGTTAGAAACTCCAGGGGACCTGGGGACATCACCCTCTCAGGAGCCTCAGGGTAGGAGCCCCGCCAGGTCTCAGGGTGCAGATGAGAAAAGCATGCTTCCCGCAGGGTAGGGGAAAGTCACCCTCTAAATCCACCCAGAGCCTCCTGCCTTCGCAGAGCCGGAGCCCAGCTGCCCCGGGTTTTAACACAGGTGAGCCTACCTGGGGCGGGGGTGGGGGGGACCCAATTCTAGCTGTGTCCAGCCTCCCTGTTCCACTTAAGGGGGAAAAAATGAAACGAACCAAACCTGAACGGCGCTAGAGGAGGTCACAGCTCATGGGACCAGAGAGCGGGCTCTGCAGTCCTCACCCGCCTGCCCACCACCTCCGGGCTCCTGGGCCATGACGGGTTACGACGGAGAGACCCGCCCGTCTCGGCCTCTGAAGAAGAAATCTCTAGGAAATTCCAGAGATAAAGGGGGGAAAACACCACCAAAGGAGTGAACACAGCCCAGCTCCCAGCGAGATAAGCGAGGACCAGTTACCTGGCCTCCTGTTGCCAGGACCTCGTGTCTCCTTTCAATAAAGAGGTTGAGAGGTAACCAGGCAGCAAACAAAAGCAAAGGGAAGACAGTAAAAACCACGTATGCACCACACCTGGGATCCTCCCGTCTCCACGGCTCCTACCTGGGGCCCGGCCGCCGGACGTCGTCTCTCCCAGCCGGGCCACCTTCCAGGCTGGCCTCAGGCCTCCTGGACAAACTTACCGTCTCTTTCCCTCCCGGGCTCTGTAGGTTAGGAGGCCCCCAGACGCCTTTCCACCCGAACACTCTCCCCTACGGGGCATGTGCTTGTCAGCGCCACAGGTTGGCTCTCGGGCTCCCTCTTCCCGGGACCTTGCTCACCCACGAGAGCAAATCCAGCCCCTCGGGGGTCCAGCTCCAGCCCAGACCCGCGAGCCTGTCCCGTCTCCTCCCTTCTGAGCCGCCCTGGGGAAGAGGCCTTTTCAGATCTTCTGCCTCTGCCCCAAGTGCGATCCGCAGAAGGGGGCAGGAGAGAGGGAGAGAGGTACTGGCCCTGCCCGGGCCTCACGCTCAGCCACTCCTTTCCTGAGTCCCACCTACTGCGGCAGGAAGGGGTGTCTCCCCTGGATCGGTATCTCGGGACTGTGATGGGACCTTCTGTGAAGCACTTACACCCTCATGTGTAGCTTCACTCACGTGCAGAATGGCTGTTAAATCCTGTGCTGTAATCTTACGGCCCCTGCACTGGCCCCACGCCTGTGCACCGAGCAATTTGCCCCGTCTGTGCACACAACAAGCGCTCCGTGGAGGCTCTTTTTCTGAACCGTCGCCTCTCCGGGGGCTCGACGGTTGGATTTCCGCAGGCCGAGGCCACCGGCGTGCTCTCCCTTCCCCGCGCCCAGCAGCGATATTGGTCACTGCGCGTTACGGGTGGAAACCCGGCAAACAAGTCCATCTCCGCGGCTGAGTTATCTCGCATTATTTTACAGTGCTTTGTTTTGCTTTGCAAGCAAAGCAACATGAGGTGGCTTTTTGAATATTTTAGAGTGAACTATGAAGTGAATATTCTCTTCTGGTCAGCGGTTGCATTGCAATGTCTTTATTTATCATTTCATACCAGGCATGTTCCTGATAAAATAGTAGCGATCGTGTGAGTCCTGAGAGCGGGAACATAGCCGGATTCACAGAGGTGCCCGATGTCACCTGTGTTCCAGGCTCCCTGGTTATAACATCGTAGGTCCACTGAATTCCCCCCTGCCTCGGCCGCCCTGTGCCCCCCCTCTGCCTTGCTTAGCTGCACCCCCTCCTTTCCACTCAGCTCCCTGCGTGCCTGACCGAAAGCCAGTCAAACTAAAACTGGTGTCAGGCCTTTCTGTCCTTAAAAGTCGCTCAGCCACTTCTCACCCTTAGGAACCTCCTCTCTGGCATCTGCTCTGGCTCTGGACTCGTTTTTTCCGGACCACTCTCAGCCCCCACCCTCCCAGCCAGTTTTAACCCTACTCCTGACTCCCCGACTACACCCTGGCTGGTGATTAATGAACCGCTTCTGTGTCTCCCCCAAGCCCAGTGTGACCCCTGATCAGAGTTGGGGCAGAAGGAGCTTGCCCGCAGGCCCCTGCCTGGAGTGCCCAGGTTCTCAGGTGCAGCTATAAATCTCCGAGAAGCGTGACATATACAGGAATGGCTGCACATCCCTCCTCTGTGGCCTGGGAGCGTCACCACAGACAGTGAGTAAAGGGCACGTGGCTAATGAGGCGGGAAGCATCTCCAAACACCCTAGACCAGATCCGCCCCTCGCAGGCCGGGCTCTCCGGGCATCATTTAGCTAATAAGGCCGAGAAAGGAATGCCATTTGCTTCCAAATAACCTATGAATTCAGCCTGCCTGCCTTTACAGAATCCTAAGAATTAAAATAAAAGCCATTGCTAGCATTTTTCTAAAAACAAGTTAGGAGTCTGGGAAATCAAAACACACTTTTTAAAATCTCATCATTTAAAAATAAAAAAATGTACCTTCATAACGACATCTGCAGAACCAGAAAAGAACCAGTTCATAAAAAAATGCTGCCAACACAAGAAAAAAAAACCAAAAACAAAAAGCTCCAGCTTTTCCAATAAGCAAATGGCTCGGGGACTGTCTCCTTTTAATTAATTCGGCACCCAGGTCTTTGTCTGAGCCCGTGTCCTTCCAAAGCTTCTCCGGAGCCAGGTTTTCCTTGGTCCATTCAGGACCCACTTGCTGTGCAGTGAGCACTCGGTGTTGTTTCTTGCTGGTGTCTGTCTGTCCGTCCATCCTTCCCCATCCTCCCGCCCATCTTACGCGTTCGTCCATTCAAATCTCCATCGATCAGACATCAGGCGAGTGGCGCCTCTGCGTCTTTGTGCCATTTCCCAGGTGGCGATTCGGAGGTGAAATGGACGGGGCCTCCTGTCCCAGTCTCGCCGCGTGCGTGCCGCGTCCCACGCCTTGGCCTGTGTGGCGCCCAGAGCCGTTCGGAGACTTCGACATGGACCTAGTAAACATGGTGTGTAGAACTGGTGATTTAGACGATTTCCTGATGTGTTTAGAAGGTTCTGCCTGTACTTAACCACAGTTAGAAATCCGCCGCCCTCCCGGGGCTGAATTAGCAGCAGCGGCGGCGATGGGAGCGATTTTTTCCAGATTCCACCCCGAGACCTCATCAGCGCCCGCTTGCCAAGCCCCCGGACCAACTGTGCCGGTTCAGGAACCTGTCATCTCAGGGTCGTCGTGAATAAAGTCGACCTTGGCACCTTCCTTGCCACTCAGCGTCTCTGACATACCAATGGCTTAGTCAATGGAATCAAATTTGGCAAAGAGAAGAAATTATATTTATTTTCAAAATCAAATTTCACTTTTTAGTCTAGAAGTCGCGCACATCTGATAGAGCAAACCACTGAAACAAAATCTTTCTTCTCAAAAAGTTAGCTCACCAGAGCTCAGTAAAACCTGAACATCTAAATCCACGTGAAGACAGCTTATCTCATGCAATTTAGAAATATCAACGAACTTTCAAAGCATTTCTGGATCTTTACCGTCGTATTTCCTTCAGTAGTGCAGGGACTTGCCCAGTGAGCCACATTCTCACCTGCAGTTGATTTTACCACA
Organism: Miniopterus natalensis; assembly: GCF_054644295.1. Classification (NCBI taxonomy): domain Eukaryota; kingdom Metazoa; phylum Chordata; class Mammalia; order Chiroptera; family Miniopteridae; genus Miniopterus; species Miniopterus natalensis. The sequence goes on from NC_142094.1 coordinate 56,406,560, forward strand.
TTTTTTGTATCTTGGCCAATTAGATGGGTAAAGAAATGCACGGCGCGGCTGTTTTCTATACATTTTCCTGATTATAAGGGTATATTGATTTTCTACTGGCTCGTTGCTCACTTACATTTCTTGACCAATTCGTTGCCTGCTGAAATTCTTTTCATACTTTTTTGTTTGTTTTAATTTTTTAAAAAAAATATATCTTTATTGATTTCAGAGAGAGGGAAGGAGAAGGAGAGAGAGAGAGAAACATCAATGATGAGAGTCATTGATTGGCTGCAGCCCACAACCCGGGCCTGTGCCCTGACCAGGAATCGAACCCTGATCGCCTGGATCCCAGGTCGACGCTCAACCGCTGAGCCCCGCCCGGCCGGGCTCTTTTCATACGTTTAATCTGGCTTGTTTGGTGTTTCTTTTAAGGTGGAGGCTTCCTTGGTTTGTTTTACATTTTCTAAGTCCCCCCCCAGCTGACCTCCTGGCCTCCCTCCCCCCTCCAAACTCGCTTTACCTGGACGGGGCCACCTTACGGATGACAACTCCGCCCTCCACTCGCTTATCGAAAAACACACACGGTCAGTCACCTGGAGGGGTCCTCGGGGCTTCTGTCAGTTACTCCAACGGAAACTTTTCGACGCGTTGTGAGTAAAAAAACAGAAGAGAAAAGCAAAGTTGCATTGAGGTGGCAGGGCCGCTGCCCACTGCCCGCTGCCCGCTGCCCGCTGCCTGGCAGCTGGGGGCCAGTCTCCACCGTTAGGACCCACGGGGGCGTCGGAGTCCCAGCCAGGCGCCGGGAGCCGGCGGCCGGGGGGACAGGCCGCACGAGAGCCGCCCGGCGCGGTGCTGCCGCGGCTGTTTCCCCAGCGGAACGCACGCACCGCGCCTGAGCAGCCCTGTGCTGCCTGGGCCTCCGGACAGACAGCTTCTGGTTCCCTGACAGCGGCTGCAAAGGTCCCCAGCAGATGGCCCAGTGGGGTCGCCTTCAAACCCCACGGCGGCTGCAGCGGCTCCCGCCCGCATCAGGCCTCACCCGCGGGGACGGCAGGACGCAGGGGCTGCCGGCCGGCCGCTCCTCCCCGGGGCTCGGCACCTGCCCCCCACACAGTAGGTGCTCAAAAAGCTGTTAAGACTGGCCGCTCCCCTGCTGGTGATACAGTTTCCTTCAGGCGGAAAGACTCAGTCCTGGGCTCTGGGGAAGGCACAGCCTGGATCATGGGGAAGTGGGGTCCTCCCCATGCGCGGAACATCCTCAACTAAGCCCCCGGGTTTGCGCCCCTACACCTGCCCCCGGCAGCCTCCCCCCAGCCTCAGCGCCGTCTGCAGGGAAACGCCTGTACCTTGACCCCAGCTGCCTGGGGCATCTTGGAAGCTGGGAGCCCCTCTGGCTGGGATCATCCAAGAGGTCATCAGAGTCTTTGTTTTTCTTATAAACAGTGTATCCCTGGGTGTATCTCTTTCCTATCAGCTCAGCATGTTTCCTGCTGCAGGGGCAGGTGTGCAGCTCAGAGCCCACCTGGAACCTGGAACCGAAAGCTGAGATCTGGGAGCAACAAGATTGTCACCTGAGGAGCCCGTGTTGAATTCAAAACATGCCATCGGCTGCTGCCAATCAGTTCACCTCCGAGAGGGAGTTTTCACTCTATAAATGCTCCCTTTACACAAAAAACATGACTTAGCCCCTGAACAAGGGTCAGCCCCTGAAGCATAAACTATTAAAAAGGAGAGGGTTTTATGAGCTCCCATCAGTTTTCATTTGTCATTTTAAGGTGTAATCATTATATTACAAATTTATTTCCTTTTGTGCTTTTTATTTTTATTTTTAATTGTCTTTGGAGGTTTATTTGGAGGAAATAAAAACATGTCCTTGCTGCAAAATCTTAAACTGGAGGCCGTTTTCCAAGCGAATGTGTCAGTTCCTGGGCCAGTGTTTATTACAGAAGATAAAAGTGACCCGCACAGGCCAGTTTAACATCCTGCCTCTGTCGTGTTGGCGCAAACATGTTGTTTATCAAAATGCAACTTTGCCCAGTTCCAGCTGTAATGATGTCTCCCGACAAAAATGCCTGGGAATTCAGCTCCTGCAGAGTTAGTGACTGTCTTCAGCAGCCTGTTAGAGCACTTTATGGGTTAATAATGATACTTTCAACCGGGAGCTTGAAACACGTTGCTTTTAAAAAGGGAAGTTAAAGATGAACCTGGAAACAAGTGAAAATAGACCAGGTCATGAAGACATTCAGGAGCCTTCTGGGGTCACAAAACGTTGAGCCCCGTGTCGCAGAAGGTGCTCTGGGCCCGGCAGCAGGTGTTCTTAGAAAGTCGTTTCAAAGCTGAAGTTACAATTGTTGCAAAGCAAACCTGCTTAAAGGTTACATGTCTCCTGCTTAAGAAAACGGAATAGCGAATTAAATAAAACTAAGATCCTCATGGAATGTTTGAAGGCAAACCTGCAAGCTTTGAGGAAATCTGAGACTATTTTTGCATCCAGAAAGGGTGGTCTTTTGGCCAGAAACAAAGACTGAAAAGCCCAAGCAAGGGAGGCCCCAAATGAGAAGTTGCTTGGCTCTTGCATCAAGCTCGGCTTCAGAAGTCACATGCACAGTGAAATTCGCTTTACGGGAGAAGCGTGGGTGAGCCAGCCTTCATCAGGGTGATGGATTTTAATTCGGGAGCAATGCAAGCAGGCTTGCCAGAGGACGTTCCCTTCTCGAATGGCCTGATAAGAATGCTCTTCATTCTGATTAAAAGTCACCCTTTGCTCAAACGAATGGCTAAGAGACGGAGGTTAAGTCAATCCTTTACCTTGAAGCTGGTGGATCCCATCACGGGGATCTGCGCTCACAGTGCTCTTTAGGAGGCCACCTGTGCACCTAATTATGATGCAAAGCGCCTGGTGGCCAGATAGGGCACAGAAATGTTCACCAGCGTGTGAGGGTTTTTTCCTATCTAATGGCAGGATTGTCTAGGGGAAAATGTACATTTGGATGTACAGATGGGCCTAAAACGATGACAGCTGATGTTTTAGTTTGGGCCCCTGAGAAGCATCCCCTGAGATAAAGATGTCTGGGAAAGTCGTCTATTAAACACCTTGCTGACGGGTCCTGAGTATACACGTGTTTCAGTGTCTGAACGTTGCTGACCGGCCACGAGATAACTCATGTCTGCACTTACATTAATTTAAGTAATTTTAACACCTTGCTGGCCCGTCACGACGGAAGAGTAACCGGCCGCACGGGGGAGCCCTGGCTCGAAACAGCCGGTCAGCAATTAAGAAGTGATCCCAGGAACAGTAGCAGAGGAATGACGGAGGCCAGGAGAGCAAGGAGGCCACGTGAGGGTGGGCGTCCGGCCCCAGGCGTGCAGTTTTGGCTTATTCCCCCTGGGAAGCTGGGGAGATAAGAACTCATACAATTGGTTAAGGGCTGGTCCCGGGGGTGGGATGCAAATTCCCAGTCACTGCCCTTCTCTCCCTGTTTAGAAGCAAAGCACACCCCAGCAGCCCGAGGCAGCCCTCCAGCAGCCACGGTCACTGCCTCGTGGACGTGGCAGTGGGCGAGCACAGAAATGGTGAAGTATCGGAGCTGAGCCCACTGTGCTCTCCAAGTACATCAAGCCTATCTCCCCTCAAAGAGCCTGTCCCTTGATTTCTGTGTGTTCGCGAACGTCCCCTCACTGCTTAGGCAGCATCTCTTACGCTTCTCCTGGCCGGGTTGCAGGCACAAGGTGATCAGCCGAGACAGACACATTTCCAGACTCCCTTGCAGCTAGAAGTGGTGGATGTGACGCTCCTTCACCTCCCCCCTTTTTTTTTCCTTCCTGCTTGACACCAGGCCGCAGGGGTCATCTGTGACCGGAGAGGGCAAGCGTGGTGCCGATGAGGACTGCCCGGAGGCAGCGTGACAAAGACGGAAATGTGGAGTGGCCGAGGTGCTGGGGCTCCTGTGCCAGCCCCAGGTGCCCAACTCCTAAATTTCTGTCTCGTGGGTGAAATAAATCCCAAGCTAAGCTATTGATAGCCGTTATTTATTATTTACACATCAAATTATTCCAAACTGAGCACTAAATAGAGATATAAAAGTGACACATTAAATAGCATAATGCTTTGTTGCTTAGTTTTGGTTTAATTTTAATAAAATGGGAAGCAGCCTTAAATCTTTGTCCTGATCCGTGCGTACTGACCTGGATGGGAGAACTGGTCAGTTTCCTATTCACGGCTGAATTATTGTTTCTCTCCAAGGAGGGGAATTAACAGCCATCACTTGGATAAAGAGAATGAATTCATGGCTCATCCAAACGGCAAAGAAGGGCTCTCAGAGCTTTATTGCAGCAGACGTTTAACACCCTCAGTCAACAGTTGCAAGGGAAAATGGGATCGGTTTATTGCTGATTACAAGATTGTTGAAGATGAGTTTGGGGCTTGGATGAAGACTATTGATCACGAAGACCATTAATCATTGCAGACCGTGGGCTCATTTACTTTGATAAGATTTACTGCATTTGTAGCAAGATAAAGTACATCATCGATCATCTCTCCTCGCGGAGAGAGTTGCGATGACCTTGTGAGGACCGACCAGGGTGCACGCCCACGTGTTTAGCCCCAGAGCCCCCGCTGTGTGAGTGGCAGTGGGTGCAGCTGCCAACCTTCCCCACCAGGCCCTGCACCCCAGGAGCGTAGGATGCGCCCCTGGTTCCTTGTTTAATTCCTTTCCTTGGCCACATGATGGGCTTGCAGACTTCAGGGAATGAATTGTCAGAGAGGGCCAGAGGCCCCTTCAGGGCGGTTACAGGCTCAAATAACTGCCCTCCTCCCAATTAAAGACGCGTCTGCTGAGATTCCCACCAGTGGGAGCCCGGACACTGCCCTGGACAATACTTCGGGGTGCGCTGGGGCGCCTCTCACCAGAATTCCTCTCGCATCGGGGGAAGAATGATACTCTGAGGCCACTGGTCTTCATGCATCGACGCCAGCTGGGTCCCTGGCACCCTGGGCTAACGCGTCAGGGGGCGAAGGTCTGGGCGTAGAACCTGAACTTCGGAGACAGCGCTTTGCAACTCTGTCCCGGCCGTGGAAATGGGCAGAATCGCTGCACCAGCGGCGTTCCGCCTGCTGGGCAGGGGAGCGGGAAGGGCTCCTCCTGTACATTTAAATGATCGTTTCTCATTAAAGCACGGACACGGAATAGGAACGCAGGGCTGCCTTGCGATTGAGCGGCAACAGGAAATTCCCCGGGGGTAAAAGCAACTGGAAAAAAAGCAAAGGGGCTTTAAGTTTTTCCCACATAACTCTCCCTCCGGTAGAGACGACCGTGTCCCCGGGGCGAATGGTGAAGTGTGAAGAGGCCCTGTGGATATAAAATTTTCCATACGGTGTAATAGGCCTGAAAAACGAGCATTTTCTGTACATTAAATGTCTTTTAATCGATAAAAACCAGAATAATAGCACAAATATTTTGAAGGCTCAAGAGTTGTATAAAGGCTTATTAGTGTTTGTGGTTCTTGTTACATAACATTAAATCCCAATCCCGAAGGATTAGCAATGAAATGCCCGTTTTACCCACTCTCATCAGGCCCGTGAACATCGGGAAGGAAGGGCCACCCGGCTCTGGGTCTTGCACCCGCGGCCTCCAGCTAGGCTGTCCGGCTGCAGTCCCGTCCCAGGCGTGGATCATAAAGCCTAGTCGCTCTGAATCAGGATCACTCCCTGCCATCGCTGCTCTTATATCCTTTGGTTTATAAAGCAGAATAATCCTGGGGAGAAAGAATATTCTTTAAAAGAAACAGTGCTGGGAAACTGGACGCTCACGCAGCAGACACAGGCTCACGCTCGGAGTAGCGGGCGCGCTCCGGCCGCGGAGGGGAGGGACTGGACGCAGCGCCCGGGAGGCAGCCGGCCGCCTCTCACAGGGTTAAACGCACGCTTTGTCAGACCCCGCAAGCCCACACCTGTATATCATCTAGAAGAAATTAAGTGCAGCCCGGCCAGGGTGGCTCAATGGTTGAGCGTCAGCCCATGAACCAAGGGGTCACGGGTTCAATTCCTGCCCAAGCCTCATGCCCAGGTTTCGGGCTCCGTCCCCAGTAGGGGGCGTGCAGGAGGCAGTCGATCGGTGCTTCTCTCTCACATCGATGTTTCAGAAATCTCTGCATTCCTCTCCCTTTTTCCTCTCTAAAATAATTTTTTTAATTTTTTTTTTTTTTTTTAAAGTGCACAAGCAAAACAGCGTTCTAACCCCACAGCGGTACAGGACATTATTGGGACAGGTGGGGGGAAATCAGTGACGGGAATACCGGATACTATTCTTGTATAAATGTTAAATTTCTTACACATGATAAAAAGGTATCATGATGGCGTAAGACGATCTTTTCTCGGGGGGGGGGGGAAGCGCGCAAAACCTTTACAACCTGTGAATCCCGGCAAAATGCTCGGATACTAACGTTCTACTTTTTCCTGTAGGTTTGAAAATTTTCAAATAAAAATTGGCCCAGAAATGTGTTAAGCCTCTTCAGAGGTCACTGTTGGATGAAAAGGATTATCCTGATAAAATAATTAAAGCCGTAGGGAAAATAAGCCCCACGCCTCAAAGTGCAGAAAGCTAAAAACTCACAGAGCGCGAGACGCAGACACCACGCGGCCCCTGACCCAGGTGGCGCCCGACCCGCGTTCACTGAGAACAGGAGCATTTGCGCGAGAGGGTGGGGGGTAGAGAAATTCTAGTTCAGCAACGACGGGGGTTGTGCAAACGTTGAGTGTGTTCTGCTAAATATTTAATGACACCGAAAAAGCTTGTGCTGTGTTCAATGGAAAAATTCAGGACACGAGCCCAGCACACATGGAGGTACTTTCTAAAAGCACATTTTTAAAAATGTGGAAAAGCCTGGGAGAAAATAAACTAAAAAGTTAAAGGAGATTGTCTCTGGTGATAGGATTTGTGTCTGTTTATACTTTGTCCTATTTTCCAGCTTTCTGCACTGAGTGTATTTATTTTATATTTGCAACACCTGAAAGTGTTTGAGTTTAGCCGCGCAGGGTAAGGAAACAAAAACACATCCCCGAAAATCCCTTAAATCAAGCGTTGCCGGTGATACGAGACAGGGTAACAAGAGCAACATGTGTGATGAGTTACTCAATAAACGCCCGATGAGTTCGCTGGGTCGCCGTGATTTCCCTGATGATGCAAAGCCTCTGGACTTAAACTGAGCTGTTCTCGTGGCTGGGAAAGTATTGAAATAGGTTAATAAGCACATTAAATAAAATAGCACTTCCTAATTGGGTATTACCCTTACAATGGAAAAATAGAATGAAATAAATTTGTCAGGTGGCGCAGGAAAACCCCAGTTCTGTGTTCCAGAGTGTTCTCCCTGACCCTTGGCCACCCCCCGGGCTCTGCTATAAGCAGGGGAGGGGTAACGGGAAGGCCCCCTTTGCATTTGTTTTCCTGAAATCTTACAGCCTTGAGGGAGCGAGCACAAAACTTGGGAGAGAAACCCTGAAAAGGTCAAGTGGAAAATATGTGAAAATGTGAAGCCGCTTGTGAGAATCTTCCCGCTGGAGGCAGCCCCGGCGCCTAGGTCCTGTCCCCCAGGTCTCGTCTGGGTTGTGGGTGGAGGGCCCTGGGTCTGGTTTGCGCAGCTGAGCTGGCTGGGTCTCCTGCAGGGGGCGCTGTGCGGGGCCGGGGCTCGTGGGGCATGAGCCTTCTTGGCGGGGAGCACAGTAAGGTGCTCCTGGTTTGCTCTGGCTTTGAGCCTGGAAGCCGAGGTCCTAGGGGAGCAAGTGGAGGCCAAGAGCGTCCAGTGGGGAAAATGACTCTTCAGGGAAGTGTTGGGGTGTGTTTGCTTCGGGGGGCTCTTGATGAAGGGTTTGGTTACTAGAGTGAAGGAGAAGCCCCGGCACCCCAGGCTCGGTGTGAGCAGAGTCAGGACAGTCAACCGCGTCCTGCGTCGGGGAGAGCGGCCGGGAGGGCCAGGCGGCGAGGACCTGGGGCCCACGGGAAAAAGGGGACCATGTCGCGTGAAGCCCGGGCCGAGGTGTCTCCGGTCTTGATGTTACCAGCGCCAGGCCGGCTGGGCGCTGGGAGAAAAGGTCGGTGGCGGCCCAGCTCAGAGGCTCCAGCAAATTGTCCTTGTAAAAAATTCAAAAGCCTCATTTTGACTTTTTGAGATAAAAATTTTAGAATAGACATTTCTGAATAAAAAATAATTTGTAGGCTTTATTTCTGGGATCCCTGCGAAAGTCTGAGGGAACTCAGACAGTCGCTCTGCCCCTTATGGGAACGTGAACTTGATCGTGACACTCACGTGCTGACGCCGGCCCTTCACAAGGTCCTGGAACGAACACTGGGCCCTAAACAACAAGGCGGGGACGTAAGTCCCAGGGCTCCTGGAGTTGGCGTCCAGTGTGAAGTCTGCAAACCACGCGGTGAATGGTGTCGCAGCTCCATGTCGCAGCTCGGGAACCTGCGAGAGTTTATCTTCCTGTCTTAAAATCTTAATGATCCCTTCCCCTTTCTCACTAAAGTCTTCTGGAGAAATGGATCTGAGTTCTCAGGAAATCCTTAGCGTTTTCCTCAGTCATTGGAAAGAGAGGGGCCGGAGTGGATACATCTCTCTAGGTCTCTGTCTCTCCCTGTCTCTGTCTCTCTCGGTCTCTCTCTGTCTCTCTCTGTCTCTGTCTCTCTCGGTCTCTGCCCGCCCCCCACATTCATGGTTGTGGGAAACCCCAGGACAGGAGCTTCTAGGAGATGGTTCTAATTGCACCCTTCATTTTACAGGTCAGAAAACGGGCTCAGAGAGGCAGGTAAAGCCCTCAGGGTCCCAGCCGCCTACCTGTCTCGATGTCCTTCTGTCCCAGCGTGTGGGTGAAGGGCAGGCTCCCTGCATGGGCTTCCGCTCATCGGCCCATCGCCTCCCTCCGAGCCCTTCCCGAGCCCGCGGCGGGGCTGGCGGCACCGGGCCCACCAGCTGCGAGGGGAGCAGCAGCCACGCATCTTACAGCGTTGGTGGCGCCCCACCGGAGGCGGGTTCCTAGACCGTTAGACTCACCCCTGGCCCAGGTCTTCCAGGTCCCGCAGTGCTGGCTCCGGGCTGGGTGTGGAGGGGACCGGCCTGGAGGAGGTGCAGTTGCCGTTCCCAGCGTCTCCAGGCATTTTCCTCTGGCTCGAGTCCTGCCTCCTGCTCTGGGGGGGGGGGGGGGGCTCTGATGGAAGAAGCTTGGGGAACACCACACGTGGTTCAGCTTTGGTTAGTCCAGCGGCTCCCAGACAGCTGTGCCCACCCACCAGCGTCCTGCCGAGCTGGGTGAGGACCCCGCTGTCGGAAGCACACCGTGGGCGTCACCGGGCTGAAACCGTGAAATTGGACCGTTCCCAGGGTCACCCACCCGTGTCCTCTGCAATGCTCCTGCCGCTGGGACTCCGAGCGGCGGACGGACCGCGCACGGGCCCCTCTCAGGTCGCATTGCTCTGCCAGGGACTGGAGAGAGGCAGGCATTATGAGGGGCTATTCATTTTTATGCAAAGAGGAAAAATGACCTTATTATTAGAAACTGTGATCCCTTTTTAAATGAGGGGGAGATGACTTGCTTTTTTCACTCAATAAAAACAGTCAAAATCATTTATTAACCAGCTGGTGGCAGTGTTTTCATTAAAAAAAAGATAAAGTGATATTATGCACACTCTGCTTCTAATTTATTTCATTAAATGTTAAGAGGATGGATTTTAGCTCCTTCTCACCAAGATGCCTAAAGCTCCAGCGAAGCGATGGGAAAGCCGGGCTTTTGACCCCCCTGAGTAAGTTTCTGCCACCAGGAAATCACACAAAATAGACGAGGCAACCTTAAAACGTTTGCCGTCTCTGCTACGGCCAGCCCCTCCCCCGGAGTTTACACAAACAGGCGGCGGGACTGACAGACGCCGGACTGTGCTGCGGCTGAGGGGCTTAGCAGTCGGCTGAGCTGTGGGCCGAGGCTCTTTGGTTTGGCCGGTTAAACCTGCCTCTCTCCTGTGGTCTGAGCCTTGCGTTCAGCTTCCTGCTCTAAAATTATCCCTCGGTTCTCCTCCCCATCTGTTCCCCGCAGACAGCACCACTGGGTCACGCGTCACGGACGCGCCCAGCGCCGGCCGTTACTCCCGTAAGGGCGTCGGGGACGGCAGCCGGTCGGTGCCTGCGTTCGAATCCCATCAGGCCAGAGAGGATGGCCAACCAGGCCCGGGAATAACGTGTCCTCCTGCTCGAAGGCGCCACAATCTCCCCAGCCTTGACCTCTCCACCCGGGAACTGGATCCCGCACCTTCTCCACGGGACTGAGTCCACCCGCCCGTCTGCGCTGCCATCTGCCCCGCCGGCCTCTGGGACTCGGACCCTGAGCCCACGGAGGTGCGGTCGACGCCAGCGCCCATCCCTGCCGACCCCGGCCCCGGGCCCGCGGGAAGCACCGAGCAGCGCGCAGCGCAGGCCAGTCGCGTGGTCTCTCGCCGGGCCAGCGGTTCCCAGGCCACGTGAGGCCGCTCGTGGGTAGCAGCGGTTCCCGGGCCACGTGAGGCCGCTCGTGGGTAGCAGCGGTCCCCGGGCCACGTGAGGCCACTCGTGGGGTAGCAGCGGTCCCTGGGCCATGTGAGGCCGCTCGTGGGGTAGCAGCGGTCCCCGGGCCACGTGAGGCCGCTCGTGGGGTAGCAGCGGTCCCCGGGCCACGTGAGGCCGCTCGTGGGGTAGCAGCGGTCCCCGGGCCACGTGAGGCCGCTCGTGGGTAGCAGCGGTCCCCGGGCCCGTGCTGCTTACAGGACCGCAGGGAGTCCCGAGGGCCTTCCAGGGAGCATCCGGTTCCTCCTCTCCTAGGGAAGGAAACCGGGGCTGAGATGTCAAGGGTCCAAGTGAACGGCAGCCCTGAAATTTGGACCCGAGTCCCGAGGGCCTCTTGGCTCCCCCCTCACTCGGCTGCTCTCCCCGTCACCTGCCCCTTTTAGTCAAAGAGGTTGACGGGTATCCCGCAACTCCGACGGGGCCGCCTGCCGTGGAGGGAGGACAGTAGGAAGTGGGCGCACCTGACCCGGCTCCCCCTCGAGTGAGATGGCATCGGGGCGATGCCTTCATTGGGGGCGATGCCTTCATTGGGGGCAATGCTTTCATTCGGGGGCGATGCCTTCATTCGGGGGCAATGCCTTCATTCGGGGGCGATGCCTTCATTCGGGGGCGATGCCTTCATTCGGGGGCGATGCCTTCATTCGGGGGTGATGCCTTCATTCAGGGGCGATGCCTTCACTGGGGGGCGATGCCTTCATTCGGGGGCGATGCCTTCACTGGGGGGCGATGCCTTCACTGGGGGGCGATGCCTTCACTCGGGGGCGATGCCTTCATTCAGGGGCGATGCCTTCATTAAGCAGGCGCTCGCCTCTTACTATTCCACGGAGCAGCCAGACCTGCGGGGCAGGAGGCCTGGGAAGATCAAAGGCTTGTCTTCCGAAATCTGTTCTAAATAGCTGCAAACTCTCCCTTAATCTGACTGCAGATTCTACAAACAGAGCCGTGATCTCCCGCGTGGGCCCCAAACGGGCGAGCAGCTGGGCAGAGCAGGGCTGTGAACCCCCGCACCTCGGGCCCGCCCGCCTCCGCCCCGCCCCAGCGGGGACGCTGTTCCTGTGGCATTGGTGCGGGTCGTTGACGGGCCACGCGGTCATCGCGGGAGGCGCTAAACCTCACAGTGGGCGTCCTGAAGGCCCTGCTCTCGAACTGCTCGCTGACAGCCGGCTGGACCTGTGTTCCCCCAGCTCACGAGCCCCCAGGTGCGTCTGTCTCACTCGGGGTTCTCCTCCGAGGCTCCCGTCTGCAGCGTAACGAATGAGCCCACTACTGTCTCAAAAAATTAGCCCAAAATGAATAATCGTTGTGAACGCCTTGGGGGGAGGGAAATTAAATTTTAGTTGCCTTCCGCCTGCAACGGGGACACCACTGCTCTTCCGGGCACATTAGTTATCGTTTATATGTAACGTGAAAACGCCACCTCACACATCTTACCTTCTTTCCCCGGTTCTCACGGGTATGTAATGGGAGGAAATAACTTCTGTTATTTTATAATCCATAATTACAACTTTTCACTTAAACATTTTAAGTCATATATTTAGATTTGTCATTAAAACCTGTTAAAATGTTTCTGTATCATAAGAGCTGTGCTTGGTACAGTGGGCGCACGACACCTTAGCTCCATGGAAAATGGCCACGGCCCCTCTGACGTGTTAGTGGCGTGTAGGGCGGCTGAGTCATTTGGCTTGAATGACACAAGACACAATATTAGTGTAAAGAAACTGTATCTCTTGTCCTACTTTGTTCTGACTCCTGTGTATGAGGCTCGAGGTCTGAAGTGCAAAACACAACCATCCTTCAAGGGAGACAAGCGAGGGCAGGGACCCCGGAGCCAGGACGCTAACTGTGGTGGTCACAGGGAGACGGGTCCCTAGATCCCCCCAAAGAGGGACCTAACTTGGTTGTTTCTTTTTACAGCAACAACGATGCTGCTGTTGATGGAGCTGGGGCTGTGCTGAGAATGACAGCTCCATTTGGTGAGTATTTAGTGGCCTGAGGCCAAGGACTGAGGTTTTCTAAGTATCAACTCATTTAATCTTTGTAACCCTGTAAAATAGTTACTGTTATTAAGGGCATCTTACAGAATAAGGAACTAGATGCTAGAGAAAAAGCAACATGCCCAAGGCTGCCAGCCAGGAACTGGTGGGCCGGGGTTGCCACTGGTTACGGTGCAGCCGGAGCCCAGGCCCGAGCATCCTGACCTCGCCTATTCCCGCGTGTTGACCGAGGCAGAGCTCAGGGACCTCCTGTGCCTGCAATGACGTCGCCGTTGCTATTCCATCATTAAGGTACAGCGGGGCTGTCGTCTTGCCGATGTCTGTCCCTCCTACCCGATCCAGTTTGCTGCCTCTGAGATGATAACTTTAAGGAGGCATCGGCTTTAATAATGATTTAAACCTTCCAGAAGTTCTTCCGAAATACTGAACGTCGCCTTTAACAGTTAACTGGTCTTAGGGGTTACTAATGAAATCATAACATCAGCTGAAGCGCGGGCCCTTCGCCAAATGCTTCTATCAGTTGGAAACTTCTGGGATCCTGGACAAGGGATCCCGTGTCCAGTGGCAAGTTCGCGCACCCAGTGTTGAAGCAGGACACCCTAAAGCATCACCGCTCGGTTGGGAAACAGAGACGGAGCGCATCCTGAGCGCATCCTGAGCGCCGGAGGGAGGCTGCACGGAAGCAGGTTCATAACCGGCTCCCACCCTCGCTCCTTCCTCTGCATCTCGGCTCCGGCCATGTCAAATGGAAATTACAGAATCTTTCCTACCTGTCAGTTCAGATATGGATGTGGACTTTCTTGGAGAAATAAAAAGAGAAGCCATTATTTTTTATGGTCAAACCCACAGAATAAAGCAAAAGAATTTTTAACCCTCCCCCCTCACTCCTCCATCACATCGCATTTTTTAATGCTCACGGCAGGAGTTCATAACGGAAGAGGCCCCTGCCTTGGCCATTCCTCGCTGCTCCCAATTTCTAGGAGCGGACACTCAGGGCCCATCTGAGATGGAGGGTGATTCAGAGCTTCCCACCTGCTCGTCCTGGGGGGGTATCAGCATTTACTCGGAAGCTGGGGAGGAAGCCTCCCACCTAGGAAGGAGATAACTTTATATTAATTCTGCTTGTTGAAAGCTTTACGTAATACTCCCAGCCAAACAACACCCTCAGGCGGGTTCCTGGGGCAAATGAAATGCTACAGCCACGTTATTAGAGAACATGAAAGTTATTTAGTGGAAACAGGGGCCTGGGAGGAAGGGCTGACACCTGACTTCGGTGGTAATAAAGCACCACGAAGCCCTTGCTCAGGCAGCCGGGACACAGAAGTGTGCAGGTGGGGAGGGGCGGGTTTGCAAGCTGCATAAACTCGGCTCAAAGCTGGTTAAATAAAAGGGGTCTGGGGCAGGCCTGGGTGGACACGCTCAGGTGCGATGGACTCCAGGGCCCCAGCCCTTGTCTTCAGGGCCCAGTATCTCCCCATGTCCCTGGTCACTCACCACCACTGAAAGTCTTCCCTCCTCATGGCAACGGGGCTGCCACAGAGCCGGTCCTCGCAGCTCCAAGGCCATCGATGAAAGAATTTTCCTTCACCTGCTGATTCCTTCACCCACGTCAGTGGAGGGGAGCCATCTGGGCTGACTGGTCACCCTGGAACTGGGGCCAAGCCCCACTGGGACCACAGGGCCCAGAGTAAGGGCGAGTGGGTCCCCAGCACACAGTGTTCTGTTGCTGTTACCGGAAGAAGCAGCAGGAGGTACTGGGTGGTCGCAAACAGCCAGTGTCCACCATGCAAACCTAGAGAAAACAGGAGGACTTCATGACCAAGTCATTTAATGATAGCCCTTGATTTCTGGACATGAAGTCCAAATTCTGGACTTCAGGGTCACAATCAGGCATCTTCCTGTCCCTAAAGGAGAGCCCAGATCATCAGCGCCGTCCCCACCCACATCCCCAACATCCTCAAATGTCCTCTCTTAAAGGCCTGAAGAAACTGCCCATTAAAAGGATTGAATTTTTTTTTAATCTGAAGAGATGGACACTGCCCAGCGGGACAGCATCAGTGTTGCTGAAGAGAGGCCATCACCCTGGGCTGAAGAGTGTGCCTGGGATTTGTGTTTGGCCAGGGCCTGGGGCTGTGCTGTGGGCACGGAGTAAGTGCCCGGCCTGCTCTGGTCACCCAGAGGGCTCAGGAAGTGACCCTTCCGAGTCTACACCGAGGATCCACCCCGCCCTTTGAGGTCTGAGCAGCACACACTCTGCTACCAGTCAAGAAAATGGGGGGGGGGGAGGCTGGCATTGGTGTCTGTTTATTTTTCTTTTTCGTAGCCTTTGTTGTTGGGAGTATTACTGATGGCCCCCGTTTTGCGTCTGTTTTTTAAAATTCCTTCCTAGCGGCAGGGAGAGAAGATCGCGGCCCCGCTGCTTCAGCCCTGGGCGGGCAGCAACCAGAGCGGAAAGTCGGGCCGGGCCCCCGAGGCCGGTGCTGGTGAAGCGCGGGCCGCAAAGGGAGCGAGGGCGCCCGGAGCTGGGGGACGGGACCGAAGCTGCCCCGGGCTCTGCGGCCAAGCTGACCAGTAAAGGAGGTTTAGGTGTAACGGCAACTCACAGCCCCCGGGAGGCCGGTGAGGAAGCGCCACAGGCGGGTGGCGCTCGGTAAACGGGCGCAGGGCTCGGAGTCAGGCTGTGACCCAGGCTGTGAGCTGTGGCGCCTCCTCGGGGCCTCATTGAGACAATACTGCCGGTGTCGCCCTGTTGTAACAATAGAGATAACATTCAACCGCCTCCCGATAAACTTGGCATCAGAGGCTCTCAAAATGCATGATGATTCTGAAATTTTATTTTCAAAAAATGAGAGAGAGGGGGAGAGAAGAGACGAAGAGGGGAGCAAAATATCCCAAAGTGATTATTTTGGGAAATCAAATATGTCAGGGAATTTCTTCATGTTCTTAGAGAGTAACAAGAATAAAAGATTAAAAAAAGAGAGAGAAAAGCACAGAATGAGACTGAAAGAGAACTGGGGGGCCCACTCGAGACAATGGAGAGAGAAGCAGTTGCCGCCGTAGGAACTAGAAGCGTTTCAGAAGCTGCAATTATCGGAGCTGATATCGCAGAAAACCAATTAATAACGTTCAGGGGACGACTGAAATGTCACAGAAATGTAGAAGCAAAAGACAAAGAAACAAAAGAATGGCAGAGAAACCGATGCTACTGGACCCAGCAGAGGAGCCCCAGGCCCTGGGCTGCGCACAGCGGGGCTTCCTGGGGAGCCCCGGCCCTATGCTGAGACCCGCGTCCCTCGTCCCCTTGGCTCTTCGCCACGGTCCCTGTCCGCTCTAAGTCACCGCTGCCCGCAGCTGCATCCGCCCGGACGGGACGGGACGGTGTCCTGCTCCTCACATCACTTTGGGGCTCAGGTGAAGCCTCGCCTGACTGGATGGGGCGTGTGGTTTCCCCGGCAGCTGCCTGGGGTCCAGGGCAACACAGCCCAGGTGCCTGACAAGAGAGTGCCCCAGGGGCAAATTTGACAGAAAGGAACCAAGGGACTCATTTGACCCGAGGCCGGTGGGCAGGCTCTCCAGCCCCGCTCAGAAGGACCCGGTGGTTCACGTCGCCTCGGAAACCGGCTGCGTCTGCTACGAGGGGACACAGGGCCCTGTACTTCGCCTCACTTCTACTTTTCTTCTGTCCTTGCTGTCCGGGGATGGTCCCCAAACAAAGGGTGGCCGTGAAGCTGTGCCATTATTCTGTGCTCTGGCGAATTCAGACTAAGGTGGAGATCAAAACAGGACAGGCTTCGGAGACGATGCGGACACTGAGTTCCACGGGCTGGAGGCTGAGCAGGTAGAATTAAATGGTACAAAAAATGTAAGAGAACAGAACTTGGAAGGACCTGGAAGATCAGTAGGGAGTGATAACTACTGAGATTACCAAATTTTAAAGAAACTCAAAGAACCTTATGAATATCCAATAGGAAGAAACACTGGTGACTTATAAGCAAAAACAAAAACAATAGAAGATTAGAACGTCTCCAGAACATAAGATTTCAGGGGAAAACGGAGCAATCTAACGTCTACAAAATTCGGACAGAAAACAAAATGCCATCCTCAGAGTGGAATATTCACGAGCTGTTATTTACCCGAGAAGCCAGCTGAAGGGCCTTCTAAATATGCAAAGAGGATTAATGCACCTTTATGAAAATTTAACTCAGCAAGAGACGATGTCCTGCACCAAAGATTTGAATAAAATCTTAAAAGCTTTTATTCTCTTGGAATAAGAACATCTTTTCTTTCCCGTGACCCAGTAGCCAGAAACCGTGAAGGAGAAAAGTGAACGATATTTCCACGCTAAACACTAACAAAACACAGCAATTGCACATATGACAAAACGCTACTTTCTTACAAGAAAAGGTGTCCGGCTGAGAGCCGGCCGAGCGCATGAACAGCACTCACAGGCGAACCGCCTGCGCAGACATGCACATGGATACATGTTTCTCCTTACCACTGATAAAACATTACAAAATTTCAAATTGAAGGAACGAGGTGTTGCTCTTCACCACTTGGCAACATTGGAAAAGACAATGTCCAGCGTTCCTTAGCGAGTGTCGAGGCTGGAAGTGTGTTTTCCTGTCGGTCGGCTTTTCCACTCGGCATTTGATCCTTAGGAAGCAACCGGACAAATGTATACCAAGTATATAGTGTAGCATGTCCCCCATTCACACAAAATCGAATGATCTGAAATGTCCATTAACAGAAGACGGTTTAACTGATTGTGCTACATGCCTACAATTGAACACGAGGCAGGCGTTCGACGCAGCGGTCTGTTTCCACGTCCACAGACGCGGGCGCTGCGCCCGTGCATATTGTGAGGCTGGGAAAGGAGATTCCAAAATGGGAATGGTGGGCTCACATTTGTATAAAAATGTATGTGTTCCCCCGTGTGCGTGCACGTGTGTGTACACATGTGTGTGTGTGCGCGTACGTTCCCACCCACATCACCTAGACATCTGAAAACACTGAGTGAGATTAGGGTTATATTTTTATTTCTTTGTCCTTTCTTTGCCTACATTTTCTAAATGTCTAATTTTCAATTTTACAGTAAGATAAATGAATAAAATTGTCCTTGTTTAAAAAAAAACCACTTTAAAAAGTTTATGCCGGCCGAGTTTGACTTTCAGCCGCTGCCGCAGGCACGGCCCACCCCTCGCGCCGGTGCCCTGGGGTAAACAGGCCGCCCGACGGGGGGCAGCAGGCTGCGCACCCGGAGCCGCTGCAGGGGCGCTCGGCCGCCGTCACCGCGCTCGGCAGACAGAGGCAGGCGGGCGGACGGGGCGACTTCATAGGAGAAAAAAGGCTCCAGGTGGCCCTGCCTGGAGGGGAAGCTGGAGCGGGATAGCTAGAGTCAGGGCGTCCCGTGTGATCGGTTTGGGAGCCTTTCTCTGTTGGTCCTGAGTTGGAAGTGGGGGCAAATTAAGAGAAACTGAGTCGTTGACCAGGTCCTGACTGTGTGGGGAGCTTGACTCCTGTGCTGGTGGCCTCGGCGGCGGGGGTCTGCGCCGTCACCAATGCCCTGGCTTTGTCTGCATGTTCAGCCTCCCAATTCTCTTCAATTAATCCACAGTATCGGCCACACCGTTTCTAAATGCACAGACATTTTCCCTTGGGCCCAGCCAACCAAGCATCCGTATCAGCCCAGCAATGTACCAGGAATCAGGTCCAGTTTCTATGTCCATCAGCAACAAGCAACGCCTGCCTCCGATGCTTTACCGGCTCATTGTAAGTGTGAGCTACAGACCCGAATTTCTACGTGATGTTGAACGGGGATCTCCGTGACCCTCCTGCAGCGGCCACCACTTACGGACACTCCTGGAGCCAGCCCATGTTACCTGCACAACAGGTATTATTCCACTTACCTCCCAGTAACCTTCAGTCCGGGGCCCGCCTTACAGGGGCTCGGAGGGTCAGGGACGGTGTCCAGTCACGTGCGGGATGCTGGTTGAGCTCAGATGTGTCTAAATCCAAAGGCAGCGCTTGTAAGTCTCTAGCAACACGAGCCCCCTTGGAAGGGACTGGGCCACACACACGGGTGGGGTCCCAAAGCCCCGAGGAGCCTGGAGAGAGAACACAGGGCACCGACTCTGAGCTGCGGGTCTTGTTTCTCAAAGGCTACAAATCCATCCTAACCTCCAATTCTTTACGTGCCTGGAGGGTTCCCATCAGTAACAGGAAACAGGATTCCAGCTACTGCCGTCCTCGGGCAGTGACCGTAACTCACTCTGACAATGACTCACTGTTGCCCGAGGATGCGAGAAGTCCCACCACGCGTGTGCGGGGGACCCGAGTCACCAGCCTCCTCCAGGCCGGCTGCTCCAGCCAAGCTTTCACACGCGGACGGTTATGGATGGAAATATTGTCTCTGCGTTGTTCACGCAAAGGCCGCTTACAATATGTGACCCAGGGCACAGGCAACTCCTCTGTGGGTGCAGAATTTTCTATTTGAACTGAATCCAGTCGTGTTCTTACTGCTTCTTTATTGTCTCCTATTTCACCAGGGGGAACGAATTTCAAGTATGTCTTCATTTCCTTTCTTTTGGTCTTTTTTATTTACTCTCCACAAAGTCTCTCCTACACGCCAGCCCTGCCAGCTCTTTCCTTAAAAAAAAAAATTAAAAAAATCTTTTGATTTCAGAGAGAGGAAGGGAGAGGGAGAGAGAAAGAAACATCCATGATGAGAGTCATTGATCGGCTGCCTCCTGCACGCCCCCTACTAGGGATCAAGCCCGCAACCCGGGCATGTGCCCTGACCGGGTATCGAACAGCCATCTCCTGGATCCTAGGTCGATGCTCAACCGCTGAGCCACGCCAGCCAGCTGGCCAGCTCTTCTTAATGGGCCTGTGCCATTCAAAGATGCCTGAGCACCCCAGGGAGAGGGTGTCTCTCTTAGGTCTGGGAGTTCCAGGGGCCAAGGTGGGGAATGCCCCGTCTCTGGGGTCCGGCCCCCTGGATCCCTGTCTTGGCTCTGCTGCTTACAGGCTGGGAGACCCTGGGCAGGTTGCTCAGCCTCTCTGCACCTAATGCCTTACCTGTAAAATAGGGGTAAAGACAGCTCCTAGCACAGAGGTATTTCAGTCTAGGTTTAAGTGGTCATGGGGATGAATTAGTTCACACACACTCACTCTTCGCCCGGTGCCTGGCATGTAGTGGGCTCCTAATCGCTTCGTTTTCACTGCACTTAAACCTGAACACCTGAGTCTCAGCTCCAAGGTTGCTCCACAGGACCCGGGGCGCAGGCCAGACATGTGAGGGGAGAAGACACTGGCCTGATGTGTAGGAACTTGCTGGTGAGGCACCTCGGGGGCCTTTCCCGTCAGCTCTGCCCACGTCGGGTGTGGCTCCTAATCCTTCCTCGGGCTCCAGTCGGGAGACAGATGGTGATGCCTCAGAACCAGGGCAGTCACCCACGACTCCTGCGATGAGCAGACTCTAATGTGGTCTCCATGACCCCCACCTTTTGGCATTAACACCCCTGTGTAAACCTCTCCCCACAGTGTGGACAAAACCTGTGATCTGCTTTTAGGCAATGGAGTAGGGTAAGGGTGATGGGACATCACGTTCATGATCATGACTCATAAGCTCGCAACATCCATTTGCTGTAAGACTCTCTCCTCACAGGTTTGGAGGAAGCAGGCACGGTGGGGCCCACGTGGTGGGAAGGAACTGAGGCTGCCTTGAGGAACAGGGTGGGTCCCGCCCACAGCCAGCAAGAAGCTCAGGCACCGAGGCCTCAGCTGCAAACAACTGAGTTCTGCCAACAGTCGAGTGAGCATAGAGCAGATCCTTCCCTGGGTGAGCCCTGAGATCTGGCCACAGCCCTGGTGACACTGGGCTGCAGTCTTGTGCGGCCCTGGGTTAGGTGACCCAGTTATGTCTGGACTCCTGACTTTCAGATGATAGCAAACGCGTGTTGTTTCAGGCCAGTAGGTTTCTGGTTATTTGTTATGGAGCAATAGGAAGCTAATACACTGTGTTAGGGCTCTTTGGAGAAACAAAACCGACAGGAGGCATGCATACATAAACGGGGAGAGAGAGAGATTGATTATACACGATTGGCTCCCTCGGCCATGAAGGCTGAGAAGTCCGGAGCCGGAGCTGACAGTGGGCTCCAGTCTGAGTGTGAGGCCTGAGAGGCAGGGGAGCCCATGGCGCAAGTCATCCGAGTCTGGGTCCAGGAGCAGAAGACACGTCCCCGTTTAGCTCAGAAATCCAGTCTCCCCGCTGCCAGCTGTCCTTCCACTACAGTTTCTAGAGTGCAAGCACTTCTGTACTTGCTTGTAGGCCTCCCTCCCCCACCGGGGCTAGGATGATCTTTTAGATGCAGAAATGGGACGAGAAATTTTCCAGTTATGTTTTTTGTGTTTCATTATTTCAACCAGTCCCTATAAGTGCAAATAAAAAATTAAGAAGATTCCCCTGCAATAACGATTTCCCCCCTCACTACATACCCAATGGGCACCACGCTTTCGGTGCCCATATTAATGCAGTAACTGTTTCCACTTTGAGAGAGTAACGGCTGTGGGGCTGTCCAGCTGGCTTCCCTGCCAACAATGCTGGGCAGACACATAAAAACACACCAATTCCCGGCAACCTTCTGACCGTCTGCAGGTTACTGGGAGCCCTTTCATCCCACCCCTAATGCCAGCGTCTGAGCTCAGTCCCAAGATTTGTCTCTTGAGTCTCTGGCAACGCACTGAAGGCATTTGTCCCTTAGTGACCACCTGTCCACAGGTTCCACCACACCGCGGGTTTAGAGGGGGGGCGAGGGAAGTGGTCCCCGTAACTGGTGACCATCGGACAGAGCGCGGTCAGGGAAGCCGGTGTGTGGCCACAGGCAGACGGGAACACAGTGGCTTTCTCAGGTGGGACGCCCTTGGCATGCTGCAGAATCCAGCGCCTGGGCACATTTGTTCATGTGATGCGTTTGAAATAATAGCACATCAACCAAGGCGGCAGCGTCTTTTTAAGAAGGAGCGCCAGGGGTTTCAATGGGAGGGGCGTGAGCTCTTCCCTGGAGCGGGAGGGAATGGGGCCCATCAGCGGTTGGGGGCACTGGCTCCTCCAAGACGCCCCCTCCCCCCCGCAGGGCAACCAGCGGTCTGTCTGTTCCCATGGTCCTTACCGGCGGTATTTCTGTTGTAAGGTTTTTAAAAGGTGACAGATTTCCAAGACAAAAAAACAATCCATGCCGAAGTGTATTTGACAGGCAAGCACAGCTGGGGTTACAGCAGGAGGGTAACATTCCTGGTGACAGTTGAGGAAAACACAGGTGCACACGGATCCTCACTGGGGTGAGTTTCACAGGACTTTCGGAAACGGAAACAGCACATCCCCCCAAGACTGGCCTTGCTAAGCCATTTCAGAAAACTGTATTTAAAAGAACAAATTCAGTATTATGATATTACAGAATTATGGGCAAGAAAAAAGCCATCCCATCGTCATTTTGGTAAAAATACTCATGCTTTCTGGCCAATTTAAGATCAGAGCGAATGTGTCATTGGTACCCAGGCAAGTCCCTAACCGGTCCCATAAACAGCGTGTGCTCCTGTGGTGAACACTGGAGACAGGTTATCACTTTCTAAAACCCCATTTGCTCTCCACCAGCGAGGAGGGAAGGAAGTGTAAGAGCGGAGCAGCGCTTAAGGATGAAGGAAGAGGCGCCTTTCGCACACTAGCCACACTCTACGAAGTCTGAGGCTGCGCCCCAGGGCCCTCTGCACACGTCTTCATGATTTTGCTCTTGGAAAGGGAGTTTTTTTCATCCCCGTGCCGACTCCGTTGCGAAAGGACCGTTTCGCGAACACCTTCTCCAAAAGCGGCAGAAAGCCCAGCCCCTCGCTCCTGGGCGCCCTGGCCCGGCCGCCGCTCAGCAGGAGGAGAAGGTCACCCGGCGTCCCGGACACCTGGGGGCGCGGGGGGAGGGAAACGGCGGCAGAGTTAAACGTTCCTTTCAACCGTAAGCAATTTTCAGAATCTTACGGCAATGAATCCGGAAGACCCAACCTTTTAAAGGAGAAAATTCTGTTAAAATAGAACTTATGCTTTATCTAAACGCAAGGGACTGTTTGGAGCAATCTCCCCCCTCGTCTAATGGGCACACGCCTTAGGAGCACTGCTGCCCGGTGTGCGCTGCACACGCCGAAAGGAGTAATCTTGTCACTATTGCTCGATAAAGAACCTTTCAGTTGGCACTAGTCAGCCTTGGGGACAGTTTTTACATTTCACTAAGAGAAACCACCCATGACAGCCAAACCACCCGGTGACAGCGGGCACTGCCTTCCTCCGGCCGGGTCCCGGGCCACTGGCCGCGGGTCTCCAGGAGATGTCTCGCTACCTAACAGGAGGCATCTCTGTCTTTTGACTTTGGTTCGGTTTGTCATCTGTGGCTCAAGGACAGCGTAGGGGACGCTTAGTCACGAAAGGTAGGAATCTGGACTCTCAGAGCCCACGCTGCCCTCGAGAAGCTGCAGCTCAGCGCCACACCCTGCAGGCGGAGACGCCAAGTTCAAGAGCAAAGGGCATGTCCCAGGAAACGGGGCCGGCAAGTCGGCGAGGCAGGCGTGACCCAGAATCAGGTAACAGCTTCCCACACTGTCCCGTCCTTTCTGTGGTTTTCAACTCCACGAGACCGACAAGGGGGGAAGAGGGGGCTGGACACTTTTATTATAAATAAACACTACGGAGTAAAAAACACACGCTTTCCTTTCCTGGTGCAGGAAAACCAGCTGGGTTTGGGGTGACTTTGGAGGCTGAAATGGGGGCAGAGTGCATAAAATGCTCCCTGGCACTCTTTGCCCCCAATGGGTGGCGGTGGTGGTGGTGGGGCGACTGAAGGTTCCAGCAGCCAGAGCTCCTGGAAAAATAATTTCCACTGGCTTCTGGGGTAAAAGATGGGCTTTTTTTTTTTTTTTTTTTTTTTTTTTTTAAATCTGGGAATAGTCAGAGTTTCATAAATACTGATCACAGGAAACCCAATCAAAAACTCTTATTTGAACACCCACAGAGGAAAGCCAGGCATGAAATAATGCCATGTAGGCTCAGTCCCCAGCAAGGAGAGGCCTGTGCATCGTTTCAGGAAGGAAGCGCCACAGTTCTTTCCAGAAATAGCCCTCATGCGCCTCTACGCTGTGAAAGGAACGCGTCGGTTCTATTTGAGACCCCGGAAACCCCCAGAAAGGCCCGATGCCCTCTGCGGGCCGCTGGAGGGCGCCCGGCCGGGCGGGCTCATTAGCGAGATACATGGCACGTTCACCGGGATGACAGGCTTTGTGAAGCCCCCAGCAGGACGCACAAAAGCTGCGCCTCCTTTGTCTCTATAACCGTTCACCTTAAACAGTCCAGTTGGCACCATTACCCCTGATGGGTCTGTAACGAGAAGGAAACTGTCACACGCAGGCACAGAGAGACGGAAAACGGAGGGAAGAGACGGCTCGCTGACGGACAGGAGGCCTCGCAAGTACATCAGACAGAAGTACATTCTTAATTAAAAAGAAAAGTGCACACGAGCGCCTCTTGTTCAACAGAAACGTCAGGAACGAACCTTCAGGGGAAGAACAGAAAGTCATTAGGAAGGCACTTGAGAAAATACACCGATTTGTGGGCGGGGATTCAGCAGCTCAATCAGCATGATGTCTTATAGAATCAATGACGAAATTAGGGTTAAATGCAGGAAATAAAACAGGAAAATGTAGCTAGATTAAGTAAACACACAATAGGAGACGGCAGAGGCAAAGATTAGTGAGAATGCTAAAAGTATAAATGGCTGGATCGTGACGTTTGGACCCACATTTATCATTTACCATTTATGCTGCATTTTGTTATTATAAAAGTAGTTTCATAAGTTTCATTGATTTTAGTAACTCCAGTGTGCCAGGTTAAGTTTTAGTGAAACAAAGTAAAAGCACGGAACCCTGTCAGTGACAAAAAAATATTTTAAAGTTGTTCATAAAGTATTGACATAAAACAACTGAAATGGCCTGTAGAAATAGTATAAAAATTCCAAAGAATGATATGCAGTTTCTGGATGTCTCAAACAGTTCGGTGACTATAATTAGGAGCTAAATAAATATATGAATTAATATTTTATGTGATATTTTATTGAGATCTGATAGTTTATCTGCATTCCACATCTGAACAAGTTACCATTGTTGCAACATTAGAAAAATTCACTGTTTTTGAAAAATGATCCAATTGTATTTTTTCTGTTTTATTTTTTAATTGAATTTATTGGGGTGACATTGTTTAATAAAACAATATAGGTTTCAGATGTACAGTTCTGTAATGCGTCATCTGTATATCGTTTCAATGGTTAAATGTTCACTTTGATTCTGTGTGAATGCGTGTGGGATGAATACATCATCGCAGGCAAAACAATTTACATTTGACACTGAAACAGACATTTTTCTATTCAGTGGCCAACTTCTAAATAATTCCAAACACACTGTATGATATTCCAGTATTACCCACTGCCACATAAATGTTTATTTTTACTAATTTCGTGACTCTACTTAGACTTGTTTTTCATTGAAAGCTCTAACAACAGAGAAAATTACTTTCCTGTGACATCTCCCTTGACATTATTTTGAATTTACATACTGTACAGCTCCAATCATCTACTCAAGTATCAAAAATAGATGCAGAACTCTTACCTTAGGAGATGGAACTGGGTAACAGCAAAACACATGCATCGTGGAGACTGACAGAACTAGAAGAAGACTGAATTTTAATGAGCTGCAAAGTAGAAGAGAGCACCTTGGATTAGTATTGTTCAGGCTAACATATGCTTTAAAAAGCAGGTATAAACTCAACATTTTTCTTTGTGGAAAAACGCAGTCTTTTACCTAATCATTCTGGACTCTCCCGAAACTCTGCAGACCAGTGGCTCTATGGACGAAGCCCTCCCGCTCGCTGTCAGGGTCTCTGTGGGCGAGCCTTTTATACTAGAAAAGTTCAGGAGTAAAAATGTCATCACGTCCCATCATATGTGACTAATTGGTCTGGCTGTGGCCTTTTGTTCTTGTCAAGTTCGAAAAAGACAATCACGAACAGGCATTAAATATCCCAGATATTAGAGAGAGGGAGAAAAAACTAAGAAGAACAATTGAGATGATTAAAGAATAGTACCCATTCAGGAGGTCTGACATGTAAATAATAGGAATTCTAGAAAAGAAAAAAAATGACCAAGGAAAGAATCATCAATACAAAAAGACAAAAACAAACAAAAAAAACCCACCCCAAGAACATTTCCTCATACAGAAGTTTCTAGTTTTCTAAAAGGAAAGGACTCATCAAGTGTCTAGTATTACAAATAAAATGAACCCATGCCAAAATAACACCATTATAAAATTTCAGCATATTGTACCCATTTTCCAGATTACCTACAAAGTCTCAAAAGTCAGAATACTTTGGATTTCTCAAAAATAACTATGGCAGCTTAGAACAATGGGCAATAAACAATGCCTTCAAAATTTTGGAGAAAAAAAAATGATATCCAATCAAGAATTTATTCCCAACCAAACTATCCATTAAGTATAAGATTATGATAAACTTTTCAGTTACGTAGGATCTCAGAATTGTAGTTCCCACACAACTTTTCTCAGAAAGCACTTCAGGATGTGTTCCAACAAAATAAAGGTATGAACCTATAAATAGAAAACCAATAAGATACACATACTAGGAAATCAACACAGGAGACAAAGGGAGAAAATTCGCAGCATCATGGCAAAGAGAGATCCCCAATGAGACCTGCATGCCAGGCCTGAAGGGCAGCAAGCCCGGGGGGGTGTTAGAAGAATCTGGGAAAGACTTCTGCAAGAAGATGAAAACCATAGATTATCTAAATGTCTTGAGAAGACATAAGCAGCTGGAGAATCTGAGGTTGAGTTAGTGATAGATCCATAGAAAATTAAGCAAAAATAAAGAAAGACAGAAACACATATTCATTCCAGTGAGAATAAATATGAATCAAAAGTACTCGCAGTTAACTACTTGACTCAGCTGGGAGTATCACTTGCAGTTATAATAATATAATTATTGATTCATGATCTTACCAAAGGATAACTTAACTATATTGACCACTAGGTGTTGAGAAGGGTGTGTTTCTGTAGTGTGGTGAATTACCATGAAGTCTAACTCTCTCTGTCTCTAGAATATGAAAATTCTCACAGGAGACACTCACCCCCAGGCCCTGTCCTCCCACTGGACCTAACATAGCTGGTCATCTCCTGCTCCCCTGCTTGTCCTGGGCAGGGCAGACCTCCCTAATTCTAAGGCTTTTGCATTCATTGGAGCTTATTAACAACAGGGGTTAGGCCGCAGGTGGGCAGACCCTGAGACAGGGCAGGGCTGGGCTTGGGTCCTGTAAATGGCCCTGACCTCTGAGGCAGGGCCGGAGCTCTGGCATCTCAGCTTCTTTCTCAAACTGTTGATCAGGCCTGACTTCCTGTGAATCAGAAGCTGAGCCTTTTGTTACCTCACTGGGTCTAGATCAGGACATCCCAGCTCAGCAGCATGCTCACCAGATCGCATGCACCTTAACCTATAAAAGTTTAATGCAAGGGTTGTTTGGTTGGGTTTTTTTAACCAGGTTTTGATTGTGGGGAGATGATAGATGCTGAACACTGGAGGCCTGGAGATGTGGGGTGGCTTCTAGACAGGGGCGGGGCGGGGGGAATGGATCTGGAGTTAGGAGCCTGTAAAGAAGTCTGCTCACAAGGGCTCACAGGGCTTTGCCCAGGACTGGGCCACCTCTCTTGGTGACTGTACCTGTAGTGTGATGTCTATGACAGATATTTGTGATACAATTAGAACATTCAAAGACCCATTGTCAACACTTAAAGGGCAGGTTAGCATTCAACACAGTCTTGGGATTTAATGGACTTTTCTCATTACAAGTTTACCCTCCTATGTGTCACAGTGCACCTGTCTTAGTCACCCAAGCCCTTTTCACAAACTTCTTCATGACACCGACGTGGAAGACAAGTGAGAAGGGACAAATTCGTTTTGACTTTCGCTTCTTGTCGGTCAACCCTAAAGCTGAGAGACACTCTCTGAATCATGCTTCAGAAGTTCAAGCACATCAAGTCGGACGTATTTTGGACAGAAAAGACCAAAGGAGGCCCTTTCTTTCCTAATTTCCAGAGCTACCCACAAGCACCGACTATATTGTTACTGAGTTGAGCTCCTTGCTGAAACTCGAACTTGGAACTGTGCTAAAATGATGTTAAGGAAACAAGCGACAAGCTGGAAAATGTTATCAGTTCAGTGTAATTTAGAATTTTGGTGTTTTTAAAAAATCCTACATTTGACTCCAGTGTTCCTAATTATGACGCACTCTACAGCCTGCAGCCTTTAGCATATGTGGGAAAATCAATTTAATTTTACTGCTGCTTAATTCATACAACTGCCATCCTCTGAAAGTATCATTAAAATGCAGAGTGCGGCCGAGCACGTTTTCTGGCTTCTCCACCCGAGTAGGAGGAACAGAGGCCTGTGCAGAGCTTAGGCTAACTTATCGAAATGAACCTCCGCTGCAGTCCGCGGGTACTCCCACGGGGCGTGTTGCAGTTGTCACACAGGCACTCGGAGTGGCCCGGTGGTCCCGACCCGGGCCCTGTGGGAATAAAAGGCGAGAGGCCGGCAGGTGAGGGCGCAGTGCGAGGTGAGGCCGCCTTCTCCGCCCCCAGCCAGGTCCCCGGCGGCGCTGCTGGCTCGGGGCTGAGGCGTCCTGGGAGCTGCTGTGGGCAGCGGAGGGGCCTAGCAGCACCCCGGCCGCTAGATGCCCACACACCTCCACCCAGCTGTGAAAACTGGAAATGCCTCCGGACACCATCAAGTGCCCCCTGGGACGGGGGAACCAAACTGCCCTCAGTTGATAACCACTGTTCTAGAGATAAGCAAGCATTGGTCTCTCTCTCTCTCCCTCTCTCTCTCTCTCTCTCTCTCTCTCGGGTTACTACCATCAGTTCACAAACATACTGTAATTTATATCAGAAAAAACATCTGGTCGTTTTTAAAAGAATAGCCCACGTGAGTTCCACAACCCGTTTCAGGCTGGTATCCCCACCACGACTCCTTCCGTTAAAGCCACCAAAGCTCTCCCATGTGAGGTCACCTCTCTGTTCTTAGGTCACCTGATGCCTCAGCAGCACTGGACACAGCCACCAACCTCTCTCCTTCGTGAAACACGCTCTCCTCCCACCCTCCATGAGGCTGCCCTCTGCTGGCTTCCTCCTCTCTCCCGACCCTGGGTCCCCTTCCTCTCCGCCCGTGAGTGTGCCACGTGCACCCCCACCCTGCACCTCCTCTGTCTCTGCAAATCTCCCTGAAGCCCCTCATGGAGCCTGGAGGCTGCTGTCCTGGGCTAACAGGCCCGCTCGGGCGGTGCTGGCCTCCTGGGTGTGGGAGGCTCACAGGCGGGCACTTTGGTTGTCACAGTGACATGCAAGTGCTAGCTGCCCCAAGCTCCGATGTGACCCCACGCGGTGAGGAAATGACCTGCGGGCATCAGGAGCTGGGAGGCCTTCCAGCAGCCAACTTCAACCCCAGATTGCAATAGCACAGATAATCTGGTTTTGAAAGATTTGTGAGGACGTTGGAATTCTACTCCTTTTGGAATTACTTTACTTAATTTCAATGAAAGCCTGGCACTGACTTGCCCGCTCCAGCCGACCTGCAGCATCAACAGCCCCCGCAGCAGACGGCCACTCCCTTCCCATCCTACACGGTGCTCTGGGGAGGGGCTCGCAGACAGGAAGCGGGACAGCCTTGCAATGCCTGGGGTGTGGCCTCAGAGCCCTAGGCCGTGCCCCTCTCCTCTCGCTGGCAGCAGTGAGAGGGCCCTGGCACCATCTCCGCCTGCCCGCGTGGATTACGGCTTCACAGGCTGCTCAGGGAGATGCTGAAGGAAGCCGCTGCTTGAGAAAGATGTCAGCATCACAAAAAAGACCCGTCAAAGACGCAACCTCATTTCACTCTGGAGTAAAGGGCTCCCCGGAGTCTCAGCGGAGCGTGTGATAAACATGTAATTTCTCAGAGCAGCCGCAAGACTGAATTCCCAGTAATACCGCGAAAAGGCGAAGTTACAGGAACATGGAGAACATAATCCTTCATTTTTAACTCAGATGGCGACCACCCTCTCTGGACACCTGCTGTGGGCCAGGCCTGTGCCAGGAAGCGAGCGTCATTCCGTCACCACACCCAGCGTGGCAGACACCCTGACCTGAGCCACAGAGGAGCACCTGAGGTCCTGTAGGGTCCGGGTTCGAGGCTGTAAGAGACAGGTGTGGGCCCTGGCTAACTCAGGAGGGACAGTGGGCCCTGGCTAACTCGTGGAATTAAAGGGGGAGTTAGACCCCTGTGCCTGGGACAGGGACCTGGCAGACCCTGCGCCTGGGTGGCAAGAACTTACGGACAAGCGAGGTGGGAGACCTGAGCCGGGAGGAGAATTCCCACGAGAGAAAGTCAGATCAGACTGGCCAGGCTGGGTCACGAGACCTCACTCAGGTGGGTCCAGGGCAAGCGAGACCCATGATGCCGGAACTGTTCAGAAAGTGGGCCGGGCCCTTCCCAGAGGCCCAGGGGAGACCTGCTACCAGGGAGCCAGGGACTCCGGGCCCCTGAAGGCCAGAGGCCCACACAGGAAAAGCAAGTTTCTGCCTGAGAAGCAGCAGAATGAAGGACTCTGAGAACAGACTCTGTAGCTCGATGGTCTGGGTGGACCCTACCTTTGTGACCTAGATAAGTGGCTTAACCTCTCTGTGCCTCTGCCTTTTCATCTGGAAAATGGAGCCAACACTAAATCCCAGTCACTGCCCGCAGGCTTAGGGTGAGATGTGTTAACACACCGGCAGGGCCTGGCGCTGCTCCACAGGGGCTGCCACTCTTCTTGCTAACGTGCCCAAGACCCAGGCCCCAGGGCATGATCTGTGGAGCCCAGTGCAAAAGGGAAATGAGGGCTCCCCGTCCAGGAGGTGCCAGGAGCGGCAGTGGAGCCTCACACGGAGCGCGGGGCCTGTGGGACCATGGGTGGCACGCGCGTGGGACCGGCCCCACCTGGATCACACGGGGGCCAACGCTGGATGCCAGCTAAACGGTGTCTGGACAAAACCCGAGCGCCGTCTGCTCTGCCCCATCGCCCTGCCAGACGGCCTGTCTTCTCACGGAAAGAACCGCCTCCGGGGAAGAGCGGCTTCTCCCAGGAGCTCGGAAGAGGCGAACCCCACAGAGGCTGCGCCTGCCGCTCTGACGACGCCCCCTGCCCTCGGGGAGGCGAGCGGACAGGCAGACAGCCGCCCACGGGTGGGCTGGGTTAGGAACCAAGATCAGCCGCCGCCTCTTCATCTCTTAGGCCCGTGTTTCTGGGGAGAAAACGACGGTGGGGCGTCAGGTATCAGTGATGAAAAGAATGGCAGGTGGGGAGACAAAAGGCCAGGAGGTGACACGCTTTATTCAGGAGTGGCTGGCGGGAGAAAGAGCCTCCGCAGTGTAAATGTCAGCGGGAGCCCAACCGCTGCTGTCTGTCACCTTCTGCAGAAAGGTCCCTCCTGGAGAAAGCAGCCAGAGCCACAGCCCATCAGCCCGGCCCGGGGATGGGCCTGTCTGGGGCTCAGGTGGGAGGGGTGGCCCAGCTCAGCCCCTTTGCACCAAATCGGAGGCGTCTGCTCCGCAGGCATCTTTCCCTTCCCCCTGGAGGCCGGGCCACGGGTTGTCTGCGTTAGTGATTTGGGAGACCCTGCTGGGAGGCACGGGGAACCCATCATTTCTCCCCTTGTCCCACGTCCCCAAAATGGAAGTGTCTCCCTCTGAGCCTCGGCGCGGGTGGCCCTCGCTGCTGCGCCGGGGTGAGTCCTACGCCCTCGGCGTGTCTGTTTTTGTGCCCACCTCAGCCTGTCCATAACCAGCCCCTGTGGCTCTTCCTGTGACTGGGACACGCCCTTCAGCAGTGGCCATCAGGAAGCTTTGCCAAGAAAGACAAGTTACTCACGGGTCCTGGCGGGCCCGGGGCTCACCTGCAGCCACACGGCGTGGAACTTAAAGCTCGGAAAGAGAAAAAGCACGTGGCCCAAATGGTCAGTTATTGAAATCAGCCGAGATCCTTAAAACAGAGGAGCGGGGTGGGGGTGGGGCGGCCGCTGGTGACGCGTGCACCGGGTGAGCTCTTTTTGAGGCCGGGGCCTGTGTGTGGTGGACGCACAGCTGGGTTTACAGCACAGGCTGAAGCTCCTTCTATCTCAAGGCTCCCAAACCATCCAGGGCTTTGTCTCCGGGTTCACCTGGCAGCAGAGGGCGAGGACCTGGGGAGCCATTTACGGCTCGGAAGTCGTGGTCCCTCATGCTGGTGGCGAGGGAGCTCGGAAGGAGCCGGTGGGGAGATGGGATTGATGAAGAGCAGCCGCCTGCGCCACAGCCCGGTCTCGGAGGAGGGCGCGGAGGACGACCCCAGCGCAGTCACCACCCCCTGAAAGGCCCGAGCGCGCCCCCGGGGGGGCTCGACTTACCCGCCCCTCGGGAGCATCCACGCTCACAGAGAGCACGGCCCACGGCCATGTGGGCGCCTTCAGAACCGGGCCGCAGGGTTTGGAAAGTTGCTTCTTTGTAAAGGAGGCCTTTGGACCCTGTTGTCACAAGTTTCCTCTCTCTGGTTGTCCCTTAAAAAAAAAAAAAAAAATCTGTAATTGAAATTGTTAATGAGTAGCATTCATTTAAAGTTCTCCTCTGCCCCTGAGTACTTAGTAGCTCTCCCTTGATATTTCTTCCCTTAATTTTTATACTCATATAACCATTCCCCGGTGGAACTTTAAACACAGGTCATTGAAACCCTACCTGGTAGCTGGGTCATAAGGGAAGGACGTGTCCATCTGTTGGCAGAGGAGGTAGGTCGTGTTTACCGCCATCGAATCAACCTGCTGTAATCTGGGTCGCAGACGGCACCACCTGTTTCCAAAAGCCACTTCCCGGCAGCTGAGCGAGAGGGTCCTAACCTTCCCGAGCTGGATCCAGTTCACCCCTCACTCTGAGCAGCCGCCGCCTCCCCCATCCGAGAGGAAGTTTAACGAAGACAGAAGGTCGGACCCCAGGCCAGCTCAGCCAGGACGGCCCGCCCTCCTCCCCACAAAGCCCATGCATCCTGCTCCCCACAAAGCCCAGAGCCCAGGGAGGAGAGGCTGGGAAAGCAGCCCAGGCCCGGTGGTTCCAAAGGCGGGCCTGTGCCGGGGGAACGACTCACTCCGTGCCCTGGGTCTCTCCACAGACACGCTCTGCGCACTCTCCCCTCGACGATACGCTCATCCTGCCGATGCACAGGGAAGAGGGAACCCTGACATCTGAGAAAACCTGGATGGCGGTCCAGCAAATCTGACTGACCCTTTCAGCACGAAGTGTCGCTTCCCGACACACAGCGACGCTAACACCTTCGAGCGTGAGAACAACTCGTTTCAGGCGATGGTACCTGTCGGTCACAGGCCTGCCGCCCTCACTTCCCAACCTGGGGGGGGACAGTTGGGTCTGACCCATCTGGCGTCTTCCTAGCGAACCAGGAAGGACTCTGGGAGATAGGACAGCCGGGCAGCAGTCGTGCCAGAGAGGTTTCGGGAGAACGGAGCTCCATCGAGCCACCTAGCGAAGTCGCCCGTGAAGGGTGGTTGAATATGGGAGACAGTGCAAATAATTTCTCCATGGCAATTTGTGTGACAGTCGGTTCACTCCTGACGACAGTGTGGTTAAGAGCCTGGGGTCTCACCCCGCTCAGCAGAGGCGCGGCTGCCGCCTCGGCTCCTGGTTCCACCCCCGGTAAAAGGACCTCGCGGTAAAAGCGCCGTTAGCGAGTGCGCCTGCCCCTAACTGCGAACCACCCGTATTTCTACCCAATTTGGAGACGTCATCCTAGAAAATTAACCTGCGCACAGCAATTTTAATGCCAGAAATAGACCGCTGCTCTTTATAGGCCTTAAATCCTAACAAGGGAGGCTTCTAACACGGGGAGGGCGGAGTGGAAAGCGCTCCCGAGGGGAAGGGGAGGCGTCAGCAGGTGACATAAGCCACGTGACCACGGCAGGTTCCTTTATGTGCCCGGGCTCCTGGCAGTGAAGGGGGGGGAGAAACCGGCGGCTAGTAACACGCAGTAAGGAATTCGGGTTCTATCTAAGTCAGTGTCTCAATATTCTGAGAGCGACAAAATGACACTTGTCTGTGAAAGTGCCCAGCTCTGTGCCGAGTGCTGGGGACTCAAAGAAGTCGACGTCCTGGTTTCCGTCCTTAGCAGATGCACAGAACAGCTGGGAAAAGTCTGCGCAAAGGAACACGGACAGTTCCAAGCTGCATGGAAATGCCAGCAGGATGGCATGGGAACTTGGAACGCCCCACCTTACCCCTGGTGGCCGCAGCAGACGTCACTGATTGATTGGGGTACCCGGTTTCTCTGAACTGAGATGTAACCTCTGAATTTTTTCCAGCACGGCCCTCCAGGCGGCCGTTGATCGGCGGTAGTTGTCATGTACAAGGACACCCACGTGCCAGTCGTGGTGCAGACGGTCTGTGCTGGGGGGGGGAGATGTCTCTGTGGGTCCGTATCTGCTGATATTCCGAAGGCCAGTCTACCCATCTCTTCGGAGCTGAACCAGGAGCCACGGAGAAGGGTGAACTGAACACCCTTCGGGACAGATGCCTGAGTGTGGAAGAGTCATCACGACTCCTCGGGG
The DNA here is from genome assembly GCF_054644295.1 of Miniopterus natalensis. Taxonomy (NCBI): domain Eukaryota; kingdom Metazoa; phylum Chordata; class Mammalia; order Chiroptera; family Miniopteridae; genus Miniopterus; species Miniopterus natalensis. The sequence continues at coordinate 56,440,858 of NC_142094.1, forward strand.
CAAGGTCAGGCTCCCCGAGGTGGTGTTGGTGAGGCCCATGGTGTGGGCCGTCCTGGGAGAGAGGAGGCCGTGGGCCCTAAGCCCTTCAAGTCGTGGAAGAATGGCAAGGTCTGGCCGGGCTCCTCCAAAGTCATTCTAAAGAGTGCAGCTGGCTGGGAAAGGGCCCTTGGCTGGGATGGAGCATTTCTTGGGACAGACACAAGGCCTCCCGGGGAGGGCTGAGATGGGTGTGTTTTGACCTTGAAAACCAGATAACACTGTAGAAAGTGAGATTCTCACATTCTGCAGACACCAGAGGCCAGGAGCTGTCAGAGTGAAAGATGACAGTCCTCGAGTTTGGCAGATGGTTGTTTTCGGAGCAGAAGTTGTCTTTAATTCATTCAACAAATATCTTTGAGTGCCTACCACAGGCAGTCCACAAAGCAAGCAAAACAGACCCGATGCGACACCAAGAGTCACAGTCCACGAGGGGAGATGGTGTTCTTCACCCAAACCCACCCATGGTGACGTGCCCGGGCTAATATTTTGATATATTACAGTATTACTTTCCGACTGCTGCTGCGTCCAAATTGCCACAAATGTAGTGCTTAAAATAATTCAAATTTATTTTCTTCAAGGTCAGAAGTCCAAAGAGAGTTTTACGGGACAGCACTCAAGATGTCGGGGTGATGAGAAAGGAAAAATCCTGCCATTTGCCACGACGTGGGGGTACCTTGAGGGCATTGTGCTCAGTGAGATAAGTCAGAAGAGAAAGACACCTGCCGTATGACCTCACTTACACGTGTCATCTAAAAAGCTGAACTCAAAAACCAGAGTAGAAGGGTGGTTGCCAGGGGCAGGGGGCTTGGGGAGGTGTTGCTTAAGGGGATGAATTTAACAGCCCGAAGATCAATAAGTCCTGGAGATCTGACGCACAGCTTAGTGATCAGAGTCGACGATACTCTAGTCTAAACGTCAAAGTTGCCAAGAGACTAGAACTTCATCGTTCTTACCACGAAAAAGAAGTGATTGTTATGTGAAGTGATGGAGGCCTTGGCCAACCCTACAGTGGCCATCCTACTGGGATACAAATAAAATCAAGACACTGTACACATTAAACCCACACAACTGTATCTGCCAATCATCTCAATAAAAATAAAGAAAAACCCACATTAAGAGAATAAAAAAGATGTCGGCAGGGCTGTGTCTCGGAGAGAATCCATTTCCTTTCCCTTCCCCGGCGTCTGGTGGCTGCCTGAATTCCTTGGCTCGTGGCCCCTTCCTCTGCCTTCAAAGCTCATCACTCCAACCACTCTCTCCACTGTCATGTCTTGTTTTCTGATTCTGTCTCCCCTGCGCCTCTTTCATAGAGACCCTGGTGATGGCACTGGGCCTGCCCCGATCACTCAGGATAATCTCCCCAGCTCAAGATACTTAACTATCACAACGGCATAGTCCCTTTGGCCACGTTAGCTGACATCACCAGTTGCAGGGATTAAGGACATGGTCATCTTTGGGTGGCCATACTTCAGCCCTACAATAATTACTATCTGTTTTATTTTTTAATTCCTTTTGCCTCCCTTCCACTATTCAAGCAGCAAGGAGGGCTTTTCCTACGAGTTCCCCCACCCTCACTCCCCAGAGTAGCAATGAGGAGATAAGAGGAGACCAGAGCGGACAGTGATCTCAAAAGCTACGATGCTCAGCTGCAAGAGCCAGGCTCTTGAGAGAGAAAAGCTCATTTGAATTCCAAAAACCTTCATTTGGAAAATCAAAAGCTGAAGTCTGAAGTCTGAGGGCAGAAAGTTAATCCATATATAATAGATTAGAAAGAAAACTCACTTGTTTCTGTCCAAAAGGGGATAAAGCTTTGCCCAGCTGGTCACAGGGGCGAGACCAGGGGCAACCGGAGTGCATTTGGGAAGTGGGTCCCTGGAGAGTTGGCAGCCCCGACCCACTGCCGAGTCGAAACTCCAGAGGAGGGGGGTGGTGCCCCCAGGACACCCTGGAGCTGCCCTCGGCCCCCTCCAGCACTCTGGGCAGCCAGGTGCGGGCACCTCCCCGGGCTCCCGTCCTTGGGTCCTGAGTTCTGTGCACCCCACGGTGGGCCAGGAAGGCACCTGACATGCTCCTGTCCCCTCCAGATGGGAGCGGAAGAGCCGGACGAGTAACTGAAGGCCCCACATTCGGGAGCTGTGGACACACAGGATGGGCAGGAAGGATGAGCCCCCACCCCAGAGGAGGCCAGCAAGGCCCCTGCCCCTGCCCCTGGTTCCAGGTGACACAGGAGGCCTCCTCCGGGATGAGTAGGGTCTGAAACCCAGGAGTGGGGCATGGAGAAGGAGAGGACCCGGAGTCACTGAAGCGGGAGCCCCATTTTGACCATAGTTAAAGCAGGAGGCCACTGGGAAGCTTTCCTGGGACTCAGGCAAAAATGGGCAGGGGACTCGGTTACATAGAGCACGCAAATTACAGACAGCAAACCAGGGTCCTGTGCCAACAGCCCTAAGGGTGTCCCGGGGGAGGCCGTGGTCCGGACAGGGTCAGAGAAGGTCACCCATGGGGGCGATGTTTGAACAACCAGCTCTCTGATACTCCTAAATACTGTTTGGAGGGTCAGCCCAGGGTCTCAGCTAAACCATTTACTAAATGTTTTCTCTAAAGTAAGGTCCTCCCCCACTGTCCCTCGCAATCTCGGCACCTTAGAGGGTGACTTGGAGGAGTGCGGACGAGTCAACACTTTAGGCAGCTGACAGGTTTGCAGAACAAGCGCGGATAAGAGGGAACACCCATAATTCTCAGGTGGGACCCCCCCCCCCAGTCCTCATGAACCCCTCCTTCCCACCTGCACCAGGGGAAGGGCGTGGTTTAAGCAGTGACGACGCTGCTCAGGATGTACCTACCCGCCCGGGTGCATTTTCAGGGCACAGTAAAAGATCTGATGCTTCTTTCCTCCAAGTACCAGAAAGGAAGGAAATGCAGGAGCACCGTCCGCGGTCTTTGATCACCATTTTCCCAGCGGGATGCTCGGGGGAAAGGTCACATCTGAGTCGTCCCGGTGCCCAGCAGGGACCCGCGTGAAGTGGGCCCAGCGCGGGCGCTCAGGCGCTTGACTGAGAAAGCGGGTCGGACACGCGAAGGTCCTTGCGGGAAACCGGGACGCAAAGGGAGGCTTCGCATGGACTCGGAGTCCACTCAGGTTCGCCCTCTGGTTTGGTTCGTCCAAGGCTAATCCAGGCCGCGCACATTTTCTCCCGACGGGCGACCCTTCGGTGAGTAACTAAACCAGCCCTGTGGGCACTCAGAGAACCACTGGGAGCGGCGGGGCTTATAGGAAATAGTCCAATTTCTGCTCCCCGCTCCTGGAGGTTCGGATGCAGCAGACCTGGGATTCTGCTCAGAAACCTCTGCTTTGAAATCCCTGTCGGGATGATGTTGGGCAGGCTTGTTTGGGGAACCACAAATCTGTAATTACTCCAAGGCCAGCCGCAAGGCCGGCACCCCCCAAGGAGGGCTGATTCATCGTGAGATACAAGTCAGGTCATCTCAGGTGGGAGCCGAGCAGGTGCCGCACCGCAGGCCTGGGTGCCCGTTCGGGTCGTACGGGGGAGCTTTTTAAACAGGACACTGGGCCCTCTTTCCAGGCCACTTAAGTCAGAATCCCCGGGGCAAGGTCTGGGCGTGGTTACTTTTTTAGAGATTCCCCGGAAGGTCGTAAGGTCGTAGAGCAGTAAAATTCAAGGACGACTGAGTTGAGTAAAACCCTGTTCAAGTGCACGTCAATTCAGTGGCCTTGTGATGATTTTTTAGGTCATTCAGCCAAAATAAGAGCCCCGCTTGCTTGTCGGTTACCTTAATAACAGTCTCTACCTGAAAGGCACACAGTCTGTCATCAGGTGCCGTTGATCTTAGCAACCCCGCTGTGCAGGTGGAGAACGTGGTGATGCTCAGCCAGGTAAAAGCCTTGCACGAGTGAACACAGGGGCAGGTGAGGGACCCGGCCTGCAGCTTCCCAGCCCAGGCCCAGGAGTCTTGCAGTTGCACCACATGGTCTGCAAATTTTTAAGGATTTACCGCTGAGTTTCATCGCTCTCAGGTCAGGGGTTATCTGATAATTGCTTTTTCGAGACCCCTGTGAGTCTCTTTGACTTTGGGTGGCAGGTGGATGTCCAGGGCAAGGTGAGAATCCACACCATCACATACTCACATAGAAAATGAAGAGCTAGGGGCGGTAGGCTTTTCTGTAATGCTCATAATCTACATCTTATAGATATATGCTACCATATGACCCAGCAATCCCACTCTGGAGTATTTGAAGAAATCTAAAACGCTGATTTGAAAAGACATATGCACCCCTATGTCTATTGCAGCATTATTTACAATAGCCAAGAAATGGAAGAAGCCTAAGTGTCCACTGATACAATCCAATAAAGAAGGTGCAGTACATCTATACCACGGAATATTACTCGGCCACCAAAAAGAATGGAATCCTACCGTTTGTGACAGCGTAGATGCACGCAGAGGGTATCATGCTCAGTGAAATGAAGTCAGTCTGACGGAGGAAGACAAATACCATATGATTCCACCACATGCGGAATCTGAAAAAGAAAATAAACAAAATAGTAACAGACTGATAGATGCAGAGAACAGACGGGTGGCTGCCAGAGGGGAGGGGGTGGGGCTGAGTGAGAAGGGCGAAGGGGTTGAGGAGTGCAGCTTGGTGGTTACAGAACAGGCACGGGGATGGAGAGCGCAGCCGAGGGAATGGAGTCACTGATACTGTAATAACTGCGTAGGGGCCAGGTGGGTGCTAGACTTACTGGTGGGATCACTTTGTCAGTAATATAAATGTCTCCCCACTATGCTGTGCACCTGAAACTAATATAATGGTGTATGTTAACTGTAATTGAAAAATAAAAAAAAATTAAAATATGATCAGAAAAGAAAAAACTCATCAAAGACAAGCAGTTACGTGAATCAAAGTTTGCAAGGAAAGAAATAAATAACTCGGGGAAAGAGAGAGAAAACGACATAATATATGTATATTTAGGACCATGCTTCCCAGTCTGCTGCAATCTGTGGTGCTCTGAGTCTAACTACACTGGGTGTAATTACTTCTGTCTGAATTTTGCAGACTAGCAGCATCGTAACTCAGGATCGCAAATAAGAATCCACTCCGCTGTGCTCACAGTACAGCAATAATTACGTTCTCGAGTTGGCGCAGCTCCTTACAGCTCAGTGCAAAGTAATTATGTTGTTATTATTTTTTTTTTTTGGTGCAAAGCATATTAACCTGTGGAAATTACAAACCATGGAGTATGAGAAAAGTCTGTGTTTCTAATGGGAAAATACCAAAGTTGGCCTATTAAAAATTCCAGTCTAAGCAAATCCACTGGAACTGTGGGGCCTCCCTGAAGGAAGAAACCACTGGTCAGCTCATCAGCTTCCCACGTGGATGGAAATAGAAAAACAGCTTCCTCTGTGCCCAATAAAGAGAGGAACGGGCATTTTATTGTGCAGAGAGACTGGGGTGCTCGCAGTCTGTCCTGGTGGGGAGCTGTGGTTTAGCCACTCATTTGCATGGCTGTATGTTCTGTTCTATGGCCTCATCAGTTTGTTTATTAAGTAGTGGCTGCCTCTGGGGAGTGGGGAGGGTCAGTGCGCGGCTGAGTGAAATGTGATTGAAGGGGTGAACCCAGGGGGTTTCTACTACATTTGTGATGTTTTACTTCTTTTTTAGGGAGAGAAACATCAATCAGTTGCCTCCCATATGCGCCCCATGGGAGCATGAATCGGAGACGAGTCTGCAACCTTGGTATGTGCCCTAACCGGGAATCGCACCCACAATCTTTTGTCATAGGGGATGACCCTCCAACCAGCTGAGCCGCTCGGCTGGGGCTGCGATGTTTTACTTTGTAAGCTGGGTGATATTTGTTACGCTGTTCTCTACAGTTTTTGTTCATCTGAAATGATTTATAATTTCTGTGATGGTTAATTTTAAGTGTCAACTTGACTGGGCTAAGGGATGCCCAGGTAGCTGGTACAACATTATTTGGGGGTGTTTCCAGAAGACATTAGTATTTGAACTGGTGGCCTGAGTAAAGCCGGTGACCCTCCCCAGGATGAGTGGGTCTCAGTTAATATGTTGAGGGTCTGAATCAAACAGAAAGGCAGTGGGGGAGGGGGGTCGTTCTCACTCTGTTAGGGCTGAGATCTCTCCTGCCCTTGGAGCCCCTGGTTCTCAGAAAAGGAATTACTTTATTGCCTATGTCTTCTTCCAGGATTTTTATAGTTTCACGACTTATACTTAAGCCTTTTATCCATTTTGAGTTTATTCTTGTGGATGCTGAAAGTTGGTGGTCTAGTTCCATTTTTTTGCATGTACCTATCCAGTTTTCCCAGCACCACTTATTGAAGAGACTGCTGTCTTTACTCCATTGTATGCTCCTGCCTCCTTTGTCAAATATTAACTGACCATACTGTCATGGGTCTATTTCTGGGGTCTCTCTTCTGTTCCATTGATCTATATGTCTGGTGTTTTCCCAATATCAGGCTGTTTTGATTACAACGGCTTTGTAGTATAACTTGATATCCAGTATTGTGATCCCTCCAACTCTGTTCTTTTTTCTCAAGATGCCTGCAGCTATTCTGGGTCTTTTTTGGTTCCATATAAGTTTTTGAAATGTTTGTTCTAGATCTATGAAATACGCTGTTGGCATTTTAATAGGAATTGCATTGAATCTATAAATTGCTTTGGGTGGTATGGGCATTTTAATGATGTTAATTCTTCCAATCCATGAACATGGTATGTTTTCCCATTTGTTTATATTTTCCTTTATTTCTTTTTTCAGTGTCCTGTAGTTTTTTGAGTACAGGTTTTTTACATCCCTGGTTAAATTTATTCCTAGATATCTTATTTTTTTAGTTGCAATGGTCAATGGTATCTGTAATATTTTAAACAAAAATAAAAAAATAAAAAGTCACTGGAGCAAAAGTAAAAGAAAGAAAAAATTAATTGCTTGAAACTTGAGTGTGGTGGACCAGAAAGTTTGTTCCCTGAAGTTTCGTCAGAGACTCTCTGATTTTCAAAGTGGACTTGAGACAGAAATACATGGCAGCCTCTAGAAACTTCTGGCAGTGAGGGGAACATGCTAGTTACTTTTCCTCCCAATTGCAATTCTCTCGCCACTGTGCTTGATCTGAGGGGTTTAGTGATAGAAACATGGAATCAATCCCACGTTGTACATATTGAGACTTCCTTGTGCCTGAGGTGAATGGTGGCTTCTCATGTTGAGTTAGTACAGGAACCATGTGGCACAAAGCATCCCATCCCCACCCCATCCCCCATTTTAGATATTTTACCACAATCTTTTAGGGCCAAAGTTAGGTAATTAATATTTTCCAATAAATCACCCACTCCACCCAAGTACTTATGGATGTGTTAATGAAGCATATTCTTATTTTCAGTTATTTTGATTGCATTTATTTTGCTCTAATTTTTCAATCTCATTTCTGATTTTTGATATTTATGCTTCCACCCTTTTCTCTTAATTCCGTTAGCTAGAGTTTATCTCCCTTCCTGCAGAAAGCCGTCTCTTGAAATAAATTATTAGTTCTGCTGGTTTTCTATTTCTAATACATTAGTTTCTACTTTTATCTTTATTATTTCATTCAGATTTCATTTGTCTTATTATTTGTTTTTGCACTTAGTCATTTAAGTGATAATTCATTTCTTTTCAGCCTTGAAAGAAGTTAAAGTCATTAATTTTTTTTTATCTCTTAGCTACTTATAAGTTTTGATATATAATTATTTACTTGTTATCATTTTGTAGGTAATTTTGGTTAAGAGTTTCTAAATATCAGGTGATAATAAATGTTTAGTTATTAATGTATAGTTTTATTTCATTCTGATGAATATGCACTCTGTATAATTTCCACCTTTTGGGATTTAAAATACTTACATTGCTTTTTAATTATTTTAGGAGTTACCTATAACCTTAATACATTTAAAACTTTGTCATCTTCTCTTGATCTATCACATGTAAGAGCATCTACTGAAAAATGAAGAATCTATGCATCACACCTCTCCCACCTCCTCCACACCTTCTACCCCTGGTATTTCCACTTAGATTACATTTCAGCGTTTGCAATATTTGTTCTGCTCTGTATACATGGTTATCATACTCAGATAGTTTCCGTGCTCACCTCCAATTCTTTCACCCTGAATTTTTTATTTTGCTGGATTGTGTTCTCATGTAGAACTTTAAAGGAGGGCTCAACTATCCCACATGTTTTTGTTTTACCAAATCAAAGACTTAACCTGTATTCCCTATTGCCCGACGCCCATCCCATCTACCCCGTGCCTGTAAATTCCCGACCAGCTCTCTCAAGCGCTCACTCTGTGCCAGTTCTTGCTCCCTTCCCAAGCTCACATTCACGTTCTGTTTCCACAGAAAGTTTCTTCTGCCGTATCTCTGAACGTGCTTCAGTTCCATTTGATATTTTCCCTTCTCTGTGGACGCCAATTTTGTACAACGTGCGCCTGCTTTGTCTGTCTTCCATATATAATAATTTCTCTTTAATCTTTTAAACTCGGCTTTGTTTCCATTTTATTGCCTCAAGTCTTTCCTTCGAATTCCCCCGACTACAATTTTAGCACCGTCAACATCCTTTTCGAGTTTGGCATTTATTTCGGCAATCACGTGATTTTTCTCTTCCAGTTCTTTCTTCGGCTCTTTCGGTTTACTCACTATCACCGTCTGTCGCCTTCTCATCTGTTTTTGAGTTTTGATAGCTCATTTACGTGGGCTCCTTTCAGGGTGACAGCATAGTCCTTTAGTTCTTTATGTCACAGAGAAATGCTGGCCCACGAACACCTGCTGGCTCCTGGGGTAATTCTTCAGCCGTGTGCTTCAGACCCACATTGGAATCAGAGCGTCCTCTGTGTCATTTGGTTTTATACTTTGACTGCTGAGGCTTAGGTTTCTTTTTTTATTGCTGTTTGTCTTTAAATGAGTCCTTTCAAGGCTAGCCTTTTGCTCAAGCACAGCATGGAAGGTGGGCCACGACAGTGAGCTGGGACATAAACTGATGAGCATCGATCTGTCCACTGGGCAGACCGCCCTGGAGACGCCCTCTGCCAGGGGGAAGCAGGAGCACGGCCTGGCTCGCAGAGCAGCCAGTTTATGACAAGTCCTGGTGGTAACAATGTTTCTTCTTTTCTGCTGACTGCATCCGCAGCTGCGAGCTCATCGCCACCAGCTGTCTTTTCTTCCATTGTAACACGTCTTCTTGCAAAGATGCTGTGTCTGCATGAGTCCTGCTTCTGCTCTGCCTTGTCTGAACTCTGCCCGCTCGGGCTGCTCCACCAGAGCCCATGCTTTCTAGCTTTCCTGCCCAGTGTCTGCAGGCCCCGGGCCCTTTCCTGGGGCCCACGTTGCCTTCTCCTGCTGCTAAGCTGGCAGCGACGCAGGCACGAATCCTCCATCAGCAGTGTGGCATCCTGGTGACGGGAGGGGCCTCTCCCTGGAAATGCATCATCCACCACAAAGCAAGGCCACACTTCTAAAAGCGTTGCTTTGAAGCGCAGAACCCAGGGTGAGGAGCTGAGCACGGAAACATCATGGCCTCTGAACGTTCGTCGTCGATGATTCATCGAGCAGGAGGCCAGTGTGTTATGTTCTCCTGAGAGTCTCCACTTCTCTTATCACCTGAGAGCCGGGGAAGGTGGACAAGCTACAAATGAAACTCCTGCCATCTGCATGTTGTCCCTGCAGTGACACTGAAACAGGAGAGCTCTGCTGGGTCGCCTCAGCCATGACGGGAGTACGTGTGACTTCAGCCTTCCTGACGTTCACCGAGGAGCGTTCCTGCCACGTGGCACCGCGAAGGTGGGAGTGATGGGTGCAGGGAGCGGTGATTACCCACCAGAGGCATTTTCAGGAACGCTGACTGTCCGGGTCTGTTTCCAACCAATGGCCAAGACGATGCTGGGAAATTAGCAAGAGCTAGACACTGGGGTCAGGCTGCTGCGTGGTGATGAAACTGATGTCGTGTGGAGATAAATAAAGCAGCGACTGCAGCAATTAAAAAAGTGCGACTCCAGTAGACAGGAAGCGTGGCCCTGTGAACCGCTTCCCCGGACAGAAATAGAACAGAGGCGCGGGCTTCTCGGAGAGGCCGGATTTGTTTAACCAAATGGCAACACAAACACAGTTGTGAAAATGAAGGCTGACTGGAGACAAGACTCTGCAAGAAGTCAGATAAATACGGAGCTACATTAAAAATGGACGTGGGCTTCTTAGTAAAAGGGAAACCACTTCGATTTTGGGGTGCCCGTGGCCTAACAGAGGGACCCACAGGGAAGCCCGGCTCCGGTCTGTGTCTTCACTCACCTCACCCTGAACTGCTTTTTGTTGGAAATGGTCTGGCATCTTCCTCATCAACCCAGACGTCACTGCCACCCCTCTCCCTCGTATCTGCTGGTTTCCTGGGTTATCCTGCCCACTGCTCCCCACGGGACCTTTCTTGAACACCACGTGGATTGTGCCAACCCCCTGCTCTAACCCCTCCAGCAGGGGTGGCACTGAGCAGCAGGCAGCCTGGCCCCAGGACCCTCCACCCTCGGCCGGGAGCCAGAAGACATGGGAAGAACCTGAGTCCTGCTCTCGGCCAGCACTCAGAATGCCCCTGGGCAGAAAGCACCCACACCCCAAATCAGTCACTTCCCTGTCTTAAAAACGTGTTAATATTTTCTGGTTTAAAAAGGAGCTCTCAGCACGTTCCCCCATGTCTCCTGGACTCTGCCATTGTCTCACCTGCTGTCCTGGTTGGGCCCCAGCTCCACCCCAGGCATGCTGAGAGGGCAAAGCTCCCACTCTGAGTCGCCCTGTCCGTCCCTGCAGGCCTTCCCATGTACACTGCGGACTCGAACCTTGCCAGCTTGGGGCTCTGCACTGTGGGCGCCTGTCCTCCTGACCCCACACCGGCTGTGGTCTGTGGCTACTCCAGCCCTACGGGGCTCTACGGCCAGATTATGCAGAGACTGCTGCCCCGGCCACTCAGATTAGCAACAGCAGATGGTCCCTGCAAAGCTCTGCAATGTGCCGAGGCTCAGCGGCGTGCAGAGGTGAAGCTCTGGCTCAGCTGCCTTGGTTGCGACCCGCCCCACCTGCAGAGGTGCAGCCGTTCTGTTAAGACCAAGATCAGCACCGGCTGCCCAGGGAAGCTGAGCCTCGCTCCCGCCCTCACCCATCCCAGATGCTGCGGGGCTGTGAGGCTACCAAGCCTCCCAATCAGACGAAATTAATTCTTGAGAGGCAAGACCACGGGAGGAAAGAAGGGCACAGGCCAGGGACGTGGATCTCAGCAGAGCTGGACAGTTATAGGGCACGAACCCTCGCAAGTGCCGGGCCCACTCCCAGGGCCCCCATTCTGGGTTCTGGGCCCACAGACCCAGGGCACAGCAGGTGGATTTAAACTCCATCTGGGGATCGCAGGCTAAGAGGGGAAGCGTATGCAGGCCTGGCCCCAGTGTGAGCTTTAAGAGTAAATCCAGGCCCAGCATCACAAAAAAGCAATTAAACTACCTCCGCTGGAAAGAGCTGGGGAGGCGTCTGTCTTTCCTCCGTCCAGAAGGGCCCCCTCGACTGGGAGCTGCTCTCACATCCCTGACCCTCTGAAGTGGGCTCACACCCCCGCCACCAGTGACAGCGCATACAGATCAGCTATTCCAGTCTCCCGAGGAGACGGGACTTGAAGGCTGCTCCTCACAGCAGGCTCTGCCTGGGGAGTGGGCCTGGGGACCCGAACTGGGGCGTGAGTGAGCGTCCAGAAAGCGCGGGTTCATTACATAAAGCAGATGGGACCTACCCACGGAGGAGCCGGGAGAAGCCTCGGCTGTGACGCTGATGGAAGGACCGCACGAGGGATTCAGTGACACCCACAGGCTGTCCCGATGAACCACCTAGAGCAGGTGACCCAGGGGATGGCAGCGGCACAGACACCGAACGGTGGGCACATAACACGCACATTCGTCAAAACGCACAGACCGAAGAGCAGACCCAGAATTACAGAGAGCGACTGCAAACCACAGACCTGCGTTAACAACAGCACAGCGGTACCGGGTCCCCACCAGCGCAGGTGGTGACACCAGGGGCACCGGGCAGGGCGGGGGGGACATGGAGCTCTCTGGACTTTCTGCTCAGTTTTTCTGTAAACCTAAACGGCTCTAAAAAAAGTCTGTGAATTAAAAAAATTAAAAAGCAGCTGAAAGGACCCAAGAAGATCCAGCGGGCCTCCGCATTTATAGGTTGACCTTGACAAGGTCGTGCACATAGAAGAGACGGCCTCCTTAGCTGGGGACCCCGAGTTATTGTGCGGCCCAGGACAGACCTGATTTCACCCCATCCTGTTAGGAAACCTTGAAGACATGCACTTAATTTTTAGTAAGAGGGTGAGGTGGCCATGGGGGAGGGGATCGGGCAGAGGAGGGCTGAGGTCAGGAGGCAGGAAAAGTCACCTGCAGCCCGCCCTCCGATTCGGCCGAGAGAAGGCCACGACCTTCACCTTGAGCGTAAGCGACACCCGCCCACTGGCTTCCGCAGACATGAGCTGCGGTGTGCGGCGTGCGGCGTGCCGGAGGCTCAGCCCCGATGGAGAGAAAGCTACACTGTCTGCACACAGAAGGGGACCGTCGGGAGTCCCGCCTCTGCTATTTCTTATCGAAAGAGGGGAAACGGGACAACCATACGGTCACCGATGTGAATGTCAGAAAGACGTTTGCTAAAATTGCACTTCTCTGCTTCGGATAAAAATCCTAAGTGACTGCGGATGGAAATAAGTTTTCTAAAATTAAGGGTATCTGTGAGAAATACCCAGCAAGCTTCCTGCTGATAGTAAGTCATTAGGCATCCCTGTGGAAGTCAGACGCAAAAGCCCAAAATAGCCACACACTAAAACGCTGAAAGAATATTTAGAAGAATATTTTTATAACTATATGGTAAAAATAATAATAATAACTTAATCAACATGACGGCAAAGCAAAAGCCATAAATGAAAAGAAAAAAACTTTATGTTATATAAAACTTTTGAAACAATTTGAAACAAATCAAAAGACATCATCAGAAAAGTTAAAAAGCAGCTTGGGAGCTTGCTAGATATTTGGCGAGTAATGGTGCCTATGACAATCATGGCCGAGGGTGTGGGGTGAGAGGAGAAAGCTACCGGAACCGCCGGGACTTCAGGGACTAAGCACCGAGAAGGTGGGATGTTGGACCCGTGCCGACCTGTCGAGAAGGAAGGTGGGAGCCCTGGCCGCTGTGGCTCCGCTGGCTGAACGTTGTCCGCGCACTGAAGGGTCACGGGTTCAATCCCCAGGCAGGGCACATGCTGGGATCCGGGGCTCAGCCCTCAGCCAGGGCACATACAGAAGGCAACCGCCTGAAGTTTCTCTGTCATCGATGTTTCTCTCTCTCTCTCCCTGCCTCTCTATCTAAAATCAATAAAAAATCATCTTTAAAAAAAAAAAAAAAAAAGGGAGACGGGAGAAGGGCCGGCAGAGAGCTCATGCACTGGGTGTCCCGGGGCGCCCACACGGGGCAGAGCAGGGAACAGCCCGTCCTTGTGAGGGAGCCTGATGCCCCTGACCCAGCCTCTCGGCTCCGGCACCATCCCCACTCACCCTCCTTAGACGGGAGCGTGGCAATGACGAGGGACGTGCCTCCCCCGCACACCTCTGGGTTTCAGAAGCTCTTCACACGATCGAAGCCCATCGAGGCCCTCAAACAGCTTCTGCTCGTGTGGGGTGCATCTCTCAGTATGGACCGTATCAGACATTAAACAGGCCGTTTCCACAGGGGTATTAGCACATTTAAAAATAATAATAAAAAGCTACTATGTGTTAACATAAACAAATTATTTTCTAAAAATATTCTTCAAATTTTCTTTCAGCATTTTACTGTGTGGCTATTTTGGGCAATTTGCCTTCTGACTTCCACAGGGATGTGGGCAGGATTTCAGGCACGAGGGGATGGTGACGCTGCCGGGAAGGGAGGCGAGGAGGCCGGGGCCACTGCACAGCCAGGGGTGAACCGAGCATCAGTCACCTGAGCAGAGAGCCCCTCCCGGGGACACGAGTCAATCTCCAGCCTCCCAGGGAGGAAACGGAAAATCCACCAACCTTGACCTCCCGCGACCCTCCTGGGCGCCGGCAGGCGGAGGGGGTGGAGGGAGCACTAGCACGGGGACACTGAAGGTCGCACCGGGCGCCCAGGGGCCTGTACCCGGGGGTTGAGTGTGTGCATCTGAAGTCAGGGAAGGTCTGCGCTAAGGACACGGAGTGCGAGGAGCCGTGAGCCTGGGTCCGGGGCACTTCACCTGGCCTTGGAAATAAACAGCGAAGTAAGAACCGAATGAACCTTTTGTCAGGCAATTCAACGCTCGTTCACTGCTGGCTCTCATCAGTTCCCGCTCTACCTATCTAAACGATCAGAGTTAAAAATCAAGCAGAACCTGCTAAATAAATGTTCAGCCGCCAGCAAACACCTGACAAGGGCGCGAGGGGGGCTTTCCGTCTGCTTAGCAGCTCCCCTTAACTGTCTGTCCCACAGGAGTTATTTTATGGTCAACAGATTTGTTATAAATTTATGAACCGTTTTAACTTCTTTCTGTGGATGGGGAATGTTTTCTGGTGACAGGGTTTGAGGAAATTGTCCAAGGCTGGCTCTCAGGTGGGGTCCCCCGGCCCTCCCTGGAGAGTTCTGGGGGGCGGGGGTGCAGGCCCGAGTCACAGGACCAGGCACTGGGCTCTGCGGACGAGCGTGCGATATTCAGGACATTTGGAAGTCATCTCCGAGATACAATAAACAGAATGAAGCAGCACGAGGCGATTCATGTCTATTGACCTATGAAAGTGAAAGACGCGGTGTGGCCACATTTTAGAAAGGTTCGTTTCTTTGATGGAAACATTTTTTAAAAACACTTTACATTCCATCATTGGTCCAAACACCCCAAATTATTCTCGGTTAATCTACTTTTCTTAACCAAAATTCACCCCTGACGTTCAGCAGAGGGCACAGCTCCATCTATAAACTGCTGGAATTACAAGGCGAGTGTCCACCGAGGCGATACATTGTATCCTTCGCCAGCGGCTCCAAGACCAGAGGGAAGCGCCACAGTCCCACTGTCGCTTTTTACTGCACAACCAGCTAAATGGAAACATTTTCTTTCAAGTACAAATGTCATCACCTCACAGCTGAGTTTAGAGGATGGAAATTAGAATGTGAGCGTTTAGAAGATTCTCTTCTGCAGAATGAGTGCAAGCTCTCCGGTCAGCGTTCCCAGCAATGATTAGACACTGTCTGTGTACAGGGCCCCGAAGGATGCCTTTCCATCATGGCACAGGTGACCAGTGGGCATCAGGGTCTCAGGATGGCAGCAGCCTTTCGATGTTTTGATTCACCGACACTTTTGCGAATTAAAACTATTTCAGAAGGAAATTCTGCATTTTAAAAATCCTTGAGAAGGATTAGCATGAAGAAGTTACAGCCAAAGCTCCTGCTAATAAAATATAATAATATACACAGACCTGCTCTCAGGTAACACCCGAGGGGGTGAACACTCCTCCTCAGGGGTACCATCGGGCATATGCCACGCGGTGCTGCGCACGCATCGAACGGAACAGCAGCTGGTGCTCCTCGGCGAGCACTGGGCGGAGAGCCCCGAAATAAACAGTCGGGGGTGCACACCTACTGCGCGCACGGGCCGCCGCGGTCAGCAGAGATCCACCGGCTGGCTCCCTGGGAACCAGGGGCTCTGGGCCAGGCAGTGGGCATAGGTCAATAGACCTTTTAACCTTCAACCGAAGGTCAGACTGGATCGAGAATAGGAAGCTTGACGAGATCAACATTATAAAAGGTTCGTGGCAATGGATCTGCCGCAAGGGCTGGGTTTTAACACGAAGGTAATACTGTGTTTTGATCGGAAAGTCAGCTAATCTGCACGTTTTCTTATAAAGCAGAACCCTTCACAGAGAAAACGTGTGCCCAGCTGACACTAGTCATTGGCCTGGAAATACATTATTCACTAAACAGCTGAATATATATTCAAATTGAGGATGTAGGTATTTGAATAATATATTATTCAAAAACCACTATTGTGCAAGCACAGTGGTGACCCCCGGGACATAGGAGGAGGGACCAAGCCTGACCTCAGGGAGGAAGACAGCGCCCCAGGTGATGGGATCCCTCGATCAGAGTAACATAACTGGGGGCCGGCCCGGAGATGACTTAGGAAACGACCCCCCTGCCTCTGGGCAGGGAAAGCTCTGTGCAGATGACGTTTGAGTCTGTCCCTAAAAGAAGACACAGTGTGACAGGTTGGGTGAGATATTTGAGGTGGAAAGAACAGGGCGATAGATATACTTTTAGCTTTTGTTGATATCTTATATATTTCTACTATACATTCATATCTGTATCTAAATATATAAAAGACTAAATAAACACACAACTTTATACTCTCTAGGTAACATACATTATTTCAAAATACCCTTGGGCCACAGACAAAAAATAAAAATATTCTAAAAGTAAAGAATGTTTAGGTGACCTTCTCAGACCACAAGGTTGTAAAATTACGAGTGTATAATTTTGCAAAGCCCCCCCACCTGGAAGTCCAACATGCCAGTCCTCCAACACCTGAGACAGAGGGGGTGGGAGCGGCAGCTACGCCCTGTTTATGTAATAGCGGCAATGGCAGTGCCCGAGGAGAGAACCTTAGTCATCCCCCCATGTGCTTCCTATTAAGCCAAAAAATTTAATGCTTATCATTCAATTAAAGAAGTGAAAGAGACAGAACCTCTGAGGAGAACCCGATAAAGAAATTTAATCAAGATAAATAAGAAAGTAATGAAATTGGAATATATAAAAAAAGCTCAAAACAATGACAGGTCCAAGCAGTGTTTCTATAAAAAAACATAAAACGGACAAGCCTCTGGAAAATCTAATCAGGAAGAATGACAAAATAGCAGATCGTTACGCCGGAGAAAGGGGCAGGAGCGAAACATAATCACCTCCAAGGTACAGAGCACACAACTCCAGGATAAGATGCTGCAAAGTTTTAATGGAGTGGAGGATTTTGTCTGATGTTTATAAAAAAACCAAAAATCACTTTTTTAAAATGAAAAGAAATAAGCAAAATTAATTTTTAACTCTATCAAGGAGCCATCAAGAAGTCAAAATCCCAGCCTGGCTGGTGTTGCTCAGTGGTTGACCATCGACCTAGGAACCAAGAGGCCACTGGTTCAGTTCCCAGTCAGGGCACATGCCCGGGATGTGGGCTCGATCCCCAGTAGGGGGCGTGTGTGCAGGAGGCAGCTCACGGATGATGTTTCTCTCTCACCAATATTTCTATCTCTTACCCCTGTCCCTTCCCCCCCTCTGAAAAATCAATAAAAACATATTTTTTTAAAAAAAGCAGTCAAAAACCAAAATAAGCCAAAGAGAAAATTTAAAATCTATCAAGAATCTACTTCCAAAATTTAACAAACAAACAAAACCTATTGTTCCAAATGAACTTGTAAGTGAATTCTATCCAATAGATGTCTATGTGCTTTTAACCACCTCAGAGCATAGAAAAATAGGAAAAATGTCCCAATTTATTGCT
Source organism: Miniopterus natalensis (assembly GCF_054644295.1). Taxonomy (NCBI): domain Eukaryota; kingdom Metazoa; phylum Chordata; class Mammalia; order Chiroptera; family Miniopteridae; genus Miniopterus; species Miniopterus natalensis. The sequence goes on from NC_142094.1 coordinate 56,458,495, forward strand.
CCAAATATCAGAATTATATTAGTTAGCCATGGCTGCAAATGCATTACAGACTTAGTGGCTTTAAACGACGTTTATCATCAGTTTCTGTGAGTCAGGAATACAGAAGCAACTTACCTAGGTGGTGGTCCTGCCCCACTCTCTCCATGAGGCTGCGGTCAAGACGCTGGCGGGGGCTGCAGTCATCTGAAGACTCAACCGGGGCTGGAGGACCTATTTCCAAGATGTTTCGCTCTCGTGACTGCTGGAAGACACCTCAATTTCTTTCTGGCTCTGGTCGGATGACCTCACCTCCTCTATAGGGCTGCTCAGGTTTCCTCAGGACATGGCTGCTGACCTCACCTAGAATGACTGGCCTGAGAGAAAGAACAGGGGAAACGTGGCAATGATTTTTAGGACATAAGCTCAGAATTCACCATTCTGCTTTATTCTGTTCATTAAGGGGAGTCACTAAGTCCAGCTCACATTTAAGGGCAGGGAGGATTAAGTTCCACATCTTGAAGGGAGAAATATCAAAGAATTTGTGGACATATTTTAAAACCAACACCGTCTGCCTCCCGGCCACAAATTATTTCCATTTCTCCCGCATATAAAATACACTGATCCCTTCTCAGGGCTGCTTCTGAAAGTCCATCGCGTTACAGCATTGGCTCTAAATCCAGGACTTCTCATTGAAATCGGGTCCGGATCTGAGGGTCCTCAGTGGGGGTCCCTTAAGTACAAAGTTCACCTCCTCTTGCTGAGGACCCTACGGAGCAGCTACCTGGCCCGCACACACCCAACACGATGGGTGGACATGGGGTCGCTGTTGCTGACACTCTTGCTCAAAGGGGGAAATGAAGGCGAGAGAAGTGACCATAGCAATTCTGAAATCCGGCCGGGAGAGTGCCGAGTTTTTCTATCCCTACCCCGTCTGAGCTCTTGGCTCTGATCTCCAGACTCTTGGCTCTGCTTTCCGAGTCAGCCTTTTTGATGGGAACTGCTTCCTCTCACAGCACATGTACCCCAGGGCCGGGGGGGGGGGGGGGCAGGCACTGGTCCTGTTTGCTCCTGTCATTTCCCGACCATTCCTCCCCCACCCTCCTTCTGGAATTCACCCCAGTGGTCTCCACCACCCACCCGACCCCTTACCTCTCTTTGCCTTCTGACCTCTGATCTCCCTCGGTGGCCTGCAGCTCTGCTTCCTGGCATGTTGTTCCCGCCTCCTGGGAGCCTGTCCTTATTGTCAGGGGTGTGGAACCCGAACCCCGGCCTTCACTCTGCAGGAAGCTCCAGCGCACACGGATGGACCCTCCCTGCGTCCAGCCTGCCCCGCCCGGGGCACAGAGCAGGTGGGTCTGAGGATGTGGCGCGAGGGGCAAAGGCACAGAAGCAGCGAGCCGGCCGCCTCATCTCCGGCAGGCGCTCGGGAGCCTGCTGAGGGTCCTGCGGTGCTGCCCCCAGTGGAGGGGAAGGGAGGGGGGCCCAGGGCGGGAAGGGGAGGTGCTGGCAGGAGGTAAGAGGACACCCAGTCCTCTCTCAGAGGTACAGGCCATTTTCATGCCCCACATGTGTCCCAATCACGTGCAGGAGCCACAGTGGTGAGGGCGCAGCCCTCCCGGAGTCCCCATCCCCAAATGGGAATTTGTTTCCGATTGCCAGCCTGCCTTCGGTCCTCGGGGAGGTGGAGGGGACCCTGAGAACAAAGAACTGAGGCCTAGAAGAGGAGGCCTTCCAGAGGGGGAGAGTGACAAGCAGAAATGTTGGCAGACAAGTTGAACATTTGCCACAGGAGGGCGTGAGCTTTCCGGGGGGCCGCAGAGGAACTGGGGATGGGGAGACTGTGATGGGCATGGCTGTCATTCGGGTTGAGGGCAGAGCCAGGATGGGGAGAGGGTATTAACAAGCTGTTTTGCAGGGGCTTCTAAAACCATACCTGCTGCCCCTCGCTCCTCCTTAACTTCAGTGAATTTCTGCAAGATTGTTGGTCCCAATTACTTTTCTATCCAAATGTTTCTCTGAATCCACTTTTCTTAATGATCGGTTCACCTGGGGCCCTGGGTTCCGCTTAGATTACTCGGGAGCAGGCTGTTTGCATTACGAGCTGTGTCTGTTCCGCCCAAATGGCCACGGTGTGCAGACCAGGGCTGGCCCTGCCCTGCCCTGCCACCAGCAAAGGTCCAGCCCGGGAAAGGGCTGTCAACGCACGAGTCTCTTCCTTTCAACACCGTTACTGGCGTGAGGTGATGTGAAATGACTGCGACCCAAGTTCCTGGCAGGATGGTGACTTTCAGGAGCGAACACGGGCACAGGTGTCACGATGACAGGAGCGTAGCGCCGCGTTAGGAAAGGGCCGCAGCCCGCAGGTGACTCTGTCAGCCGTAGAGAAAAACAAAGCGACCCAGTCGCCGCTGATTTTTAGTACTGAGTTGCTCCTGACACCGTTTGGGAAGCTGCGGAGCCTTAAGGAAAATCAAAGACTCGCTTTATCCCGCCCGCCGAGTGACGCTGGTCAAGGGCACGGCCAGCGCTGCGCCTGCCACCCCGCAGGCCGCGTCCGATGCTGCTGCGGGTGGAAATGGGGCTCCTCCACGGAGGTGCAAGAAGAGCATTGCCGGGGACGCTCCTGCAGGGTGAGGGGTGGCGGGGTTCACCGGGGCCGAAACGAGCGACTGCCCCAGGTGCCTGGTGCTTCCTCCCAACAGTGGCTCAGCTCCGTCCTGCTGTGCGAAGCGCAGCCCATCTCACCGGAGCAGGGCAGCGGGGCACCTCCGTCCCCCCAGGGCTCGCCGCCGTCTCCTCGGGCTCTGTCCGAGGGGGGCCTTCGTTAGGTTTACCTCGGGCTAGGGGAGGGGTGCCCCCTTTCAGACCAGCCGGTGCTGGACCCCCATCCGCCCCCTTCCCTGGGGCTCCTGGGGTTCTGTCCCTCATCCCATCGGAGCCTTTTCCCAGGACAGGCCCCTCCCCTTCATGGTCCCTCTTGGCTCCTACTGCGCGTGCGCCCAGCAGAGGCATTTCCCTTTCATTGTTTTCTGTCCATTTTAATCGGGGAGCCCAGCTGGGGGGTGGGGGTTAAGTCTCCTGGGCAGAGGATGGGTGGTCCCCTGGGGACTGTGAATGTTACAGCTTCTAGAAAGTCAGGCTAATGCCTGACTGCTCCCTAGTCATTAGGCTTATGTCCGACTTCACTGGCCCTGTTCCCTTACGGGTACTAACCAGCTGCCTTCGCCAATGAGAGCAGAACCTCAAAACGAAGGCCTTGAGCCACGGGGGCTCCAAGGGCCTTTCCTGAGACGACATCCTGGGACTCCTCGTGTGCTTTTCGCAATCATGGGCCGTGCGGTTGTGGACACCACCCCCTCCCCGTCTTCTTTCCTGCCCGTGGCCACGCCGGCCTGGGGGACGGCGCGGGAATGCATTTCCAGACCGTCCTCGCCGGTGCTCCAGGTCTTGAAACCTCGGGAGCTGGGCCTGGAATGATCCCCAAACCATCCAACGCACCCTCAATTCCATGCAAAGCTCCTCTTTTCTCAGCCAGGACGGGGACGGCAGGTCCAGCCTTCCCCACATTCCTCCACTCCCTCCGCGGGCGGCCTATCCAAGGCCCGTTCAAAGGGAAGACTTCAGCCACGGGCCCCTCCTGCCCACTGAGCCTCCCGCCAGGCCACCCGGCCCAGGGAAGCGGCGGGCTCTTCACGCCAAAGCTAAAATAACAGGGTTTCCTTTCTATCAAGGAACCTCATTTCCCTAACGTCCCCAAAGAGCTGCGGGACGATTCCGATGCTTTTTCATCATTGCTTTGACCCCCAAGTTTACTTTTAATGTGGGATAGCTTCTCCAAGGCAGCGAAAGCCCTCAGATGTCACCTGAGTCCCTGCGGAGAAACCAAAATTGTGTAGGAGCTTAAAAATAACCCTGCCTTTTGCAGGGAGCTCCTTGTTCGATATCAAGTGCCCTCCTCTCCAACGCAAGTGTTCATAATGCTAAATTACCTGTGAACAAGTATTTTAAAATAGCATAACTTATGCTAATTCAGAAATATTGCAGTTTCCAGAATGATTATTTTTACCTTTGGAATTGCTGCCTCTCTGTCGGCAGCGGTGGAGCCAGGGCTCCGTGATCAAGCATCCAAGGGGCTGCTGTGCTCCCGGTGTTGCCGTGGGGTCACCGCCAGGGGGTTTCCACGGACGTGCTTGCACAGCCTGTGTACTGTGTGCGGTGGACATGATCTGTAGTGACTGTGGGAGGGTGAAGACACCACCAGCATTGACCAGGGTGGTGAAGGTCATCTCTCAAGGTCAGGGCAGCAATGGGAAAATTCCACCTGCTTCTGCCTGAGCAAGCGACATGGGGATGGAGGGGTTTAGGCTGGCTTGTTGGCCCCTCTTGGGGGCACCTGTCTCTCCCTGCTCACCCCCAATAAGAATATCATGGGCTCTGATGATGAAAAGAAAAACCCAAAGCCCAGTGAATTTTGAGAGACCCGGGGGCCACGCCTTCTGTTCCCCTCTTGTCCTCCTCGGGGAGAGCGCTCCTACCTGCCCTCACCCAGGGGAAGCTGGTCCTCTCTCCTATTGCATTTGGCTCTGACACCCGTCTCGCCCTGACCCCCTTCCCCAGTGTGGATGCTTACCTTGCTCTGTCCCCAATAACGACCTTAGGACTAAGTTGTTCAGGAAGAAAGAGAAAGGAGCTGAGTTACCTTTTGGACCATGAAATCCACAGGAAGGTCCTAAGAAGGAATCGCATGCACCCAAATAGCCTACAAGGAGCAGCAAGTCTATGTGGTGAGAGATTGGGGGCACCTCAGAAGGCAAGATGGTCCCCCTGCAGGTCTGTAACTCCACCCAAAGGCTTATCAAAGCTGATGAGGGAGTTTCACCACTGCCCAAAGGCCCTTCCGGTAAGTGCAGCCGAGGGTCACTAGGAAACCATGGGCAAGGGGCGTTCTGGCCTGCGGTGCCTCATAGGCGGGTCCTCCAGGGGCACAGGATCCATGCCATGATCAGGCCATCACACTCGAGGACATGCTCTGGAGTGGCCGGCAAGGTCACCTGGATACATGGCAGCCCGGCCTCATATCACCCACACTGGCCTTCATTACCCATGCTCCACCATGCTCCACCATTCCCCACCATTCCCATCATGCTCCACCATTCCCCACCATGCTCCATCATTCCCCAACATGCTCCACCATTCCCATCATGCTCCACCACTCCCCACCATGCTCCGTCATTCCCCACCATGCTCCACCATTCCCCACCATGCTCCACCATTCCCCACCATGCTCCACCACTCCCCACCATGCTCCACCATTCCCCACCATGCTCCACCATTCCCCACCATGCTCCACCATTCCCCACCATTCCCCACCATGCTCCACCATTCCCCACCATGCTCCACCATTCCCCACCATGCTCCACCATTCCCCACCATTCCCCACCATGCTCCACCATTCCCCACCATTCCCCACCATGCTCCACCACTCCCCACCATGCTCCACCATTCCCCACCATGCTCCACCATGCTCCACCATTCCCCACCATGTTCCACCATGCTCCACCATTCCCCACCATGCTCCACCATGCTCCACCATTCCCCACCATGCTCCACCATTCCCCACCATTCCCCACCATGCTCCACCATTCCCCACCATTCCCCACCATGCTCCACCACTCCCCACCATGCTCCACCATTCCCCACCATGCTCCACCATGCTCCACCATTCCCCACCATGCTCCACCATGCTCCATCATTCCCCACCATGCTCCACCACTCCCCACCATGCTCCACCATTCCCCACCATGTTCCACCATGCTCCATCATTCCCCACCATGCTCGACCATTCCCCACCATGCTCCACCATTCTCCACCATGCTCCATCATGTTCCATCATTCCCCACCATGTTCCACCATGCTCCACTATGCTCCATCATGTTCCTTCATGCTCCACCATTCTCTACCATGCTCCATCATGTTCCCTCATGTTCCATCATGCTCCACCATGCTCCTTCATGTTCAATGCTGCTCCTTCATTCTCCACCATGCTCCATCATGTTCCATCATGCTCTTTCATGCTCCACCATACTCCTTCATTCTCTATCATGCTCCATTACACTCCAATATGTTCCATCATGCTCCTTCATTCCCCACCATGTTCCTTCATGTTTAGTGCTGTTCCATGATGCTCCTTCAAGCTCCATCATGTTCAATGCTGCTCGTTCATTGTCCACCATGCTCCATCATGTTCCATCACGCTCCATCATGCTCCTTCATTCTTCACCATGCTCCATCATGTTCCATTATGCTCCACCATGCTCCTTCATTCTCGACCATGCTTTATCATGCTCCTTTCATGTTCCACCATGGTCCCCCGGGCTCCATTCACAGGAGAACATGACATGGAGGCCGTGTGGGTCCTCCCGGGGCATGCAGGACAGGGCTCAGGGTGTCTACAATGGCCTGGAGGCACAGGCAGGCCCCACCTGGGTGCTGCCCAGCTCCCTAGCCTCCCTCAGCCTGCTCCCCGACACAGGACCATCCTGCTGGTCTTCTGGAAGCTCCTTCAGAGCACAGGCTCCCTCAGGTGTCTGGGAGGTTGCATGCACTGTTTCTACTAGATCACTCTCCCTTCTTTGAAGCCCACCCTCCCTCCCCCAGTCTGCCCAGTTCTACACATGCTCCAGGCATCTGTGTTAAAGGCCTCTCTTCCTTTCTCTGTCATGCCTGGTGCCCACCACACAAGGCTGCAATAAGCTGAATCTGACTTGGCTGCTGGCCTGTCCACTCCCTCAGCAGACTCTGAGATTGAGGGGATGGGCCTGGGTCTCCCTCCTTTACCCGTGTGCCCAGCACAGCTCCTGGCATGTAGCCGTGGAAAGGACACGCCCAGTTACGAGAAACGATGAAGAACAGATGGTAATCAGCCCTTCCCAATACTGAAAATAAACATGAAGGAACAGCAACAGCCAAACAGGTGGCAACAGGCAGCCAAACTAAAGGCGACCAGGGAGAGGAGGAAGCGGTGCTCGGAAACTAGGGCGTGAAGGGGGCACCTCCTCCCTGGGGCGCGCAGGGCAGCGGGCGGCTGCAGGGCCGGGACTGAGCTTGCTGGGGTCACACTTCATGCGGGCCCTGCTCCCCCGTTTCATCTTCAGCCACAGCACTGAGGTCGTCACAGGACCGAAGGACACCTGCTTTATTGTGCTGGTGACAGACACACAGGGAGAAATGGTTTTAGCTTATTGGAAGCAAAGACGTACTGGCCCAGCAGGTTCCCTGCTACGTTTTTCTAAGCCATCACCGACTAAAGAGATGTTTAAATAATTCGAAAAGGGCAGATTGGAAAAATAAGAAAGGTACAAGTCCCCAAACAGCCTTTAAAAAGCAAGTAATTACTAAAAAGTAATTAGAGATAAAACTAGAAAGCAAAAGCTAAAACCCATTACACAACAAAGGCCTCGGCCAACATGAAAGCAAAGCCCAATACGGAGAAAGAATCAGGGCCAAAGCTAATGAAAAAGATCGAATCTTTACATAAAAGAACAGTCTTAACATTGATTAAGAAATAATTTCTTTAAATACTAGGAAGCAATTTTCAAGCACCAAGGGTAGTTTTTAAAGAAGGAAACGATGTTTCTGCTGGTAAAATCTGGCTTCTATACCATCTTTTAATAAAAACCTGAGGAAAGTACCCATGAAACTGCAGAGTTAACATAGAGATGAATCTGTAATAGATCATAACGCGTTCTGGAAGGCAGAAAAATAAAACCGAAATCCGACCGTGCGAGAGCTAAGTGTAGCTTTGGGCTTCCTGGCACCCAAAATATTTAACGACACAGAAGTTTATATACGTGGAAAGAGTGGGGTAGAAAGCCATGCACACAGTAGGACAACTTTGAAACACACACGCGATTTAGAAAACTACCCGACGAGACAGCACCACAGCATCGCGTATCCACATGGTGGCAGCTGAAGGACCGTTTTCTACATGTGGGAGCTGTTCACACAGGTTTAAAAGCAATAAGTGGAGGCTCACGGAAAACTCCCAGGAGTGGGGAACCCACAGAAGCCGTGAAGCCTACTCTCTAGCCGGACACTCGGTGAACCTATTCTCGGTGGGTCTGTTTGGAAGGGACACAGGGGAACCCATTTCACGTGGAAAAGGTGACCCTATTGCCTTGTTTCTTGCCACCCAAGATCCAGAGAAAGCTCTCAAGTCTGACGGGCCTCAAGTTATAAAACAGACCCTGCTAAACAAAGCCCGCTCACACCCGCAGTGGGGAGGCAGAAGTGAGGCGCAGGCGCGCCCAGGGGACCCATATTGAGGAAGGGGTGCACCTGTCTGAGGGGGGTCACACAGCCCTTCAGGAAAGCAAAGAGGAGCATCTGTGCTTTACATCAGGGATAAAAACACCGTATGTCAGACACCGTGAGTCTTTTTAAATAAATTTTATTTTTCCTTGTCAATGATTAACTTTTGAGCCTATTAGATGGGTATCATGATTATAGTGAATAAAAAAATATAGATGACAGAATACAAATATTAGGTTATACAAAGTTAGTTTTTCAAAAATCATCGTTCGCTGACATTTTCAGGACTTTGGAGCTTTGAGAACAACGACGACAGAACTTTATTTGGATTTTTATTTTTTACATTTCCAGCCATTAAAAATGAAGAACACATACTTGCGACTCAGTGTGGACACCTATTACAGTAAATGGAAGGACCACGAAAATTAACACGAGGCCTAGGAACCATCATATATACAAACTTCTGTACAGAGGACCGGAAGAATCCACCCAGGTAAAACCATCTCTCGTGGTTCCTGGATCCTTTACTTACAGAGAAGGAAACTCATCTTCCTATACGCAGTTATTTTTCCCTTGATCCAGTATTTTTAACGGTGTTTCCACTCCATAAATTAGTAACTGTTCAGTAGCTGAGGAATATCCTATTTTAATTGATCCCGAAGGAGACCAGGAACTTCCCGGAGGGGTGATGTCGGATACATACATTCAACCAACACAAGGCCCCGCCACGAGCCGCGGGGGGTCTGATGAGATGCCCGCGTGGAAGCCGGGGTTTGGCTGAGGTGGGGCTCGGGGCGCTCAGGTACCGCTTGGTTCTCAGGGGGGACCATCCTGCTGCTGCCTTCGGCTCAGCTCAACCTCGCTCTTGGCTAGTGTGTCATTTGGCACAAAAAGAAAGGGCTCTGGGCAAGATTCAGGCTCTCTCAGGGACACGCTCGGAAGCCCCCGACGTTGATAAACGCACCAGGACGTCCCAGACCCGCATCCACCGGGCTCCCCGACACTAAAGGCCACGCACTCCAAGGCTGGGAACGAATTCCTTTTAGGGAAAAGCAGTTGCCCTAAATGTCAGACATCACAGGTCCAATGAGGTAAATGCCAGACACAGAAGGGGACAGGGCGGGAGAGATGACAGCTTGGTCTTTGCGGCTCACTGAAAGCTTGTCCTCACTGCACAATCCCGGAGTCCACGGACGTCTGCTTGCGCGTGGTCTTGGGAGGGGGAGGAGGTGGGGTTTTGCTGGGCAGTGGAGGTGGCAGGTGCTGGAAGACAGGAATGCGAGGGAGACGGCGCGTTACTGATGCTCCGGTGGGAGAGCAGCGGCCTGCAGGCGGGGCCCGCCCTGGCACAAGGCAGGGAGGGAGAGCTGCCCTGCACCCCTGGGGGAGGCGCCGTCTCGGCTCGTCTGCCGTCGCCTGGTCTGTGCGGAGGCTGAGCAGATGCACAGATATGAGCGGGGTATTTCCCCTCCACAACGGGCTCATCTAAGTGAATGGGGAGGAGCCTGCACGGGGAGCTCCGGGCTGTGTCCTTCCCTGCGCCCTGCACGGCACCCCGCCGTGGAGCCACCGGGAGCCCCGCCTGACGGCAGCCCGGAGAACCGGGGGTCAGCGTGGCGGATCTCGCAAGGCTGTGTCTGGAACTGTCAACAGGTTACAGAGCACTGGTTTAAAAAGCTTTGGGAGACGTTTGGCTAATATTTGCATTAGTGGGCAGGCCCCGAGGCCACTGCGCAGTGAGAGCCTCCCAGCAGATTAATGACTAAAATAGTTTCGGGAGGGTGCCGGCCTCAGGGAACCAGTGCCGACAAGGCTCCAGCTTGTGGTGGCCAACACCCCGAATCTAAATGGGGAGGGGTTCTGGAGAGGCATGGCCAAGGGTGGGTGGCCTCAGGGATCTGGGCTCTGCCCAAATGGGAGCCAAATCCTACAGGTTCTCTGAGTGGCAAGTGCCTGTCCCCACCCGGAGTAGACAGTGTGAGGGTGATGCTCCTGGAGGCATGGCTGGGATAAGGGCTTCCCAGGGGCCAGGGTGGCAAACAGGAGCATGTCCCCATGCAGCCTAACAGAGGCCAGCCTCTTAAAAATGCAAGACAAACCGCTCCACAGAAAAGCTACTTTTCAAAATCAAATTCTCACAAGAACGGCACAGCAAGTGGAATGAGCTCCGTGGCCATGGGGTTGGCCCTGCGACCCCTGTCCTTGCTCCAAGGCCACATCTGGACGTGTCTCCATGCAGCGATAATGACAGGGCCACGGATTGCACAGGCCGTGGCTGTGATCACTGTGGCCTCCCCCCCCCCAAATCAAACCCAAGTAAACACGCTGACATCAGGAAGGAGGGGTTCGATTCTGTGGAGGCGAAGATATTAAACACGCAGGTTTCAGGCTCCCGACTTACCCTGTGGTGAGGAGGGGGCGGCGGGGGCGGGGGGGAGCCCATCAGGTCCTGGCTGTCCATCAGGTTCCCGTAATCTGCCGTGCTGCCTTTCAGAGGCAGGGGGGGCGGGACCTCGGCCACGTCCACCCCGGTCATGCCGTTCAGCTCCAAACCTGGAAAAGCTGATAGACTTAAAATCAAACCCACATCCCGCCGGGTGTGAGCACACGCGGCTGCTCCCCAGTCTCTCCTGAGCAGCAGGGAGGCCGAAACAGCTCATCCCAAGAAATGCCTGTCAGCGGGGCAGAGAGGAGAGCAGGGGGGGCAGACAAGGGAGAGGGCGGGATCCCCTCCGACGGGCAGGAAGGAGGCACCCCAACCAGAGCTAGAATCCACTGTAAAACCAGCCACGGCACCCCGGGACCCTTCTGATCCCTCCCGGTCCCGTCACCTCCAAGGCATTTAAGCAGCTGGGGGTCACCTGCCTTTTTCAAAGCCCAGCCAGGGCTAGGTGCCAGGCCTCCGCAGGCACTACCTGGGGAGCATCCCTACGCGAAGTCTAACAACAGCGGCACAACCGGCCGCGCCCAGACCTCTCTCCACGGGAAAAGCCCCGGGGGTATGAAAGGAGGTCGTTAGCAGTAGTGGGCACGGTGGCTGCCAACAAGCCAAGGGACATGCCGTTGATTTGTAAAGTAAACAAAAGAGGTAGCCGACTGTAAACGGAGAAGGGATTGTTAGGACGGCATATTCTCAGCCCTTGTTGAGGCTCTGAGAAATAATCTGTTTTCCTTTGTGTTAAAGAGATGAAAATTGACGGATTTGCTGACGGGTCTCTGTGACCATTTTCCCGATGACCCATTGGATGGAAAAATCCTTCGTCAGGGAAACGCCTCCTCAGAAGGGCCACGTCGGGGGCTACGGAGCCTGCGGCTGAAGGAGGGAGAAGGGAGACGGCCTCTGACTCAGGCGCTGCCCAGGATGCGCTGGTTGGCTGCTTTAATTGTAGCAGAACACAGACAACGTAATATTTGTCATTTTAACTTTTTTTTTTTTTTAAATCCTCACCTAAGCATATTTTTTCTCCCCATGGATTTTGAGAGAGAGTGGAAGGGAGGGAGGAGGGAGAGAGAGAGAAACATCGATGTGAGAGAGACACATCGACAGGTTCCTCCCACACGAGCCCCGACCAGGGCTGGGGGTCAGACCTGCAACTGAGGTTCGTGCCCTTGACCGGGAATCAAAACCGTGACGCTTCGGTGTGCGGGCCGACACTCTAACCACTGAGCAGCACCCGCCAGGGCCATTTTAACCATTTTAAGTGTACAAATCAGTGGCATTGATCACATTTGTATAGCTGTGCAGCCGTTACTACTATTTCCAAAACTTCCTTATCACCCTGCACACACAGTCGCCACCCACGAGGCACCCGCCCTCCCCCTCCCAGGGCACAGGAGGTTCCCAGAGCCTGGGCGGCCCGAGCTCTAACCCGGGGAACCAGGCAGCCCGGGAAGGAGCTTCAGCCTGGTGTGCTGATGGCCCCGGGGGCAGTGCCAGGAAGTCGGGCGCTCAGGGAAACTCGGTGCGCTGCCGGGGAGGAAGGGGGTCTAACTTTAGGGGTTTCGGCCAAGGAGGGAGGCACCGGGAGCACCGAGTTCAAATCGGAGAAGGTCCCACTCACTGGACTGCAGGCTGAAGCTGAGCTTGGCCCGAGGCATGACCGGAGGGGGCGTCTGCTGGGAGGTCGGTGACAACGGGGACACAGAGAAGCGCCTTTCACTTCCGATGACGTTGATCACCTGGCTCTTCGGCCTCTGGGGCCGCAGGGGACTTATCTACATGGAGGGACAGAAAGCTCGGAGTTAGGGTGTGTCTCGGGCTGAGGTGGGCCGCCTCCGAACTGAAAGCTGGTGGCGTAACGGGACCTGGTGTGGCCGGCGGAGCCGAGGGAAGGGCTCCGGGGCTCCAGCTGAGCAGACTGGACCACGGGCTCAGGCCCGGAGCCTGGGACAGGCACAGGGGCACTGTTTTCTGACAACACGGCATTCCTGCTCATCCTCGGAGACATCAGGATGCCCGAGAATGTGGGGGCCCTCCCTGTTTGAACCCCTCGGGGTGGACGGTGTGAGGCCAGGGGAAATCGCCCCTGTGCCCTCTGGGTGCCCTGCAGCTTCGGGTTATGTGAGGGGAGGGTGGAGGGAGACCTGGATTTTCACGTGACCATTTCACAGCCAGCTCCGCACACTCCAGGGGGCAGCGAGGGCCCCCCGGGACGTACCGTTTCCGAGAGGATCACGGCCTCGTTCTGCTGCGGGGCCGTGTCCGAGGCTTTCAATTCCTTGTCAAACGTCTCCTGGTGCCGGCTATTCCTCTTCTCCTTCCTCTTGTCCTTCCTCTCCTTCTCCGAGTCGTCTTTGTCCAGCTTGTCCTGGGACCTGGAGTGCATCTTCTTGGGCAGGAGGGGCTCCAGGGCGAACCTAGAGGAAGCGGCTGTTTACATCACGGGCTGTTCGCAGGCAGCGGCTCTGCACCCCGCGGCCACGGCAGGCGCTCACGGGAGGCCCGCGCTGCCGGGGACCGCAGCGGCCACAGGAAAGGGAGGCGGAGGGGGGCTGGGGGGAGGTGCGGGTTCACCGACTCAATGGATGGGGGTCGTTTGCACCGCAGAAACACCAGACCGGAGAAAACCCACGGCTGCAGGAGGAGGGGAATGGGAAGCCGGACTCTCCTGCGGGCCTGTTGGCTGCAGGGGCGGTGGTCCGTGGGTCTATCTCAAAGGCGAGCCCTGACCTTGAGACTTGTACTGAACTATCCGGGACACAGTGCAAAGGGGGGGGGGCTCATACAAAGGCACTTCTGGCATTGGGACCCCCACTCGGTTCGTGCAGGTAGCTCAGGACTGCAGACGTGAGGTCGCGGCCGTGTGAAAGCCCTGGGGCGGACGGCCCAGCCCGCGGCTACAGGGATGCCCTCAGGTGTTCAGCCCAGAGCTGCGCTACCAGATGGAGGACCCGGGTTCTAGCCCTGCCACTTGCTGGGAAGTCTCAACTGTGGGCTGGGTGTCCCAGTCACAAGGTGAAGGGAGGACCCCACCACCTTTCTGCTTAGTGACATCAACGACGAGGTAGTGTTAAAACATGTCAATGGTCAACCTACCAAGTAAATGGATCTTGGACTAGTTTCTAGGGCACGTGTCAAAGCTAAGCACACACACACACGTCTACACATAATTGTGACCTATTTTAATGAAGACTGGGGGGGCATCCTGTTTCTGTCCCAGTCAGTCATATCAGGAGAGGGGAGAACTGGGTCCAATGGGACTGGAATCTCACTCCCCACAGCAGGAAGGCGGCAGGGTACAGGGCCAACGTGCATAAAGTATGAAAATGGCTCTAAAACCTTGCAGGCTAACTCACACGTGAGGTATTGTTATTATTAGGATCTTATATTTTTAAAACATAGCCCATGAAAATGGTATTTCACAAGAGATGTGGTCTCTTAAAAGGAGTTATGGTCATACAGTCACAGAAGAGAAATAGCCCATATTGTGATTTCTGATAAATGTCTTGTACACTGTGGGCGACACACCATTTCCACACGATTGAAAGAAACAAAATAGGGAGCCAGGGGCATGCACAGAGCTCCCCGCCCAGTGCCCTGCAGTCAGCCCCAAGCCTGGTGGCAAGCAAACCCCGGGCCCCCCCATTCGAGCCGTCAGTACCGGGAGCCGGCCGGAGCCCGCCCGGAGACCTCCCAGCCTCACAGTGACCTGCCCGCCCGACTCCTGGACCACCAGGGAAGGCGCTGGCCTCCTCCAGGGGAGGCCGACCGCAAGGCAAGGAAACCTGGAGAGGCCGTCACACCTCACCCCGCCCAGGCTTCTGGTAACCTTATTTGTGAACAGAGCGCTTGGAACCAACCCACTGCTCTGACGAGAGGCCGCTCCAGAGACCTTTCCAGTATGGGAGAGGCGACATGGAAACCCACCCTTAGCGGGGTCGTCAGGTCACATGGAAACCCACTCTTAGGGGATCGTTAGGTCACATGGAAACCCACCCTTAGTGGGGTCATTAGGTCACATGGAAACCCACCTTTAGCGGGGTCGTGAGGTCACATGGAAAGCCACCTTTAGATGGGTCGTTTGCAAAACCACACTGCAAATGCCCTGAGGATCGAGACTGCCAAAAGCAAGGGCCGTGTCTCCCACTTTCCCACTTTTTCCCCCAGTGAGGTGCAGCAGGATTTGTCGGGAAGTCATGTGCCATTTAAACGGCCGTGGTACTGAACGTGGGTGTCCATTATCAACATCACTGAACTAGACACCGGGAGACACGATGCCCCTCTGAGTGGAAGAACCTATGAAGCTGTCCTGTCCGCAAATCAAACCTGGACCTGATCGAGCCTCTAGGTGTAACTACCCATCTGCTGGGAACATGCGGGACAGGGACCCACGTTAATCACACCGCAGGGCACACAACCAGCAAAATCTAGGCTACGGGATAAGCAACGTAGACTTTTCAAGAAATAAATGACAAGAAAAAGAAAAAAGGTGGAAGGAGAAACCTATTGATTCAGAGAGAATTAAAAAGATACATCAATCAACTGCAAAGTGAGACTCTTATTTGGATCAATTGCAAACAAATTAAAAAATATGACATTTATAGCACAATTAGAAATTAGCACCAGTATGTGATGATAATATGAATTACACGGCTAATTTTTTATGTGTGATAAATGGTGTGTTTTGTTTTTTTTTAACTCCTTACCTTTTAGAGATTCACATTGAAATACTTATGTGTGAAAAGACATGAAGTTTGAGATTTGCTTCAAAATAATGTGGGGGAGGGAGAGAGCGGGGTATAGACTGAATGAAGTGAGATTGGCTGCGGGTGGATAATTACTAACTCATGGGCTTGGGGCCCCGTTGTAAAGGTCTGTCCACTTTGTATATCACTGAAACTTTTCCATAATAAAAACTTCAAGGCTTTTCCCCTGGATACACAGTAACCAGCTAATCCACATTCATTATGAGTTAGATAGTATGTCTAATATAGTATAAGCAATAATCAAAATTTAATTATTTTCTTCCAGAACGTGAGACAACTAAGGTAGGAAAAAAGAATTAGTGGACGTTGCCAGCTCCGAGGAAGACGGGTGCTGGGTCACAGATGCGCAGAAAGAACCCACAGAAAGACAGGTTCAGTTTTAAATTTTTTACCTGCCGGAAGCCACTGCTGGCAGGATATACTTTATCCTGCAGGTAGCCTGTGCCGTTTGAGACCAGAGCCTAATTAACTCCGCTTAGTTACACAACTAAGGGAGGAAACCCCAAGAAGGAACAAAAATCTGGACTCCATGCAAGACGCCTCTAGCTCAAGGTTCAGCCCAGGCCCCCAGGGAGAAGGTACGACTGCCCGGGCTCCTCTATTCCCACGTGCAACACAGCGCACTTCTAACCGAAGCCTCCAGAGCAATTTCCACCCCCATCGCCGCGCTCTTGGAAACATAAAACCTTCTCATAACTAGCTAAGGATTTCTGGGGGAGAAGCTGAATTCAATTTCTTCAGCAATCTTGTTCCAAGTGACAAGCACACATGATTTAAATACCTCTGAATGGAGGATTTCCATATGGACTTGGCCTTATAAATAGCAGACACGGGTAAAAATTACTGTTAGGGAAAAAATGTGGGTGTAGTTTTCAGTTCTCCATTGGGCACATCCTTCGCAGGCAAGAAAGGGCGCTCGGAGCTGAGCGGCCCTCGGGCGATGTGAAAGTTTGTGTCTGCGTGTGGCAGGGGCCGGGGCCAGGGCCGGGGCCTGTGGGTCGACAGGGTGACAGTCAACCAAATGGGGTTGGACAGGCACAGGACTGTGCACACTCGACGATAAAGCCATGGGAAGCTCTTCTCTGACGTTTAAATTGCATCCAACATTTTTCTCTGTTTGTATAAGAACAAACTCTACACATTCGCCACTCAAAAGCACAAAATATATCAACACAGAGGCTCTCTGAACAACACTCCGAGTTAACGCGAGAGACCCAGTGAGGGCCCGAATGCTGACCGGCCTGTTAGGTTTTTGTCCCTTCTTGGGGGCTTTGTCTTCCTGGGGCTCAAGAGCAAAAGCGGCTCTGCAGAGGGGTCTCTTGGATGAGACGGTCCTCAAGGAAGCCTGACGGCCTGTGACAGTACCGTCCTGGTGCGACACCTGGAAGTGAGCCAGAGGTGGGGAGTCCACGCACACAGCCGGCAGGGGACGCACCACGTGTCTTCCTGGACACGGTGAGCAGGACCAAACGCTCACGGGAGGTGTTACAACTGGATGGAAACCTTTGCCCTGGCCGGTGTGGCTCAGTGGTTAGAGCGTCGGCCCAGGCACCAAAGGGTCGTGGGTTCGATCCCTGGCCCCAATTGGGGTGCACGTGGGAGGCAATCAATTGATGTGTCTCTCTCACATCAATGTTTCCCTCTCTCCCTTCCTTCCACTCTAAAAAAAGTTAATGGAAAAAATATCCTCGGGTGTGGGTTAATTATAAAAAAATATTTTTTTTTATGAAAACCTTACCCCAAGTGGTACCCGAAGTGAGAATTTCTTTCTCAGAAACTCACAAGACCCTGAAAGTCTTACTGGGGTCTACGTTTGTAAAGTCTCGGAGGGTCTCAGTTTCAAAGACAGTTTTGATTTTTAAGAAATCCTCTCAGTTGTGATAAAACCAATCCAGGGCCCTGGGTGGCTCCTCTCAGGTCCCTCCGAGCTCTGTCCCGACTGCTGATTGCCACTCACCCATCAGAGCCTGGCCTGGAAGGGGTGCTGTCTGAGGACAGGGAAGAGACAGAGGCCACCGACAGAGGCCGGGACGAAGAAGGCATCGTGAAGGATCGCACCATGGACCGGGGACGGCTGCCTCGTCTGTCGTCCAGGCTGGAGGGCTGCAGGGGAGAGAGAGGGAGGGACAGACAGAGAGGGGCTGGTTGGATGTTTGCACCAAAAGATTTCTGGTTGGGCATGGCCAGGCTCTTGGGACCACGTGGTCTTAGCAGCCTGGAATCTAGACCAACATTGTCAACACTTTTACAGACAGTACATGTACCTGTTTGGAGTCAAAGATGAAAATGATGATGATTTGGTTTTATAAAATTTTATATATATAATTTTTTTTTTTTTTTACCAAGACCACAATCCATCAGCCTCTTGTAAAGTCAAAGCAGGAAGTACTGACCAGAAAACTCAATTTTTCAATTTTTAGAATAACACCTAAAATGAGATTAAAGAATCTGCAAGATCGTGAGATATACAACTGCATGTTGACAAACCATGCAAATCATGGACATGACAGGACTGAACTTCTGTCGACTAAATGCAATGCCCCTGCTCTCAGTTAGGGGTGGCTTCCTCCCCTGCGGTGCTGGGGACAGTGGACTCGGGGAAGCCACAGCTGCAGCTGCTCGAGCTCCTCCCCGCCAGGTGGCGGACTAGTGACGCATTTCATTCTCAAGAAGAGTGGGTCTGGGCGGAGTTTCCCGCCCTCTCTTGGATATATTGTTGTTACCAAAAAATGTGTATCTGAAATACTCCATGTGTCAACCTCTAATTAGCAAGGAAACACTATTGTACCTGCACCTGAGCCAGATGTTGGCACATCTGGGGCTGAAGCTGCTGCAGAAGCTCCTTTCTTTTGCTTGAGGCTGTGGAATTCCCACCCCTGGAGGGCACTTCCTCTCGGTGTGGCTCTGCCCCAACCCCACGCCGACCTGCTGGGGACCCTGGCTGATTACAGGCTGCGTAACCACCGCTTCCACATCTGGAAAGTAGGCCTGCTTCTTAAACGTGCGCTTTGTACACTGAATACAGTTTGACCTGCGCACTGTCCCTTTCATGAGAAATGAGCAGTTTAGAGCAGGGGCAGGTTAGGCTTTCTGCAGAGGGCCAGGTCACGGGTATTTTTGGCTCTGCTCAGCTCCACTGCTGTAGCATAGAAACAGCCACAGACAACACGGAAATAAGTCATCACGACTGCTTGCCAATAAAACTTTATTTACAAAGCCAGGTGGCAGCCACAGTCTGCCAGCCACTGGTTCAGAGCAATATGCCACTGGGCTCCGGCAGCAGGGCGGGTCGGCCTCGGCTTGGGTTTAGCACCCACGATGGTGACGTTCCATATATCCCCAGAGATGCCCGTTGTCATTAACTGGCCTTTATGTGTAAACTGAATAGCAAACGGTTATTTGCAGACTCGTCCAAATTGTGAAAATGCTCCTCACACAGAACCTAGAGACTCAGAGTCTGCAATACGCTCTTGTGGACTTTCAGAAACAATCCGAGGCTGACTCTGTGAAGTGTCCTCTGACCCAGCCTACTGGCTGAGCCCTGGGAGCCTGTTTTGTGCCTTTAGAAATTGAGGATCAGGACTTTATTTTTTCATCTGAAGCAGCAGGTCTCCCCCAGCCCTGACAGGTGTGCCTTAGAACAGGGCTAGAGTTCTGGCTCTAACAAGGCTGTGACTCCGCATAAAATACAGACTCACGCTGAGCTCGCTTCCTCCCGAGCACGCAGGGAATAATTGTCCGACCGTGAGAGGCCGTGAGGATGACATGAAGGATGCGGGTGAAGCCGGTGGGACTTGGCAGCTGCCCTTGTCCTTGTTGTGTTGTTACTACAGCCTGAAGCACAAGCTCCCCTTGGCTCCTCACTCCCTCAGCATCAGGGGCCAGGCTCCTGCACTTTCATCCAGGGCACGGCGGCTCCTTACAGCCCCCAGGACTGGAAAAACGAAGGCGAGGGAGGGCCCAGCAAGCCTGAGGGTGCCCGTGGCTGAAGAAATCAGAGGGCACTGCTTGGAACCGAAGCCACAGTGGTGCTTGGAGGAATGATCTGGGCCCGCCCCGAGCCACTGAGGCCCAGCATCCAAAGGCTGTTCCAAGCCTGAGGTCAGGCTTAAAACCACCAGGTTCCGCATCATTAAAAGTCCCAAGGTGCTCTGCTATGTGGCTCCTGACCACAGCCCCTGCTCAGAAACCTTCCACAAACTCTTAGCAGAAGCCCAGTTCTGCCCTTCTCCCTGGAGCGGAGCCTCCTGCCCCAGATGGGCGTCCTAGGCTGTTGGCTCCTTCCAACTCCCGCCCACTTCTCCCTGCCCAAGGAAGGTGCGTCTGCGTCTGCTCGGCCCTCTGGCCGGACACTCATCCTGCCTCCCGGCCTTTGCTGAGTGAGTCCTCTCCCCAGGCAGCATCTTCCCGCCTCCTGACCATCCCAACTCACCCTGCTGGGCTAAGCAGTGACCCCTTCCTTTAGTAGGTAAGTCCTCGCTGACAATCTCAGACCTCAGTAATCCATCACTCCTCCCCCTCAGTGACTTTGACCTTGGGCTGGGCACAGGCTCCCCTCTGCTTTGGGACACGGTGATGGCCGTTGCCCTGTGTGTCACTCGTTAATTCTTCGTATGTGCCGTGTGAGGTTTCTCTGTTGCTCCACTGCACTAGGGTGGTCGGCGATGAAGCCAATTGGTGGACGTTTACTCGCCCCTGACATTTCCAGCTATTGAAAGGAGGGGGCTGGTTTGCTGGATGAAGGGGACTGAGGTCCCCGACACCCCTACTTCCTAAGCAGGCACCTGCACACGTCTTAGTCACTCCGCCCGGGAGCCTGTCACTGCTGGACACGGTGCCCCCCGCGCCGGGCCCACGCACCATGGCCCGCACGCCGTATTGCTTCTCCACTTTCTCCCGCAGCTGCTTGAAACAGGCCTCCATTCTCTCGTGAAAGGGCCTCAGCGCTTCTGTGATCTTCTCCCCGTGAATCCGGATCCCTTCGGCCAGAAACGGAATCTGAAAAACAAAGAGGCGGACGGTCCTCATTTCCCGAGTCACGGTCCAGGGAGAGGGGGGCGCGCTGGGCTGAGGGGGGCACTGTGGCTGTGACTCCGCTTTTGTGCCCACGCTGGGTTGGCGGATGAAACTCATCAGCGGGCTTGTTGCCCCCAAAGACCAAAATGTTTACATTAACATTCGCGTTTTAAATTGGACACGTCTTGCCCCGTCTGGTTTGGCTCAGTGGTTAGAGCGTCGGCCCTCGGACTGAAGGGTCCCGGGTCCGATTCAGTTCCGGCCAAGGGCACGCACCTCAGTTGCAGGCTTGATTCCTGGCCGGGTTGGGGCAAGTACAGGAGGCAACCAATCGGTGCGTCTCTCTCACATCGATGTTTCTCTCTCTCTCCCTTCCACTCTCCACTTTCTGAAAAGCACTGGAAACAATGTCCTTGGGTGAAAATTAAAACTAAATAAAAATAAATACATTGGACAGGTCTGGGGCAGTGCTCACCACCCCACGGCCCCTCCAGGACTTTGCCTGAAGCTTTGTCCGTCCACCTGAGTTTGGGAGGAGAGCCGAGTTTTGAATTTGTTGAGATGTAACTGGATCTGTTAGCCACAGGTCAGGTCACAGTGCAAAGGTTTTATTTTTTAGCTAAGAATATGGGCTTTATAGGCAATTGAGAGCCCTGCTCCAAAACGTGAAAACCTATTTCTTTGTGATCTGTGGTCCTGAAGGATAGTCTCCTTTGGAAAGGAAGACCAAATTTATTCTCACTTAAAACTAAAAATAATCTCTCTCTGCTGACACTGCTGTCACCCAATCTCCACGCCAACACTTCCCGCTCGAGCGTGGAGACGCAGCTGACCTTTAAAAGCATCACCGAGAAACACTTCATTCCCCAGCACCGGGACCCTCGAGTCCCTGCTGTCGGGGGTGGGTGCAGGAAACGCTCCCGCCTCCTTCCCCAGCTCTGCTCCCACCCCACCCTCCCACTCGGACAGAGAGCTCGACACTCCTCAGTGCAATCAAGCTAAGAGGCTTCCTCTTAATAACTGATAATTAAATCAACGCACTGATTAGAAACAGATTTTCCTAATATAACGGAACAGCAGCCGCAACGAGCAGATTTATAAGAAGGGTAATAAGCACACAACTGAATTGCACGTGAACAAATCCAAGACATCTTGTCGAGATGAATCACGGCAGGGCCTGCATTTGGTTGCTGTCCAGAGCAGGCAGGTGTGGCCTCGAGGGGTGCTCCGGGGGGGGCGGGAGCGCGCTCCCCAGGCCTGCTCTCCGGCTGCACCCACACAGTTCGTTTTGCTGACAGCTGGGACTGTACCCAGGTACGAGCCAGGCATCCACTTCCCGCCAGCTATTGCCAAAGGGACAGTGCGCAGGGGAGACCGTGAAGTGGCCGGGACGTTTTCATATCTGCGCGAGTCACCCTGCAAATGGCAGCTTCCCCGGGGCCAGCCGTGGAGACGCCCACGGAAACCCTTCTGCTTCCCGAGTCCCGCGTGGGGGCGGCCGAGGCAGGCGGGGCACGTCTGTCTGGGTGGAAGGCAAGCACGGGGGTGCTGCCTGAAGGTCGGGCCACAGCCACCCTTGATACCGAGGGCACTCTGATGGGAATGGCGCTTTCAAAAATGTGCGAAACACAATCTAATCATTTTGGTGCCTTTTGTCGGTCTGATGAAACTCTGAATTGGGCAGATACCTGACACCAAAGAAGCGACCTGCTGGACTAAAGTGCAGACCATGGGTTTAGGTCACTGGTACTGCGTGACCTGTACTTCGGCAGGTGACAGTTGCTGGCCATGAGAATTATCCCCTAGAGGGGTCCCTGACATTGGTCAGGCAGAACCTTCTTCCTGGGTGGGGTCTGGCCCTGCCGTGTCTGCCTGGGGTTGAGGTGCAGCCAGGAAAAAACATCCTTTCCAACGCAGCAGGTGCCTAACATACGAAGAAGCCATGCAGCGAGGCTGAGACCCTGCAGTGCAGGGGGTTCCGCCCCGGCTGAGCATCAAGCCCTCGGGGCAGACGCTGAGCCCCACCCGAGCCCCAATTTCCTCTAGGATGGAGCCCAGGATTCCGGACTTCTACAGTTTCCCCGAGCCCAGAAGGGGGGAGAGGCACAGCTCAAGTTGTTTAAACCGAGCATGAAGCCTGCTCTCAAAAGATGCCCTTCCACATGGCAGCACTGTCCTTGAAGGTTGCTCCTGTGTGTCCCCTGCAGATGCCTGGCCTGCCAGCAGCGCCGAGCATCTGGAAGCGCCGCTCATTGCTCCGGGAGCACCACCCCTGGCCACAAAGGTCCTGCCTGACACCAGCTGGGGAAATGAGTGAGTCTGGTCTTTCATTTCAAAAAGAGACATGTGCCCGTCCCAGCGGGTTGACGTGAGTCTGTGTGCATTCATCTTGGACGCTCGGCAGGGATGCTCAACCTGACGGCTGCTTTGGGGAGTGACCCAGCTGAGCTGTGCCTCTGAGGAAGGGGCTGGTCTCACTCGTGACCATGGGGACAGCTGTAAATCCACAAGAGGCCCATGCAGCCTGCGCCTGACTCCAGGCCACGAGGGGGGTGCAGGTCAGCACCGTCCTGCCTCAGCCCTGGCACAGCAGAGCGGGAGCTGCCTGGCCCTTACTAACCAGCCTTCGCGAGCGATTTCAGGAACCGAGACGTGCTTACTGCACATCAAGGGGGGAACCACCAGCGAGTCCCGGGGATTCCCAAGGCCCAAACCCTGCTCCACCCACATGGCATCTCAGGAAAAACCCAAACCAAACAAACCGACAAACAAAAACAGAAGGCAGCATTCTGATAACCCCAACCTTCCTATTTTTAATGACTGCATGACTCAATTAGGGTCACGAAAACACGGCTTTTCCAAACATTTGCAAATAAAAGCAAAATCTCAAGTAATGTTTGAATATTATTTTCAGCACTTTTGATTTAATGAAGCTGCTGGGAAACAGATGCTTCCTTTCGACTCTCCTGCGAGCTGCTTTAAAATCCATCTTTAATAAAGTTATTAGGGGCGATGACATAGTGCTGACACAAAGTCTTCCCTGGGGAACAAATTATTTTCCTCTGTAGGACTTGAAACTCTTAAAATCCAATTTGCTGTAAAAGCTTACAGAAAAAAGAAAAATCAATAGGGCTTTTGCAGACCAAACTAGTTTTTGTGTAGCAATGGCTTTATGGCCTCCACGAGTTTCGAATTTTGTACACTTTGGTTCCGACATCTAAATTGGAATCATTCAGGCACTTTAAACTCTCTCCCTGCTTTTTGGTAACAGGGTGACCACCTGCATGAGGCTTCCATTCCAGGCAATTTGGCCAATGAGGTCCTGTGGAGTCAGCCCCTGATGTTTCTTATCACAGAATAATTTCAGGCCAAACAGATGTCAAATGCATACGGATCTGTGGTTAAGTCACACCCGTTAGGATGGTTATTACAAAACACACACACAAAACAAAATCGGAAAGTAACAAGTGCTGGCAAAGACATGGAGAAACTGGAACCCTGGTGAATTGCTGCTGGTGGGATTATAAAATGGAGCAGCTGCTGTGGCAAACAGTTTCGTGGTTCCTCAAACAATGAAAGAGAGAATCAGCGTATCGCCCAGCATCCCACTTCTGGGTATACTATACCCAGAGGAAGTGGAAGCAGGGACTCGAGCAGGTATCTGCACACCGTGATCACAGCAGCGTTATTTACAGTAGCCAAAAGGTAGGACCAACCCAATGTCCTACGGTGAATGAATGGATAAATAAAATGTGGTTCATACACACAACGGAATACTATTAAGCCTTAAAAAAGGAAAGAAATTCTGACACATTGCAATGTAGATGAACCTTGAAGACATAATTCTAAGTGAAATAAGCCAGTACAAAAGGACAAATACTGTAGAATTCCACTTATAAGGGGCTCCTCGAGTAGGGGAATTCATAGGGACAGAAAGCAGAAGCATGGTGCCAGGGGCAAGAAGCCTGGAGAGCTGTGTCATGGGGACAGAGCTTCAGTTTTGCAAGAAGGAAAGTCCTGGAGATGGTGGTGGTGACGGCTGCAGGACAGTGTGAATGTGCTTAATGCCGCTGAACTGTGCTCTTAAAAATGCTTAAAGTGATGAATTTTATGTTATGTAAATTTTACCACAATAAAATATAAAATAAGTACTTGTAACTTGGTTTGAAACCAAAGCCTAGCTCATTCCACCCTAGGAGGCCACACTAGCTACTGTGCTGAAGGTGGAGAGGAAGGCACACAGGTGAGGCTCAGGGTGGCCAGGATGGAGGGGTCCACAGAGACACCTCCTTAGGAAGAGCTGGTCGTGTCAGGGGCCAACTGTCAGCCTGGGAGCCCGGCTTAGCAGGTGGCCTGGGGTGCCACATCCCACGGGTGCAAGGAGACCTGGCCTCCCCTCCCTGAGCTCTGTACTCAGCCAGGTGTGGTTATGTCAGACAGCACCCTGCTCACCCCCAGGTGAGAAGACTGGAAGAGGTGGGTTGCCCAAAGCGGGCAGAGCAAGTCGGCAGAGCCCCGATGCGAACCAGGTCTGACGCCCCCTCCACCACCCAGCTCCCGGAGGCTCCAAGATGCACAGATGTTGAACCAGGTAACTTCTACCAAACACAAGGTGCTCTCCGGAGTCACCCACCCTTTTAAGACCACGTCCCTCTGAGGGTCTCAGGAACATGAGTAGGAAAGCAAAATAATATTCCGTATTGCAGCTGGGAAAACACATATGAGGACCCACGCCCCATGAGGCTGCGTGCGGACACTTACCTGCCAGGCGATCAGGTCTTTGAGCTTCTCGATCTTCTCATGGGCCTCTGGGTGCTCCTGCAGGTACCGTTCCGTGAAGAAGGCCTGGAGGGGACAGGGAGAGCCACTCAGTCCCCCGCCCACCCAACACGTGTTTCTGCACACCTTCTGTGCGCCAGACCCTGGGAACAGAGCTGTGGGTAAAACAGCCCACACCCCTGCTGCCAGGGATCTCACCCAGGGCAAAGAATCTGGTCAGGTCAGTCGGAGGGAATGGACAGCCAGGAGGGGCATTCAGGGTGGCACCCCAGGCCTGGTCCCCAGCAAAGCCACAGCTGACCTGGAGGCTCAGTCTGCTGGGTGGCAATTCCCCAGAGGCTCACATGCCCGTCACCCCACCCTGTGCCCTGCCTGGGTCTACACCACACCTAAAGGTGGCTCCTACAGAGCACCACCTCTTTGTCCAGGACAATGAACCAACAGTGGTGACCACTCCTGGGCAGTGACCCTCTGCTTCCGTTTTACTTTGTCTAGACCAGGGGTCAGCAAACTTGTCCAGACGGGGCCTCAGCTCCACTGTTGTATCAGAACAGCCACAGGCAGGAAGTAAGGAAGGGCCGTGGCCGCGCCCCACCTGGATTCACAAGGACAGGCGGCGGGCCGTCGCGGAGACGCCTGGTCCAGGCCACACGGCATCCTTCAACCCTGCCCGTTCCCATCGAGAGACTCCCAGGGGGGCCAGCTGGCCCTCTCCACGTGCCAGCCCGACAAACTGTATCTTGTGGCCTTGACGGTCCCGGGCTAAGGGTCACGCTTCAGAGCCAACCTAGGTGGGCAATGCCCAGGCCGGGCATGCCCGTGGTGGGCCCTTGCCTGTCCACAGTTTGCAGGGGCTGCCCAGGTTGCCCCTGGCCTGGCCGTGGCTCATCGCCGCTGAGGTCGCTCGCTGAGACCAGGGCAGCTTCTGGACTTAGAGACGGAGTCTGGAGAGGGTCTGTCCCAGGGCAGGGCTGTGAAGGGAGAGCAGGTGTGTCACCTGCCTTTTCGTAATTTGCGAAGCCGCCCATGACGGCCGGGTCCACGATGCCGTTGAGGAGCATGGAGAGGGGGTTGATGGGGAGGCTGGGGTCCTCCAGGTGCTGCTGCACCATGCTGTTCAGCTTGTCGTTGGTCAGCTGCATGGTCTCGATGGCATTCTCCAGGGGGCTGATCTCCACCTGCAGGGAGGGGAAGACGCACGAGGTCCCCAGCTGAGGCTCCGGCTCACGGGGCTCCGCCAGAGGAGAAGCATTTCCCAGCAGGGACAGGCTTCCTACTCCCCGTGTACCTTTCTTCCCAATGGATTTTTGGGGGCATGATCCCTGATTATCCAAAGGAGGGCAGCTGGGAATTTCAGTATCATTGTGTCCACAGATGTGGTCCTCACGTGCTCAGAGAACCACCCATATGTCCCCCTCGGTCTCCTGCCCCTCTGCCCCACTTGACGCAAGAAACAATAGTTTCCTATTTTATCAAACCAACACCGTTGGCTACTGTGCCCACGGATGCGCCGTGGTGGGCTGCTCCAGGAGGCAGACGGGAGGGGAGGGGATGGGCTTTGGGTTACATCATTCTGGGATTACCAGTGGCAGAACCACATCCTCACAAAAGGCCAGGCTCCCCACCTCCCCCTCCAGCTAAGCTCCTTCCCCGGGCATCCTGGCCAGCCCTCAGAATCCCCGATTACAAGGGCTTATGGG
Organism: Miniopterus natalensis; assembly: GCF_054644295.1. Lineage (NCBI taxonomy): Eukaryota > Metazoa > Chordata > Mammalia > Chiroptera > Miniopteridae > Miniopterus > Miniopterus natalensis. The sequence continues at coordinate 56,485,485 of NC_142094.1, forward strand.
AAGAGGCTCATTAAGAGGCTTAGCGCCTGCTGATGTGAAAGGCCACCTCTTCTGCCCCCTCTCACACAATGGTGCTCGAGAGGCCTGCATTCTGCCACTTATCTCCCGAGCCGTCCCCACGCCAGGTCCCCACGCCAGGGCCTGCCGGGGCCCACAGCAGGAGCCTCCAGGACAGAAAGTGAAAGGGCCCGAGGTGGGGGCAGGCCCAGGGCCCTGGGGCTTCAGAGCAGGAGGAGGGCATGCTCTGGGGGCGGCCTGGGGCTCAGATCCGTAAAGATAAAGGCCTAGAGTGGAAACAGGGCTGGGGAGAGAAGTTCCCCTGTGGTCCAGGTGAGACCCTGCCAGGGCACAACAGGCCTGGACACACTAATAAAACGTACATCTTTCAGTGGGATCTGCCATGCTGGCAATCACCGCACTGAGCACCTGCTGCGCCCTCGGGCCCGCTACGGAAACTGTCCCACAGCCCACCTGAGGCAAAGCAGGGTGTAGCTAATGAGACACGGTCTCCATTTCTTTAAAAAGTGCTGGGAGGGTATCTCAAGCTATCTTTTCTTGAAACAAGCAAGTGGTATTAATTAAGTTGTTTGTCACATAAATGGATGAAACCATCAGAAAGCGGCTCAGAAAAACTATGCAAAGGGACCTGGTCCCCCACTTTCTGTTTAGTTAACTTGGAGGAGCAGTCGCAGCAGCAGGGATGACGGGCCCTTGGTATCTAGTGAGAAGGGCTGTAATCTCAGTCCCGGTTTCCGCAGAAGCTGGACTGGCTGTGATCACACAGCATCTCACTAGATACTCGGGGCCAAGGAGACCTGAGGCTCCGGGGAACACATGGGGTGAGGTCGGGCTCAGTCCGGTCTGATCTGGGGTCCGCAGTGTGCACTGGGCCATAGTGACCACACGGTACCCGGGGGTGAAGAGGGTGTGTCAGAGGCATGAGGGAGGATCAGGGACAGTTCCTTTCGGGGTGCCCTTACCATGAAAACAGATTTGACCTCAAACCACCGTAAAATTCCAGGTAACTTATAGGCGGTTGTGTAGATGGTTCTCTCGATCCACATGTTCTGCAAAGAGAACAGAGCCCTTGTTAGGACATGTCAGCAGGTAGGTGGCTTCTGCCCTAATGGGATTCGTGACCCTCTGCCAGGCCAACCCCCCAGAACAGGGTTCCCCCGGGAGAGGTGACACTCAGCCCTTCCATGTTCCCGGGGGGGCAAGTCTGCGCTCAGGAGCACCTTGCCAACCATGTTCTGCTTGATGTTGACCATACGGGCACATCAGTGTCCCCTGCCTTCCTGGCCAACGGCGCCCACCTCCCTGCTATTTGGCAAAGAAAATATAACCTGAGAGTCGGGGAGAATTAGATGCATGAAAATGAGGGAGGTGCCCTCTGAGCAAACAGGTTTCTGGAAAGGCTGCCGGGAGTGAGGCCTTAGCCTTGCTTAGCCGTTAAGAGGAACCCAAAGGCGCATGTGTTGGGGAAACCTGAGCTCTATTAAAGTGACCGCTCACATCATAACAAAATCTGTGTTTCAAGCTTTAATTTTCTACATAACTAGTATATGTTTCATTATAAAATAAAGATACGGAAATAGAAGGGGGAAAATCACTCAGACACGGTCCTTAAACATTTTAAGATCTACTGTTCAAGATTTCTTACTAAGCATTAAAAAGTGCGTATCGTTTCAATAAAAATACCACTTTATAATCCGTATTTTTTTGTAACATGGTGCATTATATATTGCAGGAGATTGTTTCAAGCCAATAAAATATACGTCAACACATCTCTTAGGTGGCACGGGCTGTCTCGGGGTAAACCTTCACCCCACCTCCTGCGCTGTAACCTTCCCGTGACGACGCTCACTGCTCAGGGGCTGAGTCTGTAAAGTGACCCTGAGACAAACACAGGGCACAACGGAACATCCACGATTCCAGGAAACCGGACTGATCTCAACACTGATTCCCAAGCCTCTTAGATTGCAGAGGAGGAGGGAGGAAGGACCTGGCTAAAGCCTCTGGGCCACAGGCCACAGGCCAAGGCCTCCCGTCTCAGGGCCGATGCTCCTTGCCACCGTGAGGCAGCTCCCGCAGACCCAGCCACACCAAAGTCCTTTTCCCAAGGCCCACGCACCCTGGGAGGGGCCTCTGGGTTGCACGGCCGCTTAGGGCCAGCTCTGGCTAACTCAGACCAGTCCCCCTCCTCCCCCTCGGTGGCCCTAGGATCCCAGGCCTCCCCCCCTTGCTGTGAGGAGGCGTGGATGATGGCTGAGCTGCCCCCCGGAGCCCTGGGCCTGGCAGGAGAGAGCTCTCGGTGCCCGCCTGTGAGCCCGGCTCCCCGCAGCCTGAGCCTGGCTTCCCATCACTGCAAGAGCCCTGAGCTCATCTGGGAGCCTGAGGCTTTGTCGGGCGCCTGAAGGATACATCCCGCGGCTCAGGCAGCCTCGGCTGTGCGCGGGGGCCGGGCGGGGCCACGCGGGGATTTCAGGGCTGTTTAGAAAAATCATAGCCTTGGAGGCTTACGCAGCTCCAAACACAGGGATCGGGGTTATTCTCGGCTCTGCCCCAGTGGGTGGTGCGTGACCTCCCAGCGTCTCTCTCTACAGCACAGAAATACAGAGCTCCAGATGGGGAGGCATGAGGGGAATTCAAGAACTGTCTATTAATCTGCAGATGGGAGAGACTCTATAAATAATGGCATTAATGCCAGAATGACCGGGCAGGCAGGGACTGCTCAAAAACCACCGCCCTCCAGGCCGCTGTCCAGGTGGGGCTGAGCCTATGTCACTACCACAGACAACGCCACAGTCACCAAACAGGTCCAAGAAACAGGGTCTTGAAATAGGGTCTTAGTTGGAACTAAGCGGTGCTGGAATTGGGGACGACTTCAGAATTCACTGGCCCCAAGCTCCCCGTTAACGCACAAGGTGCCTGGGTTGGGCAGGATGGGCCCTGAGAGCTGGGCCCGCAGACGCGCAGGCCTCGCCCTGAGATGGGAACATGAGAGGACACTCAAGGCTTCCAAGGGAGGTGGTGGAGTCAAGTCTGCTGGAAGTGCTCCCAGCTTCAGGTGGGTCAGCAGAGAGGTGCTGATTCACCTTTGACCTCCTGCACCCCCAGGCGCCTCCAGCCTGCAGGTAAGGGGCAACCTTTCCCAAGCAACACTGGTGTCCTCAGGGGCCCCACAGCCAATCCTCCTTGAAATCTGTGCCTACCTAGGACTTTCAGAGGAGGTTTTCGGGGCAGGAGGAGAAATGTTAACATTAAAAAACAAACCCCTGCTTTATTTCAGGCCTTTGCAGAATGGAATCCATTCAACCAGTTGCATGTCTATTTTTAAAAGGCACAAGGATCTGTGTTAATATTTTAATGACTCGAACACAGCGGCTTCCAGCAGGGGACAGACACCTCTCGGTGTGTGGCAGCATTTTTGATTAGTTGTCACAATGGGGGAAGTGCTACTGGCATTGAGTGGGGGGAGGTCAGGGGCACTGCCTGACATCCTGCGATGCCCACCCCCCCACGGAGAATTTCCTGGCCCGTTACTCAGTCGTGAAGGTGGAAACCCTGCTTGGTGCCTCCGTGAATTCAGGCCCAGCCGCCCTCCTGACGGCTCGTCACCTGCAGAAAGCCACGTGAAGCGCCCGGCACCTCTGTGCGCCGTTTCTAACAGGGGCACCGGCACTGGCACCTGCGCCAGGACCTGGGGCCAGATGGAAACCAACTCCGACGCGCCCAGGAGGAAGCACGCGTGTGCTGTGAACTCGGAAAGGCCTCTGCAGCGCCGTCACCTGTTACAGCGTCGTGAGGACTGGCGATGTGGTGAGAGCCATCGTTCTGCTAAATTTGAAGGGGCGCTATGTCAGGGTGTCTGCACGTGACGTGCAAAGCCACTGAACGCTGCGCTGCGGTGGCCTCCGAGGCCACGGGGTTCCACGGGCAGTTTTGTTGGGGTGGAATGAGCTTTAGGGGAGGTTGGATTTTTTTGTTTTTGTTTCTTACCGCAAATTCATTGTCTGGGTTTTTCTCTCCCTTGCGGATCGGCCTAGAATATTCAAATCGCTGCACCTCGTTTACCCTGTAAAAACTGGAGAGACAGAGAACTTATTAGGCATTTAACCCCAAAAGCAGTTCATTTCCTCTTAGAGGCCAGGTCTTGCCTCCCTATAGGTCATCTAGTCCTTAAAACATCCCTAACCTTGACCCGAGGCGATCGCTGTGCCTTCCTCTCCCTGTCAGCTTCGCGCAGAGACGCTGGCAGGTGGAAAAATTAGCCTGAGTTGAGCCTCCCCGGTCCCCGCAAAGCCTCAGGGAAGAACAGATGCTGAGTGACAGAGAAACGGGCAAACACGGCGAAGGTGATGCCAAGGAGAGAGGAAAAGGCTGCTCCCTCCACGCATGTGTTTGTCCCTTAAAACGTTTAATTAACAGGTTACTCGTTTAATGTAATCATCCAACAATTAATTTATTAAAATAATTTAAGTCAATAATTTATTACTTTATTATTTTTAATGAGGCCTTAGATGCTTCAGTTTCTGATCTACAAAAGGCAGATCTGCGACCACCAAGATGGGACCAGCCTGCCCTCCGGCCTGGGCGGGGTGGGTGTCACGCGTGTGCCCGAGGCAGGCTGGGGAGACGGACTGACCCCTGCGCTGAAATGCAGGCGGCTTCCCGATGTCAAAGGGAACTATCTGAGCAAAAACTACGCTTCACTATTCGCTTCATGTCTCTGAGAGAAACACTGCAAAACTGAAAATGGGAGCCCCATGGGCACAACCCTTCCTCGGTGGGCAGAGTCCCAGCTTATTTCCCGTTACTGCTGATACGAGGTTAAAGAATGACAGTGAATTTTGTGGAAGGGCTCAACCCACCCCACTTCAGGCTACAAGATAAGCAGATCCTGAGCACTGTTAGGCCATCAAATAGGTTAATTTCTGTCACCAGAGCATGGGTCAAATAGGGAAGTCTTAAGGTCAAAGAAACATCTGCAGCAGGTGTTTCTACGGCATCGCTGAGCCAGGGACAATTCAAAGGAGAGGCACAAAATCTCGCTCAAATTCAGACGGTTGCCCCTTGAGTTTTAAAATCCGTCTTCTAGTCCCATGTTACGTGATCGCTGTGTGTAGGGTGGAGGGGTTCTCACCCTTGTCTGGATCTCCAAGGGGGGCAAGCCTGGGAGCCCCCCTTCCTGCCTCGCAGGACGCAAATGCTCTGCCACACCCCAGGCACCTGACTCGGACGCTGCGGGCGGCGGGGCCTGTGCGCCGTTGAAACTCCGGGAGTCTCTCCTGGGGGGTCGTAGCAGACAGGTGCCCCCTCCCGATTTTCCCTGGTCTCCCGGCCCCCATAAAGGAATCCTCCCCGCTCCCTCCCAGCCATGAATGCTGACTTCTCCCTACAATTCCTTTACAGGGGACCCTCGAACCGCACGGGTTTGAACTGCACAGGTCCGCTGACCGGGGGTTCTTTTCAGTAATTACCTGTGACTGTTTCCGTCCCACGGTTGGGGTTCCGGATGCAGAGGGCTGACTGTACGCATTGCTCTGTGCTGTTTCATATAGGGGACTTGAGCAGGGGGGTCCTGGAACCAATGCCCTCAATGCCGAGGGACCAATATGTTTTGGGGGAGTCAAAAATTACACACAGGCCCTGGCCCGTGTGGCTCAGGTGGCCGGGCATTGTCCCGTGCACCAAAGGTTGTGGGCCTGGTTCCCAGTCAGGGCACAAACCCAGGCTGTGCGTTAAATCCCTGACCAGGGTGCGTGCAGGAGGCAGCCGATTGATGTTTCTCTCTCTCCCTCTCCCTTCCTCTCTCTCTAAAATCAATAAAAACATATTCAAAAAAATTCCTTCCAGGGAGAATCTAGGACTTGGACATTTAAAAAGTTACACAGATTGTTGACTGCGTGAGGGGCTGGTGGCCTCACCCCCACATGGTTCACGGGTGACGCGGACGTCCTTCCCTGCACCCCACTTCCTTCTTGGTGCTGAAAACACTGCGTCCCTTCTCTTCTAAGGGCACAGAGCGAGCGTGTGGGGAGCTGAGCCAAGGCTAAGCCCGGCGTCTCCACGAGGAAACGGCCAAGAAGGTCTGACAGCCCCCCCCCCCCCCCGCGGGGCAGGACGAGCGGGTGGGTTACCTCACGATCTGCTCGGACACAGGCCTGTGGAACCTCGGGGGCAAATCCAGTTTGGGCTTCACCGTGAAGCACTGAATATCTGAGGGTGACGAGGTCAAGGATCACAGGCAGGCAGGGGGGACCCCCGTGAGCGCGGCCCCGAGGCCGCCCGCCCCTCCACCCAGGCCCGGCGACCGGGCGGCCGTCCGTCCTGAAGGATACACTGGCCGGCGGAGTTGGTAATCTCGGCGCCGGGCGGGGAGGTCGTCTTCATCTTCTCCGCGTTGGGGAACTGAGTCAGCAGCCGGGCCTCGAAATCTTCCCGGCGCTCGTACTCCTTCCCGCGGTAAATGAAGACCTTCCCCTGCAAACGAGGGCACCCGGTGAATCCCAGACGGGGGGGCCGGGCAAGTCCCACAGAGGGCCACCTCCGCTCCGAGGAAAAGTCCCTGGCGTGGGGAGCGACGCGTAACTGCGCCCGTCTTACAATCAAGAACCCAGGACACGCGCCACGTCAGCGAAAACCGTGCCATCGGCACGGACACACGCGACTGAACTCGGGTCACCGCCAAGTTACAAAACCACGGAAAACCACGTGAGAGCCCAGCCCCGCTCCAGGCCGCCTGGGATGGAAACCCAGGCGCCAGGCAAGGGGGTGCTGGGGTCACACGCACCAGACGCGGCTGGGGGCAAAAAGGCAGGTGTGCAGTTGTGTGCACACAGCAGTTTATTAGTTATTAGTTACTGTATTATTTTCCATCTGAACAACTGTACACCTACTTTCGCCCACCCTGTATATATATAAAATATATATATATTTTTTCTTGGTAGGACCTAATTCACCTTCATCCCGCCAAGGGGAATCTAAGAGACGTCGGATCAGAGCGAGGCCTCAGAGCCGAGCCCGACGCTCCGCGCAGACGCCCAGTCTCGGCTGCAGCAGAACCGGAGGGAACGGGCCCGAGCGGAGCAGAGTGTGGCTCCCGGCCTCCCCGGCGGAGAGCAGGGCGCCCTCGCCGCACACTCGGAGCTGCTGTGTGGGCCGCATCCGTCAACCGATGCCAGGGCGGGACAGACAGAGCTCCCCTTCCAAAGGCTGGGCCCTCCACCTCAAGGACACTGTTGTCCCCGCCATGCGCTCCCAGTTGGAGAGCCCCTCTGGGCTCGTTACGGACGGCGGGTGGGCGACCCCGGGGTGGGTGTCAGGCAGGTCTGCGGTCGTCCTCGCACAGGTTGCCTTGCTGAGGCCATTCCTGCCTGGGCGGGACCCGGCCCCTCTGTGAAAATCTCTGCAGGGAGAGCTCTGACTCCGAGATGCACCAGGTCTCTCTGCCTCCCGGATGCAACAAGTGTGTGCTGCGTGTCAGAGGCAGAAAGAGGCGGCGGGCAGACTGTGTGAGGCCGCCGCTGGGTCCTGCGGCCTCCTGCCTCCCCCGCCCACCCTGCCCCATCTCGGGGCTTCTGAACCCAGAAGAAACCTGCACCAAGAGAGACGCAGTGAGCAGAAGCCACAGGGCCCGGGAAACGGGCGGGTGGGACCTGGTTAGTGGTCATATCTGCCGTTCCGGTCCCGAGGCCTGGGCAAGAGGCTGCAGACTGGCTGGTCACAAGTCAGGGCAGCCCTGCCATCTGCCTGGACCCGGGGCAGATGCCAGAGAGGAGGAGGGGAGGGACAGGCGACGGACAGCCGCAGCCCACTGCGTATTTTACATGTATCTCCCAGAGACTCAGCTCAAAGTCACATTAAAATGTGTCTAATTAATGAATTTTCAAAAGATAAAGAGAGATCTTCTGGTATTCAATTTATCTCCTTCCCTAGTCTCAATTTATTCTGAGTTCCTGTAAATTATTAAAGATGGAACAGTTTAAGGATTGAATATTTCATTCACTTTGTGCTTAGGTATGTCTTAAAGTACCCATTCTAGAAGAAAAATGTGCTCTTTCTAAAAAAAAAAAAAATAATAATAATATCAAGCCGAAACCAAAGTAATATGTAGTCTTAATCAGAAATATAAATACGCGGCGTGGCTAAATAAAGCCAAACATTTCAGAAATTCAGGGAGATTTAATGTGTAACAGGCACTACAGAACGAGCAGGAATTTATTATGCTTTGCATCAGAAGGAAGACTTTATAATAAAAATGTATATAACGTGGGGCGGGGGTGGGTGCAGGGTAGACGGGGTCAATGGGGAAAAAAGGGGACATCTATAGTATTTTCAATACAGATAAATTTTTAAAAATGTATATAATGGCTTTAATAGAAAAATAGTAGCGAGTTACAGGCAAAAATACTGATAACGTTTTCTAGAAATGTTAATTATTTTGGAATCTGAAGTGGTCCCTTCACATGTGAAAACAAGGGGAAATGTACATACAGTCAAAGATATTCATTCCCTGCAAGGGACATAAGTATTAACAGGTTTACAAAAAATGGGATCGATTCTTAAAGAAAAGAAAAAACAAAGCAAAGGGGACAGCTAGTGGGTCCTCAGGGGCAGCTGTCCCAGCCCTGCATTCAGGAGCCAAATATGTCCCCACTTTTTGTCACTGCTAATGTCATTGTCAGACTGACCCCTGACGGGTGATCTGTGGAGCGGAATAACTACAGGGTGCCCCCAAAAATGTATACACATACTGAATAATTATACAGGCAGTGTTTACTAAAATACATTTCATTTTCAAAATTGAGCTATCAGCTGTTAAAGTGTGTATACATTTTTGGGGGACACCCTGTATATTGCTACCGCCCCACAAAATTATTGCAATTTGCACTTTGCAATTTGTCCTTTTGGTGGGGGGATGACCCGGGGTGGTCCCTGGAGCACTTGCCATGTGTCCCCTCCCAGCGCATCCCTGGCATCAGTTGGCTCGGGAACAATGCCCACCAAGCTGGCACGTCAGGACACCAGGATAGAGCCATGGTTAGTGGCCTCAAATCCCAGCACTGTCCACAGAGGGCCACAGACACGGTAACACCCAGAACCACATGGGCGAGCCACGATTCAGGTCCGTCTCTCTCCCTCTTACTCAGACGGGCACAAGGGCACACATGCAGACTCACACACATCAATTAAACCCCTGGGCAACACTAGGTGACTTCTACCCCAAGCTCACTACACCCTTCGATTTCTTTATTTAAAATAAAGTTAATTTCAAAATCTCCCCCAATTTAGGGTTCATAACCGAACATATTTTAGTACTTTATTCTTTCTTTGGAAGAGAAGGCTTTCTCCAGAATCTGGGTTTCTGCCCAACCCCTATCTCAGATGCACACTGCCTCAGCTATACGATGAAGGCAATGGCATCAAGGACAGAGTGACCCTCAGTGACAGGGCAGGGCCAGGTGCCCAGTCAACCGGCCAGGACCCTGATGGGGTGGATCAACCAACAGGTCACTTCTGGAGCAGGCCAGCCCTGCCAGGGTCACCTGCTGACATTCCTATAAACAATGACAGGTCCTCCCCAACTACATCCTTCCTACAGATGCCAGCATGAAGGGGTGTCAGATAGTATCGGGGACTCCTGTGGAACCAGAAATGGTGGTGGGGCTAAGGGACACACCCTGGGACGAGGAACATCTCCTCGCTGGATCTAACTGTCCTGCACAGCTGTGGGCTGGGCACACAGCTTCTGCTTCCCTAAAACTACAGAAATCATGTTGTCTCCCAGGATAAGAGAATACCACGTGCCATTAAAAAAAATGCCATGAGAAATGACAGGAAATCATGACTCACTGGCCAACGGCATCTGAGGATGAGTTTTCAAGGAACTTGAAACAATTCTACTGGGAGGCCAGGCAGCCTTTATTCACACAACTCCTCCTCTGGCCTCATGGGCACGGGGAACGGGCGTTCGGCTCATGATCACAGTATCTCTTCAATCATGTGTCCAATGGCACATGCCCGTCTCAGGGATACAGTGTGATGTAGAGTTTCTAGCACCAGAAATCCATTTCCAGAGTCTCATATAGTTAAAAATACACAAGTCCACAGCAGTGTTGTTCCTAATTCTTGAAACAACCCAAATGTCCATCAGAGGACAAGTGGATAAACAAAATGTGGTCTGTCTGTACAATGGAATATTATGTAGCCATGAAAAGGAATGAAATTCTGTCACCTCCTACAATGTGGATGAGCCTTGATGACATAGGTCTAAGAGAAATGAGCCTGATACAAAGGACACATACTATGATTCTACTTACATAGGTCCCTAGGGTAGGCAAAGTCAGAGACAGAAAGCGGGATGGTGGGCGCCAGGAGTGGGGGGACCAGAGGAGGGGAATTATTATTTACTGGGGACAGTTTCTAGTTTGCGAAGATGAAAAAGATCTGGAGATGGGTGGTGGTGGCGGTTGTGTAACAATGTGAATGTGCTTAATGCCACTGAGCTGTGCACTTAAAAACGGCTAAAATGGTAAATTTTATGTTATGTATATTTTACCACAGGTCAAAAAACTACACAGAAATCTCTGAAGAACAGTTCAGTTTAGGAAAAATCAGATGGAAAGTTCATATGCAATCAAATAAAATATTATCATTCCCCCTCTGGCACCCGGGGCTCAGCATGGAGAGTCAGACTCCGACCCACGGATGCCAAACCCAAACCCAAACCCGTCCTCCAAATAGAAAGGGGGCTCTAGGACCAAAACATCAAAACTCACCCGAAGGAATGTGGGAAATCCTTGCCCGTAGTAGCCAACGGCAAAGTAGTCAGGCTTGGGTCTTATCACTTTGACGATGTTTTCGTAAAACTGAGCTTGTTTTTTCTGAAAGGAAGTAAGGAAATGTGTTTCAGGTTTAACAGCATTTGGGGTTCTGTTCCGGATGCTTCCGGTGGGCGCGTCGGGCTTTGGCAGTTCCCGGAGGGTGGCGGGGCACGAGGCCGCACCGACGGTGCTTCTCCCTCACCCTGCAGCACCCGCAGGGAGACCCAGCCCAAAAGGCCACGCTCAGCGACCAGCTGCGACTCACAGGGGCCCAGGGAAGGTCTGTCTTCTGATCAAGCGGCTGGTCTTTAGGATTTTAAAGAACGGTGTTGATCAGATACTGAGACACATTGAAGGAGAATGTAAAAGGACAGATTTCCGCTCTCAAATAGTGATAAACACCACAACGCCATTAAGCGGGTGACGTGGGAGGGGCAGGGAGCGGGGAGCAGGGAGGAATGGGCAGCTTCCGTGGCAGGAGCAGCTCTGGGCTGCTCTGCACCCGCCCTGGCACACGGGCCCCAGGGGCTCGGCGTCAGGGCCCCCGCGCGGGGCCGGTGCCGCTCGCATGCCAGTCCCCCCGGGAAGCCTGAAGCCAGCACCGAAGCTTCGCAGGCCATGGGCAGGGGCTGCTCGCGGGCCAGGGTCAGCCGGCGGGTCACCGAGACTGTCCTCGGGACAAAGGCAGGACGCTGGCCAAGGCCACGGGAGAGCCCCGAGCGGAAAGGGAAAGGCCAGAAAGAGTAGCGGCCGCCTGGGCTCCTCGATGCAGAAAGAAGGACCTACCAGCAGTTCGCTGAGCTGCTCATAATCGAACATTTCGTTCTCATACTGTTCGGCCAGCTCCTTGCCCAGGGCGATGGCCTCCTCCCACATCTGCGAGAGGGGAAGAGGGAGAGAGAAACCCAAACCTGAATCATGCGGCCACAGCGTAAGATGGTAGATGCGCATTTGTGATACAACAATTCGGAGGTAAGTTTGCTTCAATCGAAGCTACTATGCGAGTAATGTGGGAAAAGACAAACAGTTCCTAGAGGCTCACGTCTTTGGCTCAGGATCGGCATCCGCTGAGCAACCTGCCCACCTCCTGGCTCGTGAGTCACGTGGCCTCTGCCCACAGCCCTTCTGACGTTCACGGCCACCAAAGCCCATCTGCACAGCCAGCCGAGGAGCCGGGAAAGGGACTGCAGGGCGATGAGAGGCTGCGACGAACATGATTTGGCCACTTTCCCAAATCGTCCCATTTCATAACCGCCCTGTTTCAATGGTCGGAAAGACCGGGATCTATTTCAGCACTAAACTAAGGCTTGTAGGAAGTTCCCAGTGTGAGGCTGTAAAGCCGGCTATCACGTTAAAGGGGGGAACTTTCTATGGTAGTATATTTATTAAAATGCTGATAAACTTTGGACACCTGTGGGATAATTTCTTGAAACATATAGTGGGCCTGGATTTCCCTTATTTTCTTTGGGAAAAAGAAAAGAAAGTGGCTTACTCGAGGAGAACATGGAAAATACAGAGGAACCGTCTCTTCCAGGAAGCCCTCCTGGGAGTGTCCACTCTCCCTCACTGTTTTCCTATAAGCCCCACACCTGGCATACCTTTGGCACCGAGCCCTCACCCGCCGGCTAGTCTCTGCCTTTCCTTCGTAGAATGACCCCACCAAGGGCCTTACTTATTATCAAATCACCCCATAGGCTTAAAATACTATTCACACAGCTACGGCTTAAAGAAACCATCTCTCTTTTTGGTAAGAAAAAAGCTATTCAGAAATAAGGGTTGCATTTTAATACTTTGAAAGACAAAGTAAAAATACATCCAGAAAACGATTTCAGGGAAGAGAGGAGGCGGAGACGTCCGTCCTACTGAGGCCGCACTGGCTCCTCCCCAGAACCACCTCCCCACCCCCAGGCCTCCTTCCCGCTTAAGTTTTCAAAGCCGCCTGGCAGTCTCTGAAAATCTTACTCTGCTCATCTGATCTTTCTCTGGTCCTCTACTCGCATTTCCAGGAAGGGGAGTTTTCTCCCTCCTGCTTCTTCTAGGCTCAGGTATTTCCATTTCAAGGGAAACATTACCTTCGCCCTTAGTTCTGCCTCCAGGACTCGGCCCTGCTGCTCTGCAGGCTACCTCAGCGCCCTTAGCTGCCTGGAACGTTAGGTCATCGCTTAACGTGCTCTTGCCCGAAATGACAGATGCATTAGATGCATATCAAAGCAATTGTTTTTATTTTTTAATTTTAATTTGTTTATTTTTATTTTTTTATTTTTTGCAATTGTTTGTAAAACATAGATAAGTCTGGAATAACTATCTTATCCAATGCATCCCGAGGTCACTCGGCTGTGCCTTCTGTTGGGTTTACTATACACACATGTACCCCGCTACCCAGCCAGTTTTAGAGGATTCTGCCTCAAGGAGATTTTCGTCTGCTTTTAACAGGACAGGGCTCTAAGGAGTGTGGAGAACTCGTATTTCCACTGTGAATGCTTCGGAAAACAAGAACACAGATTCAATCAGATCTAGATTTAGATGATCTCGGTGAGGAAATCGCTTTAGCTTGTGCGACTGAATGGCCTGCCTGGGCTCCGTTGTTGGAAGTGCCCCGGGCATCCGAGGTTCACCGCAGCCGAAATGGAAAAGCCCCATCTCAACGCACAGCTTTATTTTCTGATGTGAAATCCTTAATCCGTTTGCTGGCATTCTCGAAATTGTCAGTTTGCTTGCAACACAGAACAGGCCCACCCCCGGATGATCTTAGCTACGCTCTCCTGAGATGACAATCTTTTCTTCCTGCACCTGCCGGTTTCAGGAAGCTCCATTTCCGCAAGTTTCACGAATTGAAAACTTTTTTTCCCCTCCCCCTGGTGACAACTTCCAAGATGGAAGTGGCTGCCCAGAGCATATCAGCTATTGATTTCCTACGGGGAATGAACGAGACCGGTGATGGCCGGTCGGACAGGATGACAGCAGCGATCAATGTCATGGGAGAAGGCGGGAGTGCTGGACAAAGGAAAGGCGCCAGCTGCGCAACTGGCCCTAACTGACCCTCAGGCGGGCGGCGGCTCTGGGGACACCCGCGGGCAGCTCGGATTTAACCCGCTCACTGGCTGCAAGTGACCCACCAGGGAAGGTGCTGCCTGGGCCGCTGGAGCTTCAGCCCTTCTCCTAAAATTCACCTGCGTTTCTAGACGGCTGCCGGGAAGAGGGTCACATGCCAGAGCCCTCTGATCTCCAGTGTCGCACACAGGTCCCTGACATGACAGAAATCCATCGATGTGGAAGAATCCGGGGCACCGGCTGAGGTCCCCCCCTGCACCAGTGGGGACAAAGGTGGCCCAGAACTAGCACTAGGTCCTGTCCACTCAGCACCCGTGCGGGGGTGCCGTGCGGGAGAGCCTCTTCCCGTCCCCCTGGGAGGGGGCTGACGGGGCCCCGGGGCTGCAGCCCCGCTGCGAAGGGCCTGCGCCCTCCCCAGCAGACAGACTTCCCCGCTGCTCCAGCTGAGTGAGCGACTGCAGGAGGGAGCCCTTGCCTTTCTGGGGCTGGTTCTACTCTGCTATCCCTGCTCTTCCCATCGCCGGGCAAAATCAGTCCCATTCATCAAGCACCAGTTTAGTGCCATCTTCTCTGCAGGCGAAGCCCACGCCGCACCTGGCAGATGGTGCCCCAGCGTCCCCCAGCGCGACAGGCTGCAGGGGTGTCTGGCTGTTCATCTGATCACCGGTACCCCCCCGAGCTAGCCTTGCAGGCCCTGAGCCGGCCTGTGCCCTCTCCACCTTGGGTGGTACCTGGCACACAGTAGGCTTATTAGTAATAAAACTCCTTACAGATCCAGCCAGACCAGGAGGCTCGGCTGGTCGGAGCGCCGTCCGCGCACCAAAGGGCGGCAGGTTCTATTCCGGGTCAGGGCGCGTACCTAGGCTGTGGGTTTGATCCCGTCGGGGTGTATACGGGAGGCAACTGGTAGATGTTTCTCACACTGACGTTTCTCTCTCTAAAATCGATAAAAACATATCCTCGGGTGGGGCTTAAACAACAGCCGCAACAGAAAACCCTCCTTAGAGATGCTGCGGAGCAGAGCGTGGGGGCGCAGTGATGTTGCTGACTCTGAAAATTGATTTCCCATGCCTCAGTAGTAAACAAATGATGCCTCAGTAGTAAACAAATGATGCCTCAGTAGCAAACGATGCCTTTTCACAGGGGCAGATCAAACGGACACCCAGGCCAAGTTCTGCTTAATTTAATATATTCTGGAGAATATCAGGGTTTTCAAAAATTTTGGAAATACTGAGCATAAACCAGAGGTGTCACTGTGCCTGTACCAGCAACTCCTCTTAAGAACAGTGGTTTTAAAGTACAGAACTCACAAGATGAGAAAATTCCACCTCCAATACTTAGAAAAGAAACCCAATCATTTCAACAAAACCAGAACTTGCTCCCGAGCCCCTATTTTTGGTTCACGAGATGATGCAAGACGCCTCGTTTTTTTGACTTGGGCACAAGGCAAAGTGCGAACTTTGTCAGGGCGAGGTTATTTTCAGAGAGGAAAAAACAGAGCTGCAGTTGAAAATAGTCACAGCTTCCCACGTCACGTGGGCTGTCCACCAGCCTCCTTCCACGGCGGCCGCCGCCAGGCTGCTCGTGGGCTCGGAGGTGGCTTCGCGTCCGCAATCGCCGGCGCCCTCGCTCCGACTGCATGTCCTGCTGGCAGCTCTATTTTGGACTCAACCTCCATAGAGAAGCCTGGCAATTTCCAGTGAAGAGCTCGGATTAAAGGCTTTATTGAAAATTACTAGGCCTCCGCCACACACAATACGACAGACAATTCAGAGCCTCTTCAGGCAAGAACGCTCGTCCGTCTGCCGTGATTAAACCCGACGGAGGCTTTCAGGGGGACACTTGAGAGGGTGGCCACGGCACAATGGGCGAGGGCTGGACGGGACTGTCGGCCCAGGAAGGAAGAACTGCAGAGGTGGAAATGACGTTTTATGGAGAGAAAGAAAAAGACAGAGAGACCAGGGGCTGGGCTGAAAGACACTGAAAACCTTTCAAAACGGGGGAGAAGCAAAAAATGAAAGAATGATTTTGTGTGGAAGTAATACAGGCAGACATTCAAACGTAATTCAAATGCCAGAGTGTCCCATATAAAGAAACAGAAGATCTATCCATCCGCCGCTGTTGCTTTCAGAGCGCGGACTGGAGAAACTTTCATGAGAATCTGGCCCAGCCTCCCACTAGAACCTCGGGTGTCCCTGCAGCCACCACATCATGCCGTCCACGGGCCGGGCCACGGCCGCCGGCTGCTCCAGGTCTGCACAGGAAAAGCCTGCCTGGGCTCTGTCAGTCCCCATCTCCCCTGGGTAGCTGCATAAATTTGAAACAGCAAGAATCTGCTCTGGGATGTGTAAAGCTCCACACCCCGAGGACATGTGAAGGTTTCCTTAATTACGCAAGGTGACAGCCTGTTTCCATGGAGCCACCCCTGAGTCATCCTTTGGCCCCATTATTTCCCATTTTTTAATTTCGTGATTTCCTTCAACTGCTGGTCTTCAAGTTTAATTGTGGTATTGACCCTTAGCCGAATAGATGGTTTTAAAGCAGAATTGCAATTTTCCCCCCTGAAATCAAATCGAGCCAAAGTCCCGGGATCTGAATATGCCTGTGCTCAGGGGCAACTCCGCACACAGCCCGGATGGAACCGTGTCAGCAGCTACGGCAGAGACTGTCCCGGGCGCTCCCGGGAGGGCCCTCCCTGTGTGTCTGTCCCTGCTCACTCACCTGGGACACCTACGATCACTCTGAACGAAGGCTGCTATTTCTAACAGGTAAACAGGCGTCTGGGCAGGGAAAGCCGGCCCTGTTCTTGCAAGACCTTGTGTTTGTCTGATCCAGCGCCTCTGCATGCGGAACGTGGAACCAAATGTGGTCAGAGTTGGGCTCGGGGAAGCGGCCAGCAGAGGATACACACTACCAGGCCCCCACGGCAGGGGCGATGTCTGGGTTCCGGCCCAGGGGAACCACCGGGGTCGGGACACGCACTTCAGACCTCTCAGGGGCCCAGAGCTCGGTCAGGAGGCAAGACCGTACTAAAGAGACAAACAGGCCTGATGTAAGGAAGTTGCTGGAATGTCTGAGTGATGGTGGCCTTTTCGAGTCTCACTCAAGCACTGGCCAGAATGTGCGTAATTCAGTGAAAAATGAATCACAGTGACGATGACAACAGTGAGTGATGCGAGGTGGGAACCCTCAATTTTTCTGTGAACCTAAAACTGCGCTAAAAAATCAAGTTTATTTAAACAATGACTGAGTGCCCAGCCTGCGTGCAGCAGTGGGTCCCCGCAGAGGGACACAGCCTGCCTGCCCTGTCCTCAGGTAGCTCCAGCCAAAGCAGGGCCTGGTGACCAAGGGAGTCCCTGGACCAGCTGCACTCTCAGTACTGGGAGCTGCTCAGAAATGTGGGATCTCAGGTCGCACTGGGGACCTAGGGAGTCAGAATCTGCACGTTAACAAGATCCCACGGGACTCAGGGCCACTAAAGTGTAAGGCACTCTAAGTAGGGGACACAGGATCCACATAAAGAGATGAAAGGTTCCAGGGGCAAAGCGAGGATGCTGCTGGGATGGAGGGGCAGGACGCCTTCCAGGCGGACAGAGTGTGGACACGCACCCAGAAGGTGGGAAGATTCCACGTGTGGAGACAGCAGGCAAGAAGGTCAGGATCAAAGAGCACACTGAGGAAAAGGGAGACACTGTGGGCAGAGGGGCAGATAGCTGGGGTGGAGCCCGCCTCCAAATCCATGGCTCTCTCTGGCAGGACTGTGAAAATACTTGTTTTTAATCCCCACTTTCAGCACAGCGTCTATAAAAGGGCAATTGAGTTTAAAATTTTTTTTTTAAGATTTCTACTTAGGAGCACGCATCAAACCCTCCACCACACAACCTGTAACAGGTTCCCGGTTGCACAGCACCGCGTGCTCAGAAGTGTGTTCACGTGGCGCAGGAAGGTGCACGCGGGGGAAACGGGACCAGCGCCTTACCTTGCCCTTGTCGAAGTAGTGGATGATCTCTTGGTACAGCTGCTCCTTCAGCTGTCCCTGCGTCGTCGCCTGGTACCCATCCCGCTGGGTGAGGTGGGCCACGCACACGTCCTCTGACCACTGAGAAAAAGTGGTGCGTGAGCAGTGCCACCAGGGCAGGGGAGGGCCAGTGCCACCTTCCGCCCACCCTCGGGCAGAACGGACTGGGCCAAGGGCTGGGAGGTTCCTGCCTAGCAGAACTCCTCAGTGCCAGCCTCACCCAGTAGGCACTGCCTGGGGACCGTTTTAACATAAATCACGTCTGGTTTTCCTTCACCCAGCTTTCCGGGCGCTGGCCTGAGATTGGAAACAGGACCCTCGAGTGAGCAGTCTGTATGCAGGGCCACGCACTACGTTCTAGTTCTCAACTGTTCTTGTTTATCCAGTTTCCAGTTTTTCATTCTTTCTTTTTTTTAAAATAACGATATAATTAGAAGATGCTCTAGTGACCTGCCCACATTCTAAAATACTCAGCTAGAGGTGGCGTGGAATTCCCGCACCGTGAGCTGGTCCCGGGACTCCGCTAAGGTGAGGCAGGGGGTGTGCGCCCGTCTTAGCTCTTCCAGCCGCACAGACACTCCTCCTCGTGAGCCCTGCCGGCGTGAAGGGGGAACGCGGCATCTCTAACTCTGCCAGCTGACAGCCCATGACGGGTGTTTGCGTGTCTACGACGCTCAGTGACAGCCTGCTATGACACCTTGTCAAATCTGCCTTTGACAGGGCCGAACCTATCATCAAAGTATTTCCTAAATATCTCTGTTTATATCACTGCATTTAGTCAACACCCATAAAATCTTAACTTACAGGTTTTCTAAAATGGCCTGGAAAACAGTTTTATATCATCTGAGCACCTGCAAGGACGGCCTCGTAAAAGCGCGCGGTGATCCGTTACCTTCAGGAGCTTCGCGTGGAGGAGCAGGGTGTAGGCCGCTTCCGTGTAGTTGTCACACTCCTTGTGCAGGTCACACAGTTTGTACAGGTACCTGCGATGATGAAATGCAGGTGTGTTCTTAAAATGTCACCAAATGATTTGCACTGGCGACGGCAAGAGCTAAGTTCTACCTCCGGCAGTAAATCGTGCCTATTGCGTTCTTCATAGAATGTTCTCAATTCATAATGCCCTGGAAACATCTGCTGCAGAGAGCACTAAAAAACCCCAACCAGAGTCACAGGCAGTAATTTTTAAAAATAAGCCCCCTCTTTTCGGGACAAAACTGAAGATGAGATTAGGCCAAACTGCACTTCAAGGTCTCTCATTCCTTCCCATCTATTCCAGGGTTTCTCCGGACACGTGGAGTGAGATGGCACAATGCTTGGCTGCGATTTCTTATGTTACCACTGAGTCCACGTGCACACACAAAAAATCCACGAAAATACAAACCCGTACGTAAGAAAAAAGAGCTCTGAGGGTCACAGTGGATATGACCCAAAGAATGCCTCTGCCACAAAGAAATAAAGGCTGCTTTAGTGTAAAGCGACCTACATTTTTGGATAAAAGAAACTTGACCGTTTCCCCCAAAGTTTACTATTATATTCATATGGCTTTTTTTTTTCCCCAAAGGAAAAGGTAAAAAAAAAAAAAAAATCTGAAATATCCAAAGTTAGAAAAGGCCCTTGGTGTGATAAACCCACTATCACATGCTAGTGCCCGTGGACGGTGCCCTTATCCTGGTCCTCGAAGTGGGGATCCTGCTGAATGTTTGACACTGGCCCCTAAAAGTGACCAGGGAGGAGGGTTAGTCACACCCCACCACTCTCGAGAAAAAGGCAGGCGATGGACAAAAATCCAGCAGACAACACAGAACGGGAGACTAAGGTGTCAGGACAGGAAAAGACAGAATGGTTTTCACGTTTCCCATAAAGCTAAAGCGGGACCCTTCATCTGACCCTACGGCTCAGTGGGAAACACAAAATTGTGGTGGCGCCTTTTTTCATAGGGTTCTGGGTCGGTCGAGAGGTACAAAAACCCTGTGAGATAATCATTTATATCTTTGCTTCTGAGCCGGCTAAGTGTGACTCCCCATCTCCGCACGGGCCTGGACCAGCGGCACCCAGGCTCTGAATCCAATTCCACCTCTAGGCCTCACGATCTCCCCCGAGGGAAGCCCCTGCGGTTCTAAAGCGTTCCTTAGCGTGGGCGTGACGAACAGCAGCTGCAGCAGACACGTAGAGGGTGCAGACAAGCGTGCTCCCCACATACCTTATATACATTTCTTCTCTTTCAATTTCTTTGTAGAAATTCTGAAAAATCAAAGCACAACACCTGTAAGAAACCTGATCTCTAAACGGTGTGACATGCACATTAAAAATTCATGGTTCTTCGACTGTCCAACCCAGCCACATGCACCCATAAAGTCACATATAACGCAAAACCAACGTACACACTCTTTCGCTTTACTTTTTTTGGGGCAGGGGGAGCGTGGTAATTTTATTTCATTTCCTAGGCTTTAAATGCTGTGATGGCTACAATCTACTGTGTCACCTGTCTTCAGTGAAAATAAGGTCCTATCTAAAGATTTGACATCTTAACCACAATAATCTCATTAGAAGTGAAAACAATTAAAAAAACCCAAATTTGGGAATAGGAATGACCACATAATTTAAAGCATGCTGGGCTCAGCCTGGCCAAGGGCTACAAGAAGGCAACGTGGTATTTAATTTTATTTATTTAATTTAAAAAAATGTTTTCATTAATTTTTTAGAGAGAAAGGAAGAGAAAGGGAGAGAGGGAAACATGGGTGTGAGAGCGCAACATCGATCGGCTGCCTGCTGCACGCCTCCTACTGGGGACGAGGCCAGCAACCCGGGCACGTGCCCTTTCGGTGCACCGGGCGATGCGCATTCGCTGAGCCACACCAGCCAGGACTAGGAGGCGGCCACCACTAAGCCGCCCCTGACTAAGGAAGCACCTGAGACCTGTAACCAACGGGGTGGGGCCCGGGTCACAGCACAGGACAGCCCGCCATTCCCACCCACGGGGAACCCGGAGGAGAGCCGCGTTCCAGACGTCTTTAGAGCACATCCGCGAACAGTGCTCCCCCCCCTTCCCTCGGACAGCCAGGGATGCGAGCACAGCAAGCTGGCCCTGCCCCGGGAGCCCCCTGGGAGGTGTCCCCGGGGGCGGGGCTTTGCAGGGCGGGGCCTGGTGGGCGGTGTCCCCGGGGGCGGGGCTTGGCGGGGGGGGGGGTGGTCCCTGGGGGTGGGGCTTGGCGGACGTGTGTGTGTGTGTGTGTGTGTGTGTGTGTGTGTGTGTGTGTGTGTGTGTGTGTGTGTCCCGGGGGCGGGGCTTGGTGGGGGCGTCCGGGAGGGGCGGGGCTTGGCGGCGGCACCCCCCCGGGGGCGGGGCTTGGCGGGGGCGTCCGGGAGGGGCGGGGCTTGGTGGGCGGGGCTTGGCGGCGGCACCCCGGGGGCGGGGCTTGGTGGGGGCGTCCGGGAGGGGCGGGGCTTGGTGGGCGGGGCTTGGCGGCGGCATCCCCCGGGGGCGGGGCTGGCCCGGCTCGCTCACCAGCACGTTGACGGTGCAGCTCATGCGGTTCTCCTTGCTCTCGTCGTGCATGATGGTCCTGTAGTCCAGCAGCCTCTCCAGCAGGCGCACCACCAGCCTCACGAACGTCTCCCCGGTCTTGGCGAGGTACTTGTGCTTCCGGCAGTGCTCCAGGAGGCTGCGGACACCGCGCGCCCGTCAGGCCGGGGCCGGCGGGCGGGCGCGGTCGCGCCTTCCCCGGGAGCGCTGTCAAGGGCCGCGGCCGCCCGGTGCGCTGCGGCCCGGGACGGCCTGTCTGCTCGGCCGCCCGTCCCACTGCTGATCAACACTTACTTTTTAAAAAAAATATGTTCTTATTGATTTCAGGGGGAAAGAGGGAGCGGGAGAGAGGGAAACATCAATGATGAGAGAGATGGGGCGGCTGCCTCCTGTGCGCCCCCTACTGGGGGTGGAGCCCCGAGGGGAACGGAACCTTGACCTCCTGGTTCACAGGTCAGCGCATCAACACTTACATTTTATCAAACAGCACTTTGTATTGTTCGTCTCCTCTGCCTCCTTCCACTTCGTGGTCCAGCTTGGTGATGATCTCATTTTCGAACTGTAATTGAACAGAGGGCGTGTCAGGAATCAGGGCGGGGAATCCCACCTCAGTCCTGGGATTGTAGCCAGGTGACTGCCTGTCACCCGGGAGTCAGTCCTGAGGTCACCCATCGACCTGGGCGAGGTAGGAATGGGGGCTGGGAGAGACCCAGCTCCCACAGAGACGAACGGAATGGTGATGGGCAGGAGGAACAGAAGGAGACAAGGGCCGAGCTCGGGGTCAGGAAGCAAGCACACCGTAGGCCACATGATGCAAGGACCCCTGGGGCCCCTTGAACACATATGCCCAGACTCTGCCTCCTCAGGCAACGATCCCAAGTCCCCCCTATTATCAGGATCCCTGAGTTTAAGCTGCAAGAGAGGAAGACTTTACTTCGCTGTTTCTATTTTTGTTAATCCTTGCCTGAGGATATTTTTCCATTGATTTCTTTTTTAGAGAGAGTGTAGGGGGGAGAGATAGAGAAACATCAATGTAAGAGAGACACACTGATTGGTTGCCTCCGGCACGTGGGATTGAACCTGCAACCTAGGTACATGCCCTTGACTGGGAATCCAACCTGCGGCCCTTTGGTGCAGGGGCCGATGCTCTAACCACTGAGAACACCGGCCAGGGCTCCTTCTCTCTTGGTCACTGCTGTGTCCCCGACACCTAGAACAGCGCCTGGTGTTGATGATGCTGATTGGATCACACATGACATTCACATCCATTATTAGATAGAGTTGGTGTTGAATTGCAGCTCAGGGGTGGGAGGCTTGATAGGTCAGCAAAGGAGAGGGCCAGCAGGTGGCTAAGACACACCTGCTCTCCAGGCCACACAAGCCACACGGTGAACACACTCATCTGAGTGCTGGTCCCAGGCACTGCAGGCGCCGCCTGCCACCCTGGGGACTCAGGGAGCGGCTGCTGCAGTGGCGGCTGGCTGTGGCTCCCTGGGCAGCAGCAGGCAAGGGGTCCGGTGAGACCCAGGGAGGAGCCTGGAAGCAGGCCCCGGCCCGCCTGACCTCGACCAGGCCGTGCATCTGAGCCCCGATCACGCTGCAGACAGAACAGAGCTGCAAACAGCCTGCAGAGAAGTATCGATTCTTGCTTGACATCAAGGACCCGGCAAGCTTGCGAGAGCCCGGGCCTCGGCGAACCCCTGCAAGTCTCCCCTCGATCTTCTCCATCACCTCCTCCCCCAGACAAACACCCTCTTGATTCTGTCTGGCCCCAGCAGTGCAGGGATTTCTGCAACAGGAAAAGTGGCGGTTTTATTGGAGAAGAAAGGATGACCCGCTCTTTCCTTTTCACTGGAAGCCCCACGGTGATGACTTTTACTGACCCGCTATTATTCGCTCTTCACACGAAAGACTCCGGGGCGAGGGAGACGCTGGCTCCTAGCCCGAAGCTGGCGTTTCCAGACAACCCCACGCCCCCAACTGTGCCGTAATGGGCACGCTGACGGTTCAGTGTCAGGTGAGGGCTGACTCTTCAGAAAAAACCCACTGAGATACAAAATAAGACTAAGTTTAATTAAAACACACGATTCAATCCCACCCATGTTTAATGAGCACCCAACGGGGAAGGCACAGAGGGTGCAAACATGCCTCACCCTCACACAGGCAAACTGGTCACCCCAGTTCATCAGGCGGCACTGAACTTGGAGCCTGCCTCCTGGAAACGGCACGTGTCCTCGGCTCCCACGTAAACCTCGCCGCCACAGATACCGGCAATGAGGCGGCTCCGGCTCACTGAGCAGTGTGCTTATCAAATCATGACGGGTGCACTTAACGTCTTCTAAAAAGAGCGAGCGAGTGACAAGGAAATCAGAGGGACGCAGCTGAGTCTAATTTCACTAACCTCCAGTCTACACCAGGTAATTTGCGCAGACACCTGGCAGCCCTGCCTGTTGATCAGCACGGACTCGACACACCGGCCCACAGCGAGCGACTGACCGATTGCAGGGCCTTCAGGAAGTTTTACGGGACGCATGGGGAACCCTTTGCTGGAGACAGGGAGCTGTGAACGGTTATCGTAATCAGAATGAACCGATGCTGCCCAGATAAATGGGAGGAAGTGCATTTGTCGATGGAGCAGAGCTGGTTTTACAAAAATCCCATTTATTATCCTAATCAGTGCCTGCTCTTTGGTGATTTGCAATAGGATGAAATTAGAGAGGGTTTACTTTATGGCTCTAAGGTGGCAGAAGCTCATTCATGTGATCAGCAAAATCAGTATAGAGTATTTTCCTCTCTTTTCTGAATGGCCAGTATCATTACAAACATACCCACAGGGTATCCAACTGAAAATACTGAACTAAGCACCTCTGCTTTCGAGACCAGCAGCCCTCTGAGAACATGCAAGAAAAGAGGCCACGTTTGAACACAGGGTTTTTTGGAAGGTCACTGTTACACGGAATGTGGAGGAGCCTGGGTTGCACTCACAGGGCACTGACATCATTAATTAAATTAACCCAGAAAGGAAGCATCGCTCTGGCATCCAGTGCCAGTTAACCTGGGATTATCGGCTGCAATGTAAGAGACCATGGGGCGAAGGGTCTCTGCAGTGGAAAATCCAAAAGCCAATTCTATTTAGTTTTGAATGCATGTTTTTTGGGGGTTAGGTGTATCATTTTGACTATAAATGTATGAAATGAATAAATGCATTTATAAGTGTATGAAACCAGGCTTGCATTTTGCAGACATCCGTCTTGGAGATGTGGGAGCAAGCTGGGAAACTGGACAGGGAAGGAAGGGTTTGCATGGTAACCCACCTCACTGACGCAGGGCGTAGAGGATGTCCAGAGCTGGGCGAGAGCTGAATCTGGGAATGTGCTATGCTAACCATGTCGGTGACACAGGAACCTGAGCAAACGGAGGCCCTCACTCTGCCCTGTGTGCTGTACTCGCTCTGGCTTTTCAAAACGGCTCACAGGCTACGGGATTTGGGAGCACAGTTTTAGGCCACCGCTGGTAGCAGAGAGCATCAAGAAACCAGTGTCCCTGCTTCTGCACTTGCAGGCAGAACGGAGCCCATCCCACAGAAGGGCAGAACCAGGCCCCTTCAATTTGGAAGTAACAGGAGGGGTGGGAAGGAGAAAGTCACTGAACCATATCTGCATGAAAAACAAGCCAATGGGGAGGAACCGGAACGGCTGCGCAGAGAACAGCCAGTTCTCCAACAATCTCAGGGCGCAGGCTCTCAGGTTGACATCCAAAAAGCATCGGATTCCCTGCAGCCTGTCACTCTGCTCAGACACACTCATATTTGTATGTGCACGGCATTCCTCTTGCTTAGCAGCTCTATAAACTTAATTACACACTTAATTAATCTTTGGCGCTCTGCATCCCACATTCTAAAATCCCCACACCCTCCTAAGTCTGACAAGCAGGCGGTTTCACTGACCTTGAAGCTCCTGCAATACTTAGGAACCCAGAGGCTCCAAGGCCCCAAACCTGAGCGGTCTGGCTGGGGCACTGTGCTACCCAGCTGCTCACCTGGCAACCCCTCAAACAGGTGCATGGCCCGGCTCTTGGAGGGACTTGGGTTGCATGCAGTAAAACGGTGCACTCCAGGGACATGCCCCAGAGGGAGTCCTGTTTAATTTTGCTAAAGGAGATGGTGGGAGTGTGGGCATCTCTTTGCGAGTGGGCTTTTAAGAACAGAATTCGACGTAATTAGAAGTCTTGGAGCCAAGGGTATTGGTGTCCGTGATCTCTGGAACAGCTTTGGGTCCGTGATTCAGTGAAATTAAAGCCTAAGTCTTGTCCCTATTTCCCCTTGAAGCATCCAAAACAACAGAATCAAGTGCGACTTTGAAATGGAAATCAAAATAAACCGACCAACAAAATCCCAGTGAACCGGGAAATAAACACAATAAAACTGCCACCAAACTCATCCACATTCGTATGACACAGCAAACTACACCGGCTTTCCCATCCCGGGGCAGAGGCCAACGCCCAGGTGGGTCACTCAATTACCCGCTTAAGGGTTACCGGCACGGGCGGCCGGCGGAGATCACTGGGACACGGATGCAGACGGCGAAGGCCAGGGATTACTCATGTTCCAAGGCTGTCGCCGCTAACTGGGGGTTCCCGGAAGCTGGGGGCATTTTACTGACCCCGGCAAAGGTGACAGGAAACGGCTCGGGGACTGAAAATCTTACTTTGCGGCGGAGCCTTTCCAGCCCCTTCGGTTAATGGTCTGGAGACCCCACGGTCAGCTGCGGCGACTCTCAGCTGTGAGCTCTGCATTTTCCAAAGACAGAACACGTGGGATTCCTCACAAAGGTGCCAGGAGAGAATTAAGACTGTGCTTCTTTTTATGAAGCAGAATCCAGTGGGACTGAGGCCAAAATGCTGTGAGTCCCATGAACTCTGTGTGATTGACGGAGAAACCCCAGAGCCTGTGACCCAGAGGACTGGAGGCATTTTCCTGGAAGACGGTGGTCGGATATTTTAAAGCTACAGTGAAACAGGAAAGGTGGAGGAACAGTTCAGAAACCAAACTCTCCTCCTGTCTCTATCCCCTTGGCCTTATTTTGGCCCAGAGACTGCTTAAGAGGATGACAAATGACGGGACATTTCAAAGGCGTCTGAACTGCGTTTTCTAGGCTAGTAACATTTATACATACAGAGTGTCCCCCAAAAACGTATACACACTTGAACAGCCGAGAGCTCGGTTTTGAAAACTAAGTGTGTTTTAATAGCACTGCCCCTATAATTACTCAAAGCGTGTATGTACATTTTTGGGGATACCCTAGATACACATTTTCCTCTTTTCCAGATTCTCTCATTTCATAGCATCTTTTCATAAGGTCCTTCCCTGGAGCTTGACTCATATAAAATTCAAAAAGTCAGATGATTTTCAGCCCGGGAAAAAGCATTTTTTAATGACAATTCCCAGCTCTGCTGAGTTGGCAGTGAGATTGGGCCACGAGTTAGAGCCCGGGGCGGCGGAGATGAATCAACTCTTACAGCAAAAATATAAAAAAAAACCGGCCGTAATGTCAAAGGCTATACTTTGAATCCGCAACCCCGTTTCTGAGAACATATACCGGGAAAGCTTTAAAAGAAAGCCAAGCCGCATGGATGGGTACGCTCGCTGCCCACTTACTCAGAGAAGTGAAAATCTGCACACGACCTACATGCCCGACCGGGGGGTGGCCAAGAGAAGACCGGCCACCGCGCTTCACGAAACCCTACGCCAGCCTCACCGTCGCGGCTCCTTCCTACGCTGTAATCAAGGAAACTGTCTTTGATACATCGTCAAACAAAAGAACAAGGAGACTTAGACAATGTTTACAACATCACAATTACATTTGTACAAAGACAGATAGTGGACCAGAGGCACAAACACAGCTGTTCTTTACAACGGACTCTTTATTCTGACAAATAAAGAAATGTAAGGAAATCTTCCTCGCCCGTGGGAGGGAAGGAAGGAAGGAAGGAAGGAAGGAAGGAAGGAAGGAAGGAAGGAAGGAAGGAAGGAAGGAAGGAAGGAAGGAAGGGAGGGAGGGAGGGAGGGAGGGAGGGAGGGAGGGAGGGGGGGGGGAGGGAGGGAGGGGGGGAGGGAGGGAGGGGGGAGGGAGGGAGGGAGGCGGACTGTATGGGTTTGATTTTATTTACTTCTCACACCCTCTGTTCCGAGCACATCCTATTTTTATACCATTTTAGAGTCTGACTTGGAGACTTGAAGGGGTTCAGTGACCTGCTCGGGACCCAGGTAGTACAGGGCTGCCCACAGGATCCCGATCCACCTGACTGCTACGTCCAAGCTCAACTCCGACTCAGAGCGGGGCTCTCCGAGCTCTGCACCTTGTGTTCCATTGGCAGGAACAGGGGGACCGTTCCTCGCGGCTGCTCACTGCGTCCCGGCGATCGCGACGAAGAACAGCCAGGGAGCCACCACAAGCGACACCAAGCTCCCGCCACCAGAAAGCACGGCGGGGAAGGAAAGCTCACTCTAAATATTAGCCCCTCCAAAGGCACGCTACCTTGACTGATACGGTTTTTTTTCAATGTAAGAATTTTTCTCAAAATCCCTCAAAAAAACCTATGCGCAACGCAATTCACGCACTTGAATCACTGTGATGTTTAAACAAAGGTTGCTTTCGACGCAGAGGACGCCCCATCTATTGTGTGGATTCTTGGCTTGGCTCCTGCAGAGCCTCCCGGCCAAACCGCCCGGCCGCTGGAGAGCACGCCACGGCGGGGCTGAGCCCGTGGGTGCGTGAGCCCCCGCGAGCATGTGAGCACCGCACTGACCTTCCCGGGTTCGGGGGGGCGGCGCCACCACTCCCCAGCGCAGGTTGCTCGGGGACTGTCCCTCCAGCCCGCGCTGGGGGCCTGAGCACCTCAGGTGCGCTGCCTCGGAGCTCTCAGCAGCTCCCGGCCCAGCTCGGACGCCGACACTCGTGTTTAGGATAAGTCCAGGCCTTTGGGCTATAAAATAACGCCCCTTGGCAACACGCAGCCCGTCTGAGAACACGGCAAACCCGAGCAAACGCTCTGAGTGCGCATGCCAAGGAGGCGGAGTACATCCAGGTAGAAACGAGGAAAACTGGGAGTTGAGACCAATTTTTCTGAAAGACGAGAGCAAACGGGCAGGCTTCTTCAGTTCGGACTGTCCTAGCAGCGCTCTGTCCTACGCTGCAGGGAGTTAGTTTCCCACGCAAACACCTTGAACTCCAGAACCACCTGTAAGGCTTTTTCAAGGATTTTAGCTCACCCCCCGCCCTTACCATCTGGAAGCTTCGGGTGTAGTGGAATTCACACTGCATCATGTCGAAGAAGATGGGGATGGTGGCCTTGCGCAGCTCCGTCTCGGGAATTAGTGTCATCTCCAGCATTGGGCCGACCATTTCCGGAATAAACTTGATCTTGTGCTGACCTTGAATAAAGAAAGGCATTATTCAGAAATTTTTTATTGATTTTGAGAGAGAGAAACATTGATACGAGAATGCAATATTGATGGGCTGCCTCCTGCACGCCCCCTCACCAAGGATCAAGCCCACCACCCCGGGCACGGGCCCTGACTAGGAACTGAACAACCTCTCAGTGCACAGGATGACTCCCAACCAACTGAGCCACACCGGCCAGGGTCACAGATTTTTCAAAAAAGGATTCTAGAATGGGCTTCAATGGACAAAAACACACAGATCATCGCGACACTGAATGCCAGGGTCGCGGGCATAAACAGGCATCCGTTTCCCATCTGTGGGCATTGCGAACGTGTCCAGCCTTGAGTCTGAGGAGTGGACGGTCTAACTGTTGTAAACGAAGCTATTAAAACATCCATCTGGTAGCAAGTCTGTAGTCAGGACTTCTGTGCCCGAAGATAAACACTGTTTCACGAGTAGACAACTTGATCACATAGCTCAAGGACACGAGCAGTGAACAGGTACCCAGCCTTGGAAAACTCATTTCTAAAAAAAGGGGGCAGTTGACTTTATTTAGGGTGATATAATTAAATTCAGAGGCTGGTCTTATTGAGAAAGTAGGCTTCTAAAAGCCCTACCTTCTTGTCTTTAGACTAAAAAATCTGGAGTTATTTTCATTCTATCCCCTTATAATTTATATTGTTTCATTTCCAACATGTGCTAGAACCCACAAGAATTAAATGCTTGAATGAATTACTTGTGACATTTTTGTGCTATTAACACCAGCAATTTATCCAGTTAATCAACCTTAATAATATTTCGACACAATCAGGAAATAGAATGCATAGTCTAAAGAATTTAGTTTCCTTTACAACTCAAGCTATTTAACACAGATTTCTGTAAAGAGAACCATTCAACAAATCTGGCTCTTATAAATAACTACACTTAACAAAACATAGTCCTATTAGTCTAAATGCATCTATATCTAAAATTTGTATGAGGTGGACACAGTCACAGAATGTAACCTTGACTAAGGAATCTGAACATAATGAAAATCTGATATTCAGCTTTTACTAAATAATTAATATTTTGACTAAGGCCACACTGACGTGATTGTCATCACCTCCCCAAATGCTCAGCGCTTTTGAAAGGCTTGCAACAGCTGCAAAGCATTCTCTTAAAAATGCGATTATACCCAGTCTCTCCGGTGACACTTTTCCTGTGTTATGCCTACAAATGTCAGAGCCAATGTTTCAGAAAGCAGTTGACGGTGACAGCGAGCGGTTCATCAACCACAACGCGAGTGTCACAGAGAGCGGTGCCGGTCACAGCAGCTTCTACCGCTCCCCGCTGGGAGGGACGCAGGTGGTAACAAGTGGTTGTCGATCAGGGGTAGTAGGTGACAGAGCCGGGAGCCTAACCTTCGACTACAAACCTTCCCGTGAACAGCGGAAAGCCTGGCCTGGGGCCAGCGCTGAGCTCTGTGGTCAGTGCTATCCCTGGGGTTTAACCTTCCAGAAGGAAGGGTCTCCCAGGGGAGTGAGGGCCTGGCTATGCCCTCCAGGATTCACCTTTTTTTGCTGTTTTTGGGCAACTGCATTATGGGTTTCCCCTGAAGCGTATCTTGCTCAAATTTAACGAGGAACGCAGATTTGAAATCAGTGAGGATCAAGGTGACCCCTGCAGTGTCGACTTTGAGAAAAATAAAAAAGGGTACATTTGCCTTTTCTTTCGAGACAAAAGAACCAGCTAATGATCAGATCACAGGGAGAATATTTCAGCTCCTGGCAGCTCGCCGGTCTCCTGGTTACCGCTCCCAAATTCTCACACCCACCCAGAGGCTCGCTTCCAGGTGCAGAATGTGGACTTTGGCCTCCCTCGGGTCCCTTTCAGGGAAGCCGGGCTCTCCCCCCTCAGCAGCCTCCCGGGAGGGACACTGGCTGATCTCCTTACAGCCACGAGTGGTCAGAAACCCGGACGGTAAACCGAGTCTATCCCAGGAAATCTCTGCTCACACAGGGCAGGCAGAGCAAGTAACTCCACCGCCTCGTCCAGCTGCTAGGCCTCCTTGCATGTGGGCTTAGAGAGAAGCACACGACTTGTCCAGTCCCCAGAAACACCCCCAGAGGGAATCCCTGCCTGAGAAAGAAACCTGACTGAGTCGGGGTGAAGATCTTGCTGGGGGCACACTGGTTCTGGCCGCGCTGGGTCCACAGCGAGCTGCCCTATGTAGCAACACGGACGTCCAGGGGACCGAGGCCACGCTGCCTCTCGGAGCACCTCTGACGAAACTGAAGAGCCAGGTACACAGCCCGCTTACCCCTCCCTTTTGTTTTGGAGAGAGGCTGCTTTTGATGTCCCCCTTCTGACTCAAAATCTGAGAGGAAGAGAACCGTGCAGTCTGTCCTGTGGGAAACCTGCATTCAATCCAGCAAAATAGGCCTGGATCCTCGCTGTGAGGCTGCACGGCTGACCAGACCGTCCTCTCCACCTGCCCACGGAACGCTGGACAGGCCCCAGGGAGACTCGGCTCGAGGCCGGATCGCATGACAGGTGACTAAGTGGTAAGATGATAAATACAGCTAACTTCTGTTTTAATTTTCTTGGCAGAGCTGGTCAGTTCACATGGCCAATATCTTCCCCAAACGAATAAGCCTATTTAAAAAAAGCCACGTAGAAAACAGGTTGAGCGCACCTGGAGACTGACTTGCTGCCGAATTTCTAGCCTCAGCAATGACACCTGCAGGCAGGTTCCAACACCTGAGATTTGCTTCCGCAAAGGGCCAGCCTGCCTGAGGTGACCCCAGGAACCATTCTCGGCCCTTCTGGGGGCTGCTTCAGGCAGATCCTGTGGGGAGCTGATACTTTAATTTTTTTAAACTTTCTAATTCTGCATGATCCAGTCACGGCAGGTTGTATGCTTCTAGGAACTTGTCCATTTCTTCTAGGTTCCCGAATTTGGTGACATGTAACTGTTCATAGTCGTCTCTTATAAGAGACTTTTTTTATTTTTGTGGTATCAGTTGTAATGTCTCTTTTTTTCATTTCTGATTTTATTTATTTAAGTCTTTTCTCCTTTTTTCTTAGTAAATTAGCTAAAGGTTTGTCAATTTTATTTATCTTTTTTAAAAAACCAACTCTTAGTTTTTGTTGACTTTTTCCATTTCATTTGTTGCTGCTCTAATCTTAAATATTTTTTCCTTCCTTCTGCTACCTTTAGGCCTAGTTTGTTCTTCTTTCTCTAGCTCCTTGAGGTGTAAAGTTAGGTCGTTTTTGAGATCTTTCTTCCCTAGTAAAGCCCACAGGACAGACGGAAAGGATCTAACAGACATAAAATCTAACGCAGCAGAACCCTCATTTTTTTTTGGTCAAGTACATGCAGAACATTCTTCAGGAAAGATCAAACATTAAGTCATAAAACAATTCTTCACAAATCTCAGGAGATTAAAACCCTTCCAAGCATCATTTCTGACTATAATGAAATAAAATTAGAAATCAGTAACAGATGAAAAATTTAAAAATTCACAAATAGTGCAAATTAAAAACATACCCTCGAGCAGCCAACAGATCAAAGAAAAAATCGAAAAGGAAACTAGAAAATATTGTGAGACAAAAGAAAATGAAAATACAACATCCAAAACTTAAGTGATGCAGCAAAAGCTGTACCAAGAGGTAAGTGTATAGTAATAAACACCTACATTAATTCCTGATCTTGAACACAGTATCCCTATTGCTTT
The DNA here is from genome assembly GCF_054644295.1 of Miniopterus natalensis. NCBI lineage: Eukaryota > Metazoa > Chordata > Mammalia > Chiroptera > Miniopteridae > Miniopterus > Miniopterus natalensis. The sequence goes on from NC_142094.1 coordinate 56,518,064, forward strand.
AATTGCACAAGCACGTTGTGCTACCACCACCGGGTGGCAGTGAACCTAAAAACAGGGTCCGTTTTGAGTCAGTGAATAGACCCGTTTGAAAGCTGAGTATATGAAACTGAATCCAATGTGACGGCATATGTAACATTAGGATGAGCTACACGGTTTCATGCACGAGAAGCTGAGGGAATGTTAGTGATGCCCAGGGCTGAGCTGTGGTCACCCAACACAAACAGTGCTCTCCAGACTTTTCTGTTTGCTCCACCCATCAGGTGTTCCTCCTTCACTTGGAAAGTCTCCTATCTCTTACTTACTGAAAACAATTATTGCAAAGAATAGCAACTTTCCTCCAAGGTACAGAAGCAATTAGATGCCCCAACGCTGACGCAGAGGGCCCACGTCATCACCCATCACAGATTTCCCCAAAATGGCCTGAAGCCGCGGGCACTCACCGAGGTTATACCACATGTCTCTGATTTCGAAGCCAATCTGTCGCCTCATGTCTCCATACCTGCAGACCAGGAACAGGAAAAACGCTGCGTCACTCTACAGAGCACTGGAAAGTCAGACCTGGGTTATTCGTAAGAGCCATTCCAGTTGTCTTCAGTCCCAGAGACAAATAAACAGTGTCAGGGCTTCATTTCCTTTGCCACCAAAGGGAGGGGGAGGAGGCATTGGCTGGGGACTCACTTACCCATCTCGGCACATTACGTAACGCCCTCCCCCTGTGGGACCACGGGGGACGTGGGGGAGAGTCGCGAGAGGGTGTTACTTTCTTCAGTCTCTAAGGCAAGTGGAAGAGAGCCCGGCTCCTTGGCCTAAGGGGGAGTTTGTTTTCCTGCTGCTCTTGGCAGCAGACACTGCGCCCACGAGTGGCATCCCACACCCACTCACCACGAGCCCTTTCCCCTGCGAACACTGAGCCCTGGAGCCTACACGGGAACGGGGAGCCTCCTCCACATACCTCCCACTCGCCTGCATCAGCTCTGCGTAAGGAAGGGCTCAGCACCTGACACTGTCAAGGAATATTCCCCCAAGTTTTTTGTTTACCAGGAAAACGAATGCTAATTTGCCTCCCAGTGGGTCAGGGGAGGGGGTGTGTTTCCAGAGTAAACAGAATTTGATGCTTGGGAAGATAAACCTTTATTAGTTTGTGAGCAATTTACCTTTTCCCTGTATTGCCCAAGGAAAAGGCTGATTCTATTAAACATAATAACTGGCGAGATTACCGCGCAGTGTTACAGTTTCGCAGCTGTGTCCCGGAGTCTGTTCCGTTCTTCCTCAGCGGACGGGACAGGGTCGTCTGAGTACAGGCCACGGAGCCGTGGCTCTGAAGGCTCACATTCTGGTGGGTGAGTCAAAACCACGGCCCACAGCCACCAGATGATGAAGGCCCCGGTGCCCTACACGCCTGTCGGCCAATTACAGCAGGAGAGGGCTACTGACTGCAGGGCCATTTCAACAGGGCAGGAAGACACTGCCTGGCAGCTCCCTCAGACGGAGACACTAAACGGGGACCCTGAGCCCCTCCCTAGAGGGACAGGCTGGTCCCTGAGGCAGGCATTAGCTCCCTGCCCAGCCGACAGCCAGGGGAGCAGAAAGCTGATGCAGGTGAATCGGTGGGTGAGAGAGGAGGGATCCCAGCCAGGGAAAGCATCCGTCACCAACGCCACAGTGGGGAGAGGCTTGTCCACTGCTGGTGGGAAGTCAGTAGCAGTGAAGTGACTGAATCCAAGTTTTTGGTGACAGGAGAGCACCCGTCAATGTCTACATGGCACCCCAAATCACCCAAGTGTGTATGATCTGAGGGGTGGTAAGCTGTGCATCCTTGGAGGCCTGTGGAGCCATTGTTCCAATTCCCATTTTGCTCCCGCACAAATGACAAAGGGGCCCAAGCCGCTGTCACCTGCAGGGATGCCCTCTGGAGTCTCTAACCTCAGCAAGCAGCACGGGGGTGGCAAAGCCTCGGAACAGGAGAGATACTGCAGAGGTGTCGTGAGGTGTCACACAGGAACCGATGACGGGGCAGTGAGAGAGCAATTTGAGAACTATCTCAAGAGGACTTAGGAAAGGGGCCCTCAGAAGTGAGAAATTATTGCAGCTCTCAGAGAGAGGCCAGACCCTCAGGGCACCCACGGGTTGGAAAGAAGCCTACAAAAGGATTATTTTCTTTACAGTGGACCCGGAGCCAGGCAGGGGTCTCAGCCTCCTGGAGGCTTCTGACGGGTTTCCTGGGATGATCCTGGGGCCATTCACGCCCTCAGATCTCCCACCTGGAGGACAGGGTGGCCCTTGCAGAGAAGGAGCCGGGACAGCAGCCCCAGCTCCACAGTGAGCTCTTCTAGCCCACCGGTGCCAAGAGCCCTCATCAGGAGCTCCCGGTTTTGATGCCGCGATGGCGAATTAAGCAGTGATGTAGCCCACGAGTGGAATGGCCACACGTAGAATAACACGAAACAGCGCACAGAAAAAGCAATTATCTCCCCAAAGTCCCCTTCCGCGTGGTGCTAATCGTCTCAAATCACACTGGCTTTGAACCTGCCAGAATGAATCCTGCAACCTTACATCTTGATTCATGGGTTGGAAGAGGCAACACCCGAGTCGGGCTGGAAACCACCCTCTCATTACGCCGCGATTACATCTCAATTTGCACAGAGGTGGCTCAGAGAATTCCCGAAAATTACGCTAATGGAGCTCGAGGCGCCTGCGGCGCTGCGGGGGCTGGAGGCTGACTCACTTGTTCAGGATTTTGGCTCTCTTGGCGCTTGAGAAGTTCTCCAGCTGCAAGGATTCCTGAGTGAGGAAGGCGACCGCCAGGTGGAAGTAGTTGTTCCAGAGCTGAAAGGCAACGGGGGCGGGGGAGGCGGGGTGCTGAGCGGCCAACAGGGGTCTCGGCAACGCCGGGCGTCTCGCTTGCCCCGCACCCTTCTGAAATGTTGAAAAACCACACCCACTCTATACAAATTGCCACCCAGCACCCAGGGTGTGGCTCGGGGCTGAGGGTGGGCTCTGTCGTCCAGGGCACGTGCTCAGGTCCCAGCTCTGCCACTGACTTAGGTAAATGTCTCGTCTCTCTGTGCCTTGATTTCCTCACAGGTAAAATGGGAATTTCAACAACACCTACCTTGTAGGGTGGCTGGAGGCTCAAAGGGGACGTAATAAACGTTAGCTCTAATCAGGAGACCTGACTTTACACAGATTTCTGTAATTTATGACTTTTTCTCATACTAAATGTATATAAACACTAGACAAGGAGAACAGATGTAAAAAATAAAATACTTTATATTTAAAAGAAGTACACACTGCACATGGCTTAAAAGACTGTTTAGTATGAAACGATTGTCTCCATACAGCTCCATACGTGGACCTCTGTGTACCCAGAAGCAGTCACAGACTTGTCATTACAAAAGTGTTCCCCGACAAGAAACGCCACGGGTAGATGCCTGAAGTCAGGGGACTAACACCCCTGATCCTGTCAACGTCTGAGGCGGGGCCAGGATAATTTAAGTGAGGGAAGAATTTCTGGATCACTCGGGGACACTCCTGCTGGCTCGCGGGTGCTCAATAACTAGCACTGTCATCCCCTCGCTGCCAGGACTCACTCTGATTTTTGCTGCATGAATATTTTATGGTTTGACTACATCTGTGTATTAGGACATGTGAAAACAGCATTAAGCAGGGAAAGTAATAAAATATTAAAAATTGTGAAAACATTTCTAGATAGGTAGTGCTGGATATATTTTATATTTATATTCCATCACGCTAAGAAAATAGACATTTAAAATTTTAAAAATATGAAAGAAATAAAGGCATGCTTAGCTTAGGACTGAACCTAGTAACCTAAGTCTGGCATTAGCTCTAACTGCTCGGGGGGCAATGCCAAAGGGAAGTACGCGGTGTCTAACTTCTGTCGTCTGAATCGTATCTCTGACCTGGACCACCCACCGGGGGTGCAGAAGTTCTCAGGTTTCCTCCACAACGAAGGATCCTTCCCAGGAAACTAACACACCATTTGCATCTGGATGCTTTTTTAAAAATTTGCAAATTTTAATAAATGACACAAAGTAATAACAATGACAAAATCATTATTAGCAGGAACACGTCCAGAGTACAGTGGATGGAGAGCCAGGAATACCTGAGGCGTGGGGCTGAAGTTGGTGGACAGCTGACCCGAGCCCTGTGGGCAGGACAAAGCCCAGAGAGACTACACCAGGGGAAACTGAGTTCTAACAGCAAGCCGAGCCCAGGGATGCAAACCCACTTCCCCTCCTCTGCCGACCCACCTGAGGAGGGTCTGAGACAATCCCGGCAGCCACGCTAACTGAGCCCCAGTGGCCGCACGGCTGAGTCCCTACTGTCACTGATTCAATGCTTCCTCTCTGAAACAGCTCCATCACCTTCTCCGTTAAATTGAACAAATACCCCGAAGGCACAATTTTCAATCTTCCGGCTCCAATAGTACAAATTGTCAACGCCATTTCCACACGTTGGAGGGCAGACCAATTAAGTGTGCGGATTAGAAAGAAAAGATATTGGCTCAGACGAGCAATTTGTTGTACCATGATTTCCCAGCCAAGGTCACGTCGGCCTCTCTTCTCTTACCTGTAGCTCAAAGTTGGCTTGATCGAGGAATTTTTTGTTCAGCATATCTGCATACTGATTAATCGCTCGCAGGAAGACTCTGAAAGATCAGAGAAAATTACATAATTACTCACTCAAGCTCTGGCACCTCTGAAGGTCTGGCATTTCAATGAGATCCAACCCGAGACGGTCTGGAGAGTGAACTCTCCAGGTCCCGGAACAGTGGCGAGATCTGCCCACGAACAACCCACAGAATTGCAGGCAGATGCTCTCCAAATTAAACACGGAAATTAGCGCGTGCAAAGTAAAAGAAACAGACAAAAATAACCACGTCTGAAAGCAACATAGGAAAAGTATCACTAGAAAAAACACCCAATTTAAAAAAGGCGCAAATTAACGGCTTTTCTCCGGTCGCAGCGTCTTAACGTTATGGTATTAAATCGGGGTCTCTGTTCAGCTGGCTCCTTCAGGGCACACATCTGACCGCGCTGTGACCCACGGGCGTGGCGGTCTGTCCCATTTCAGTGAAATCTGTCCTGTCCTCTGAATGCTAATCTTGGTCACTGTTTACTTGTTTAAATAAAAAATTTTAAAAACCTTTGATAGCTATGAAAGGGATTTAACAAGAGCTTTAGCAGGGACGCTGGCTGATTCCTCGATAATATACAATTTTAAGCAGCCAGAGCAAAATATCACATATTCCCACGCCTTGCCTTTTGCTTTCGCCCATGAAATATGCCATCTGAACTCTCATAAAGGGCTCCGGAGTACCAAGCCCTTCGCAAGCGAGCTCGTTTAGATAGGTTTTATTACTCTCGGAAGGGTTGTGACAGAAAAGCCTAGTCCAGTGCCTCCCCCCCCCCCCCGCACAAAGGGAGGTGCAAGAGTAATAAGCTGGAGGTCGCAGACGATGAAAGTTCATTACACTCCCTCTACTTAGGAAGCGGCCAGAGCGCGTGGGAGAAATCTGGGTCACCAACTAGGACCCCTGCTCTGCAGAGAGGCCCGTGCCTGAGGGCTCCGCCTCCCTGGCCATCCCAGAGCCCCTAAGGGCCAGTGAGCCTGGGAGGAGGGAGAAAGGGAGTCTCCAGCGGGGGCTCCGCAACCTCCCACCACGCCCGGCCACCGCACGCCCACGGTCACTGCAGTCCCTCTCACACTCAATGTGTGCAGCTCAGAGACAGGGGCTTTGCAGACAGCATCTGGGACCACGACAGGTGTGACGAATGGCTTGTGACAGGGTTTGCCATCTCCGTTGCTGGAGAAAACCCTAGACGGAGTTACCCGAGTTCTTCTCTGGGGACAGTGACTATAACCAGAAAGGAGGAATTCGTGTCTTGCTTGACTGCTAATCAAGGGACACAGGGATCCAGACTGTGTCCATTAACCAAGAGCACAGACTGGGCAGAGCGGCCATTAGCCAGAGGGTGGCCACTCTGCAAATACAGGACGCCCAGTTACACTTGAAAAACAGCTCTCACTGCTGAGTTTTATAATTTAGTGAAAAAGCTAAATATCGGGCTTTTAGGGCATCCTGAAAAATGAATTCAGGACCAGGACGAAAACACTCGATTCAGGGCATGTTTTGTAAACACAGAACCTCGGGCAGCCCTGGTCAGCCCCCCAGTCTCGGGCTGAGGTCTCCTCTGTCACATTCAGCCCCAGAAGTACGAGATGCCTGGCTAAGGAGGGGGGTCTGCCCTGCCCAAGTGACCTCGGCAACTGCGTTCCGACAGCCCTGCATTAAAACCAGCAGAGATCCCCGGGTGACAGCGGGAGAGGACAGCTTCCTACCACTACGAAACACCAGGCTAATGGCCACATCCCATTTTTTTGTCCTCAGTTTTCCCTCCAGTTTTAGAGCTTGCTGTTCCCTAGAGCACCCTAGGGCCCTCGTGAGTTTAGGGAAGACCCTCTCCAGCCCTCTGCGGTAGGAGCGAGTTTACTAAAACACGCGTGATTACCACAGGGTAATTATTCTGCCTCCAGATAGCATTCAAACGGCTGCAACATGCCACCCCTAATTAAGCACTGAACAGTTTCAGCCGGTTAAATAAAGATATTTCTCCAATGACTTTTTTTTTTTTTTTTAAATATATCTTTATTGACTTCAGAGAGAGGACAGGAGAGGGAGAGAGAGAGACAGAAACATCAATGATGAGAGAGTCATTGATCGAGCCCACAACCCGGGCATGTGCCCTGACCGGGAATCGAACCCTGATCGCCTGGATCCCAGGTGGACGCTCAACCGCTGAGCCACGCCCGGCCGGGCTCCAGTGACTTTTAAAAAAACATGTTGCGCCAAAATAACACAAAGGCTGATGAAACACTTCTTCATGAACTGACCACAGAGCCAGAGCGGCATCGAGAGAGATTCTGTAATTCAGATTCACCATAAAGCTTTTAAAAAGCCAGGAAAAAACCAAATAACAGAGAACGGAGCTGTACAGGGGGAACCAAAGGGGAGATCAAACGAAAACCGCCGTCCTTGCAGCAGACAAAGGGGAGCGAAGGCGCGGGCTCGATGCGTCAAGGCCACGTCGCCTCCACGGAACCGTCCAGGACACGCGGCCAGGCCCCACGGTTCACACTCGACGGGATTCCAGACTCGGCAAGGCCGCAAGGCCGCCTGACGGTAAATCGATGATCCGACCAGGCAAAGAGAAACCTAGGCAGGTTTCTTCAAGGAAGACTCTGCATTGCCTGCTGCCATTCCTGAGTGAGTTCTAATACACCTCAAACTTGGGAAAGTGAGTGAGGACATCGCATTAGAAGCTTCTGTACACAACCTGCTTTCAGTCGCAGGAACAAGAAAATGACCACAGGCGAAGGCCAAACGACGGCGGCAGGAGGCCTTGCTATTCTGAAGTGAGGGTCAGACCTGGCTTAACACAGCTCAGGGCCAGCCCTTGATGCAAACAATGTCCTCGCCCCCTTCTTGGTCACTGACTCCTGACTCCAGGGAGTCAGAGCACCATCTCCATCAGCCCCCACGTTACCATTTTAAGTAATTTGGGTTCACTGTGAGACGGGGAGAGTTCATTCCCGAAGCTCATAAAATTAAAAACAAACAAACCAAAAACCAGGATATTTCCCTGATTTCTTCTTCTACCCGAACGCTGGACCACAAGGAGCTCCCACTAAAAACAAAATGCTGCCCCGTAATTCCCTCTGGTGTCCAAAATGAGTTTAATTGTTGTCCACACACCACACACACACGGTTACAGTCCTACTCCAATTCTTTCTTTATCATCTCTCTATTAATCATCTCTCTAGCTACCTACCATTTACCTACGTATCGATCTATCTACCTACCATGTAATCATTTAGCTATTGCTCTCAGAAAGTTGCTGAGATTCTCATATTTTCAACCAAGAAATAAAAACTATGGGGTCTCTCAGCTCCCTTGAACTGTGAATCGAAGGGTTTTTGGAATATATTTTTTTAAACTGTGAGATTAAAGGTTAGAATGCCACAAAATACAGTCATTCCAGCATCATCGTCTCTGCTGACACTCTACAAAACGTTGTCGCATCTGCAGAAAGCGAAGGCGTCCCCATGAATTCCACCCCTCGCCCACCTTTAGGAGACAGGCTGGGGTGTGGGGAGGTTCTGCCTGCAGGAGGCGCCACGCCCTGCACCTGCGGCCTTGTGCAGAGGGGGTCCCGCCAGCCTTGGCTGTCACGTACAAGAAGGACCGTCCCCCCCAGCATCTGCCCAGTGGAAAGGAGCATGTCCAGGGCAATAAACGCAGCGCCATCCTACATCGTTATCTGTTCATCGAGTGGAGGGGACTTAGCCAGCGGAAAGTAATCAGGAACCAATTTAACCGTTAGAAGCTCCTGGCACAATGACAGGGACTAAAGTGACTGGATTCGGATGGAGCCTCGGGCGCCTCTGGCCTCTCTGTTACGCAGCGTTCGCTGCCAATAAGCCCGGAGACGAGCAGCCTCCTGGCGCAGGAGCGGCAGTGAGAGAGGCCGGGCTTCAGGGCCGCTCAGAGCCCCGAGTCTCAAACGGGGAGGCTGGGTGCGGTGTCTTTCTGTTCCTTCCCTAAACTCACCGTTAAGTTACATAATTCGATTGCGCAGTTCAATACGAGGGCATTTAAATACCTCTGGCATTGAAACAAGAGTCGCTTTGGGGGGAAATGCATCGTTTAATAAAATATTCTGCCCAAAGTAGGCGGAGAGAAAGGAAACAAATTGAAAGTGACAAATCCTATGCCTGCAGAGTGAGTCAGGGAACAGTAACTGGAGGCTGGCCGCAGAGTGATTTCCCCACAGTTCAGGAACCGCTGGGAAGGAGCGACTTACGGTGACGTGATGAGAGCCAGCAGAGGCTGCAGACGGGAAGGGGAGGGGAGGGGAGGAGGGCTTCCCTTCAGCCACCGGCCTGCGGGCCCGGCCCGCGCTTGGCCGCGTGGCTCTCTGTCAAGAGCTGGGGGGAGCTGAAGGCTAATGCGGGGAAGGAGCGGGAAACCAACAGCTTCAACTGCCACTGTTCCCAGACGCGCAAGAGGCGTCTCCTTTTCCCAGATCCCCTCATTTCCTTTTCAAATCACTAAAGTGTCAACATCCATCAAATTCTTAACTCGAGTCCAAAGCGCTCTGAGCCTCTCCGCTGGGCAGTGCTGGCGGAAGCAGGCGGGTCTGTGACGGCCACGGGAACGCAGAGAAGCCCCGGGAGCATCTGCCTGGCTGGGATCCTGTCATCCTTGCTGTGGGCGTCTCCCCAGCACAGATTCCCCGGGATGGAGCCTGCAGCCGAGGTGCACGCCCTTGGCCAGAATAGAACCCGGGACCCTTCAGTCCGTGGGCGGACGCTCCAACCGCTGAGCCAAACCGGCCAGGACAACAGACTTTATTTTTAAAGCACTAAGTCTTAGGTTTGCAGCAAAATTAAGTGGAGAGGTCCGGACACCCCCGCCCCTATCCATGCACAAGCTGCCCCCCAGATGGTACATTTGTTACAACTGACGAGCCCCCACTGACTGACACATCGCTGTCACCCAAAGCCCGCAGCTTCCACTAAGGCTCACTCTGGGTGCTGCACATCCTGTGGGTCTGGACAAACGGATGACACGCGCCCGTCATTACAGCCTCGCACAGCAGCGTCGACGCCCTGAAGATCTGAGCTCTGCCATCGCCCCTCCCTCGCACCGAGCCCCCGCGGCCACACATCTCTTCCCTGGCTCCACAGGTTTGCCTTTTCCAGGACGTCGGGTGGTGGAGTCACACGGTACGTAGAGTTTCAGACCGGCCCGTATTATCTCATGATTCTAAGTTCACTTTCACTAGGTTTAAGGCCCCTGACGTTTACGGTACCCCACGGCAAAGCCTCAAAACGCGTTCTCTCAGACTCTTCTGACTCGTGTTTGCCCGCCTTACCCAGAGCTCACGGGTCATTCCCAGCATCAGCCTCGGGGCCAGGCTGCCCGGAGTGCCAGCCAATGCTCAGGGAGCCTCTGTGGACTTGGGGGGTCACGCTGCTCTCAGGGCCTCGGTCTTCACCTACGTAAAATGGGCCATCAACACCGGCCACACCATCGTAACCTATACACTTGCTATCTTGACCACGTTACGTCTACAGTTCAGTGGCATTAAGTACACTCACAGTGTCCAACCGCCACCACCATCCATCGCCAGAATGCTTGTCAAATTGGAAAACTAGACCCAGTGCCCATTAAACAACAGCTCTCCAGTCTCCCCACCGCTGGCAGCCCCTGGTCACCACCATCCTGTCTGTTTCTATGAGTTTGACTATCCTAGGGCCCTATATGAAGCAGCAGCCACACAGTCCTCAGTTCTGGGGCGTGTCACGCTCGGGGCAGGGCTGGGTAACTCCAGGTTAGGGGAAAGCTCTCGGTGTGGAAATGGCACGGGGGGGGGGGGGCTGGAAAGGGGGGGGTTGGAGCAGGTAGAACTTTCCACCTATGGGAAGCAACGGGTGTTCACTATCTCTACACATCAGTGTGGGGCTGGATTACGCAGGATCCTGGGGACTCTGACGTGGGAGGACTCGATGATTCTGGGGCTCCCAGGATTTGTGAAACAGACTGTGACAGGCACAAGGGGAGGCCCCAGGAGACCCAGACCAGTGGCTCCCCCACGAAGGCTGTTCTCTGTTCCACGGAGGGTCCAGGGGAACCAGGGGCTCCGTGGAGCTGGATGGGAGGGTGAATGCAGTCTCAGCTCTGCAGATGAGTCGTCCCACGGGCCTGACGTGCTGAGCAGCCTTTAAATTTACAGCCGCAATGAGTCGGGTGCCTCTTTCTCTCTGAGATAAAGAAGTCTTTCTGAAGCTGTCATTTAGAGCAAAATCCACGGAAGTCGGTAAATCAAGAGGGGACAGCAGTCCTTTGGGCCCATGCATTCCCAAGGCCGCAGACAGACACCAGGGGAATCCGGCCCCAGACTGGCCCAGGGTGGGAAGAGGGAGGAAAGTGGAAGACAGGAAAGTCCAGTCCTGGGATGATGGTGGACAGAGGCCCGGGGGAGGGGAGGGGAGTGGAGCGGAGCGGGGAGAGGGCGGAAGGAGAGGAGAGGGGGGAGACCAGAGGGCTCCCTGTGGGCGGGGCCTGGCTGGCCCTTTCCACACCACCCACACTGCGTACCCAGTAAATATTTCCAGAGCAAAGGAAGGCCCCAACTAAAGGTGTGAGGCTGGATTTTTAAAGCAGGATTCGCTGTCTCGTGACCACTGTTGCTCTGGTCCCTTCACCACGTCCATGTCTCTTCCCACGTCCAGGTTCGGGGCCCATCACCCTCCCAATACACCTGCTGCTCTCCCGTCGGCCTTGGGCCCATTTCCCAGGTTGCTCTGGTTCAGAGCCCCCACCCCCATCTCCCAGCCCTGACCTCGTTTTCGGTCCTTCACGTGGCCGCGATGTCCCATCCGACGCTATCAAACCTGACGTGCTCCCGGCCACGTGGCCTCGAGGGAGGGAGCCCAGGGCGCCCGTTTCTACTTACGCAACTGCCCTCTGCCTGCGCCGGCCCGGCGTGTCGCCGCCCAGCCTCCCCAGCCAGCCCCTGGAAAGGCTCAAAATAGATTTTATTTTTAAAGCTCACTCCACATCTGCCTCTGCTCTCCCTGCCAGATTCCTTCCCTCTCTGTTTTAACGACTCCTTTCTTTCTTTCATGCTCTTCTGATCGCGTGTCTGTGCTAAAGGGGAGAGGTGGTGAGTCAGAGAGCGAGCGTCCGCGAAGCCCGGCGCCGGGGCCTGCTGCTGCGTCGATGCCCCGGGAGGGAGGGAGGGAACGGAAGCGTGAGGGACCGTGGGCATGGGCAGGGTGCAGGAAGGTGCCGCCTTAGTGCCTCCTGGACCAGATGCCCGAGAGGTAGGCTCCATTGCCTGCAAGAGATGAGGGATACTGGGTCCACCCGAGGAGCTGATTTAAGATGAGAAGATCCAAGACAAATGGACCAGGGCCGGTGTCCCGACTCCCCCTTACCCGTGAGCAGCCCTGAGGACATGCGGACAGCAGACCGCAGAGCAAACACCAAAGTCCGCCTGCCGCAAAGCCCACGCTCCCGGGATGCAATTCCAGAAGCCAAGCTGCCCAGGGGCACGGCCACGCTCTGCTCTGCCCCCGAGGGCCCGGCAGTGAGGGGCCAAAGGCCAGCTGTCACCTGACCGAGGCGTCAGGGAGCCGGCACTGCTCGGGCGGAAGGGAGGGGACTCAGGATTTCCTTGTTCTGTCTGGAAAGTCACTTTCACCAAGGACTTCCATTTTCCACATTTCTCCCATTTCACCACCCGAACGCGGCCACCTGACCGCGTGCACGGGCTCAGAGATCAGGGAGAGACGATCGGTGATCAAGGGCTAACGACCGCCTCCCTTCTTAACGCCAAGTGACTTATTACCCATAAACACATGCGAAAGGGCGCCGGGAAGCGCCTGCCAGCCGCACACGCGCGAGTTAAGCCTCTTAATTGAAAATATAATCTGTGTTGCGGAGATTAAAATATATTGGATTCATTTTCCTCTATCTTCCCCCATTGTCCCACATATATTTTCTTTATGCTACACAGTCAAATTAGTTCCCCGCTATGGAAATTATTTCCACACAATAAAACAATTTTACGGTGAAGCTATGACTGACTGTCCTATTTAAGGGAGACGCAAACCAGGGGCGAAGCGATTTCCTCGCCGATGCGATCACAGTCTGCACCACGCGCCTGGCCACCTCTGGGGTTTCATCTCCCGATCCCTCGGCTTTCCTTCCTTCCCCAGTCACCCCGGGGGAGGGCGCAGGTCGGACGCGAGGCTTCCTCAGCACCCCAGTCCCTGGCCAAGGGCAACCGTGCCCGCCCGCCAAGCAAGTGATCCTGGCCGCCCCGTCACGGGCGGCACAGCCCTCTGGGGACGCTCTAGCCCTTGTCATATCTTTTCATAACATTCATTAGCCCCTGACATTATATGCTCGAGTTATTTGTCTGCTGGATTATTGTCTGAGCCTCCATCCAAGTGGAAGGCAAACTCCATGAAGACAGGGCGTCGTCAGTCTCGCTCAGCATTAGATCCCCAGCATGTGCCACAGGGCCAGGCACAGAAAGAACGACAGTAAAAACGCCCGACACGAGACGATGGACCGTATCCGGGCCAACATACAGGGAGCTGCATTCTTGCTGGAGTGGGGGGGGGGGGGATGCGTTTACGCAAGGTGGCCTCGGGGCCCGGACACGTGGACTTGCAGGAGGAGCGCGGAGCCAGGCTCACTGGCCCTGGGCCTTCTTTCAGGGCTTCCCGTGTGCAGAGCCTTTGCATATGCTGCTCCCTCTCCCGGGAGGGCTGCCACTTCCCGCCTGGACACCCCGAGGTGAACGTCTTCCAGGCTGAACCATGTACCTCTAGAACACGCTCCTCTAGAACCACGTGCCTCTGCATCGGGTGCTTGGGCCGCATGTGTCGCTGCTGTTCACTCGTTCGTAGTTTGGGCACATCCAGTGACCCCCACCGCCTGCCCTGTAGGCTCTCGGCTCCTGACCGCTGGGTTTCCACCTGCTCTGGCTCACATTTATCCCCAGCACCTAGCTCCCTGCACGGCCCTTTGTAGGCCCTCAACAAACCCTGGAAGAGAGAATTAATAAACGTCACCGAGAAAACAGTGCGGAAGCTCGCTTATCATGTTAAATTTGAATCCCGATGAACTGAGCCGACCGGGCTCCAGCTGTGTCCTTACGTAAGTTTCCACTTCCCACTGGAGAGGGAGCGTTAAGTGTTCCTAACCGCGGAGTGCGCTGCGCCCGCAACGTGCCGCTCGCTGCGCAACACAGGCCCTGCCTGCCTGCAGCCAGGGCCCCGCCAAGCCCGAGGCCACTGTCTTCCTCGCCCTCAGCAAAGCGAAGCCACAGCCCAGGGAGCTGGGACAGCGGCAGAGTCCACGGGGGGCGGCCGCTGAGAACCTCACGCTCCGTGTTTAAACACCCCGGAGGGTCACGCACAGAACACGTCGGCTCCCTCAGAAGCTTGAAAAATTTCATGTCACCTTTTCAAAGCCTGCCAAGGTCATTATCTCAACTAATCAACTCCAGGATGGCTCCAGGACAGGTCACTGTGTCCCAGTGCCCTCCAGGAGGCTGCAGGGCGAGCTGGTTTTAGGGAATTGCCGTCTCACTACCACCAAGGAACGGACCTGAACTGGAACCCAGAGCCCCTGGCTCCGGGCACCGTGTGCTCGCACCGCCTCGCGGTCCGTCCTGGAATGACCAGTTATTTCGGGGCTCAGGGGAGCAGGGCCGGCCAGAGGAGGCAGACACCTGGGCTGGGGTGGCCGCCTGAGATGCACCTGTAGGGACACGGCAGGGACATGAAGGGAGGAAAGAAAATCTCTGAGGATTCCTGAGAAAATCTCTGATGACACCAAGTTTTAGAAAACACGTCGTTTCCATGCTGTTTTGAAAGAGGTCGCGGCGGACCCGGCCCGTCTCTCCTGGTCCAGAGTCAGGCGCGCAGAGGGCGGGGAGGGGCGGGCCGTTCTCGCGTGGGGAGGCTGAGTAAGGGACAGCAGGAGCCACTGCGCCCGGACCCACAGGCCTTCACAAAAATACACAGCTAACGAGGTCACACAGTCAGGACAGAAACGGCTGCAGCACAGAGCGTGGGCCCAGAAAACTGTCAGCAAAGTCTCAAAATAGCTTCCCTCGGGCCTGTCACGCTGGGGGAAATAACCCAGGAAACGATGCTGGTGCAGAGGAAGCGGCTCGTTTCGCCGCCGCCGGCCCCGCGAGCACGGTTCTGGGCGAAACATTTGATTATTTAAGGGGAGTTGCTATGCTCCCGCTGACAGGTCCCTGGCCTCCGATGAGGCTCTGGGCCTTCTATCGCTCCTCCTTCCTTTCCTTAGCGTGTGGCTGAGAGAATAACCTATCAGAGCACACCTGGACACACACACACACACACACACAGTCCCCCAGGGTCTAAACAGTCCACACCAACGGAGAGCATTTCTGGGGCCCGTCCTTTCTTGTTTCCAGGTTGCACTAAAAATAGGCATCATCCGGATGACCCGGGTCCCTGTAGGACGTTCACGTCATGAGCAGGCTCATCAGCCCAAGTGTGAAAGCAGGTGCGCGCACGACGCCCCGAGGCGAGAGAAGTGTTTCCAGGCTCCCTTTCGTGGGCATGAGAAGTCATTTCCTCTGATGGGTGCAGAGCTCCGAAAGCCAGCACATAAAATCGGTTCCCCACAGACCCCCTTCCCGGAACAAATCCACCGTGTGCATCAGAGAGGGCTGCTATGCGGGAATCACATGCGCGCACGCACACGGATCAGAGGCGCGCACACAGACTCGCAGCCACACCGGCAGGAGCCCATGAGCACCGGGAGCCCCTGCCATCACCGGCGGGGGCTTCGGTTCTAGATGAAGGCCCTCTGCCCCTGCAGAGGGGCCTTGGACACGGTTCCAGGCTCCTTCCCAGGCCTCTGGGCTCGAATCTGCACTTTACTAAGTGCTCTGGGAAACGCGTGTGCACGGCACTGTGTGTGTGTGTCCCAGGCCCATGGCTACTCACATTCATCACAGCCTCCCAAAGAAATAAAACCCACTGAGGAAGCGTCAGGGCCAAGGTGGACCTGAGCTCAGCCTGCATCACACTAGTCGCAGATGAACGTCCTGCCATCGGCTTTGGTCGTCCCTTCTCCTCTCTTCTCACGACTGCCACCTAATAGGTCAAAGCAGCAGATAACTCAGCAGCCTCGTTTGGGGCGTTAAGGGACTGTGGCAATGTGTCCAGCAGCTGCCGGAGTTTACTTCACGACTACTGAGGCAGTAAATAGTCTTTAATCACTGGCTGTCCCCTGCCTACTCTGTGGCCACTCCTGAGGCTTTGAAAATCCGATATGAGGAATCTTTCTTTATGGCAACCTCGGCAGCTGCAAGCAAAGCAATCTGGAGGATGTTTTTACAAGAAGGGTTTGTACATCATTGGCTTCTGTTACAAATTAATTCCTTGCTTGGACCACACTCACCCAGTAACAGTTTAGGTAATATAAACAGCTTATCAAATCGCCACAATATAAACAGTTGGCAACATAGTTTCTTATCAACAAATCCTTAGTAAGGCAGAGATAAAGCTCAACTCTTCTCGCCACGGGCTCCTTCCAGCTAATTTTGCCCTTGGCTACTGAAGGGGAGCTTTAGACCCGCTTCCTTTATTTCCAGGGTGATCTGCTTCTTACGGAGGAAGGCGGGGCAGGTGGGGCGTGGGATACAGCAGGCGACCAGCTCCTGTTCACAGGAAATCCCAAGGCCTAGTTTTCAATTTAATGATCACCAGGGTCTTAATAAAAAATGCAGAACACTCTATTCCCCTGACCTGGCACATACGACGAAGGAAATGTTTTAATGTTGTGAGTCACCTCCTTGATTAAAAAACATTAACATTGAAAATTAACAAAGTCCTCCACGAGGCTGGCCCCAGCGAGCCCGGGAAATGGTGAGAGAAACGTGGTCAGAGCTGCGTGATTAGGGGGGGACGGTGCGGATGACCCCAGACTGAGATGAAACGGAGAGTGGGCCCAGCATCCCGGTCACCTCCGCCAGGAATGAGGAACGGGAGGAGGGGTGCTGGCCAGCAGCCCAGCACACAGGCCGGGTCTCACCAGGTGGGGATTAACCAGGAAAAAGTCAGCTGCTACACCACCAGGCCAGGAGAGAAAATCAAATGGACTTCTGAATGTCCACAAACCGGGAGGCCAACAGGGCCGGATCAGGAAACAGTCTGAGACTCACCCTAGGGTGCTACTAGGAACAGCCACCAGAAAGTCGAAACGACACTCCACCACTTCCCCAGGGATCTCCTCCTGGTTTAAAAGGAGTCCTAAGTGGAACCAGCCCAGCAGGCAGCTACATGCCCTGCCCCCCACACGGAGCCACCCTCTGGGCTGTGACAACTCTGGGGAAATAAGTAGCAGAGGAGACAAGGGGCCCTGTGAGAGGAGGAGCTCCCAGGAGAAGACCGTGGGTGGCAGGAAACAAGAGACAGAGAGGGGACAGCAGAATGTCCCCGAGCTGGTGGCCTGCGCAGGCCCAGTGGACTCACGCGACCTCGGTACCTACTCTCAAAGTGAGACCTGGAAAAGTAATGTATGAAGTTATCAAATTAACCTCACAAAAACTGTAATGACAACATTTGCTTAAAAGTGGATCTTCCTCTGAATCCTAAGACAGTTCCCACATTATTGTCAGCGTGTTATATCTTTTCAATTATGGCTAATTTAACTGTTACGCTCTGCACATAACACATGTAAATATATATTTTTAAATTCTTATCCAGAGAGAGATTATGGTGAAATTCCTTCTACGAAATCAAGACATTCAGATTCACAAACTTCCATTTTAATGCCCCCCCACTGCTTTACTTTTGGTTTAATTTCATAACAGACGAAAACCTAGCACACAGAGATAGATTTAAAAGCCCCCCAACAGTTATCCGAGCTTCCTGTAACGTAGTCAGTATAAATAACAAAACACATATCCCCGATAAATTCCTAAGACCATAACATGCCAAAGTCAGAGACAGCAGGCCTAAGTTTGAACTCAGGACAAAAGAAAATTCTCAATCCCATCAACACAAATATGACTTCCAGTCATCAGTCTCAGGGATCCCCCGAGAGCCCCGACATTTCCACAGTTGTGGTTCTACCCACAATCATGAACAGGATGTGAGGTGCACACCCACATTCAGGGCTCCCGAGTGTGCAAGCCGAGGTCATGACCCAGCACGGCGACCGGCAGGCCATTCGGATGACGTTAGCGCCCGTGGAGACAGGTCCCGAAGAATTGTAGTGTTTCTGTCAGCCCACTGCTGACGTTTTCAAGTTCACACAGCAACTTAAAACCAAATATGCATCTAAAATGCACTTGAGCTAACCATGTAAAACATCCCAACCTCCAGCTCCCTTATTTAAATGCACAGATGCTACAGTCCCGGGTGCGGCCATCTGGTCTACCCAGTAGAGAGAAGGTGAGGGGCCTGCTCCAGGACACGAGCAGATGAAAGGAACCCTGTTCTGAAAAGACTGCTTCCGAAACCAAATCAGTAAACATCTACCTCCATGTGGAGATGTCGCAGGGAAAGGATGCCTCGGTTCTGCATCTCAAAGGCGGTCCCTCGGGATTCTTCTCTGATTGCAAACACGTCGCCGATCAAGCGAAAGATTCGTCCTTGAGCATCCGCTTCTGAGGCTTGGGGGAACGTTCACGGCTGCGCCCCGTCGTATCTCCCTGAGGGCACATCTCATTCTTTGCGCTGTGACCAGGCTGCCATCCTGCCTTCTAAACCGTATGCCCTCCGGGTGGACCCAGCTCACGTATCATATGCTCCCCTCAAGACCTGGCACAGGGCTCGGTATGTGCTGGGCACTCAGGTGCGGAAGGAATCCTCTTAGGTCATTTCCAGGGAAATGGCTCCTGAGGTCACCGATGTTCTGCAGAGCCTGGCAAAATGCTGCCAGTGCCCGGGGCACCCTGACCACGGCGGCCACAGGCTCCTTGCTGGACGCCGGGTGTTTCTGACCTTGCCCACTGGAGAGCGCGCTCCCGAGGTCAGCTGGGGAATTAACTACAGCATGAAGCAATGAATTATGAGAGCCAATGAGGAAGCACCATATTTAGAAAACCAAATTAAATACTGTAGAAAGATGACAAAGGTAAGTCGCTTAAAAACTGCAAAATTAGGCATGGGTGAGACAGCCGGAGAAGCGAAAACATGGGCGCCCCCCGACTCCGTGTTGGAGAAACTGCAGCCGGAGTTCACCCGCTGCGCGCTGGGAAGGGTCGCCCGCAGCGCTGGGAAGGTTTGCCCGCGGCGCGCTGGGAGGGTTCCCCGGGAGAAGCACATTCAAAACAGGCGTCAGCCCTACATTTAAAAAGTCAGCGAAAAAGGGGAAAGTAAAAAGGTGCATTTATGTAAAAATCAAACGAGCGGGGTCTGTGATGATGATAAAAAGAGCTTCTGCGTTTTCGGCTAATCACCTAACTCTGGTTCGACCACGCGGGAGATCCCTGCCGGTCGAAAAGCTTTACAATTTCACTGGAAGTGCCCCGGATACAGAACCTTCAGGAAAAGGGCAGACACCTTCCTCTTTGGTCTGACTAGTGAAAATGCAAAAATTCACGAGAATTTTGCTCCTCATATCAGAGGGATTTATTTTCCCACCTGAAGATGTAGAGCCACAGACAGCCCACGGGGTCCCGCGTCTCTAAGCGCCTGAGCCCGGTCAGCACAGCCCCTGGCAGCGCCACCTGGGGGTGCCCGCAGGCCCCCCCAGGGATGTCCCTGCCCCCCTGCCCTCCCTCTCGGGTCTTGCTGAGCTCTCGGGCAGCAATTTTGGGTGGACACTGCTGGGTCCTTCACTTCGTGTTTTCCTCAGAGCCTTCCCCTTTACAAATGGGACCTGTCAAGCTGGGCCTCCCGTCCCCGTTTTTAATGTTTTTAATATCCCCGACCACTCCCAGGCGACAGCGGCGGGAGACGGGGCTTGAAATGCATCTGCCAAAACCCGCTCTCCGAGGGCCGGCCGCGCGTCACTTCCATCCTTGGCAAGTTTTCCTTGGCAAGGGCGACATCGAGGCCGTGGCGGGGGGCGGGCTCGTGGGCGATGAAGGCGGCCGTGGGCAGCGCCTCACCGGGGTGAAAGGCTCGACACCCTGTCACTTTAATCAGCCACCGGGATGCCCAAGTCCAGGCAGCTGCGTGCACCAGGAACCCGCACACCAGCCCGCAGAGCGTCACGGCACACCTGGGGCGCCAGGCGCCCACTCTCCTTCGCAGCGGCAGCCCCGCTGGCCCCCCGCCGCTGTGGCATGTTACCTGGGACGTGTTACCCGAAGCCTGCGACACATGTGAGTGGCCACCTCCCTTGGAAAGGCCTGGCCGGGTCGCCCGGCTTCACACTCCCACGTCCTGAGGCAGCACAAAGCCTCTGCGGCAGCGGCAGCCAGGGGACACCTGCGGCTGTGCGTCCCAACCAGCAGGACAGCCACCTGAGCCCCTAAGGTCCAGGGCCCAGCGACAACTCCCAGCTTCCTCCCATGGGCTGGCGGGAAGGCGCTACAGCACCCAGTGTCTGAAAGTACACCGTCTCCCACAGACATGGAGCCCAGAAAACACTTCACAGATGATTAAGAAACAAAACAGAACTGGAGTCCTGCAGCGGTCACACTGGAAACGCACGTAGGGGTCCAGGTCCGAGCGGCCTGTTAGAGACGCTCTCGGAGGCCAGCTGAGACTCTGCTCCGGCCAGTTGCTGCCATGTCCCCAGAGGTGCTGGGGACCCGAGGGCTTTCCAGAGACCTGCAGCCGCTCTGTCTTTGTCCAGCCCCACATAGCTGCTCCAGATGGGGTTGGGCACAGAGCCCGCCACAGCCAAGGGTCAGTGAGGGCAGCACACACACGGGGCGGCTGGAGAGAGCCCGGCCTCACCTGCTTCCTCAGGGACCTCCCACGGCCACGACCCCTTGTTGAACAGATTACTAATGGCCTGCATGTCACTGGACCTAGCTTGTGACCTGGAACATTTCCACCCCTCTGCGTTCCATCTGCTTAGGCTATCATGATGAACAGCACGCACTCACTGCCACACAGAGCAGGGAGGGGGACTCTGCCCACCAGCGAGGAGGAGAAGTAACAAAGCCACCGGGTAGGAGCAGATACCTGTCCACCGTGGCTCAGCAGCTGAGCCCCTGCGTGGCCTGGAGCCAGGCCCCCCCACCCCCCACGACTGTCAGGTTGGATTGAGCCAACGGGGAAGGGGGGTCCTGGCTCATGACTGCCCCGCATCTCTGGCACATGCTGGGTACACAGGGCCGTGTACTAGGCATCAGACCGACAAGAGCACCTAGAGTGCCACCCAAGGACTCTACAACTCAAACCAAGCGTCAGGGATGAACTGCGGCCTGACAACGGGAGCGGCCGGATCTGAGGCTGAGCGTGGCACGTGGCCAGGTTCCCTGCCTGCCACAAGGATGGAAAGACAATGGCAGGAAGGAATACAGCTGGCATGCACAAAAATGCAAGGAGAGAGCCTTCAGCTGCTACGTCTGCTTGTCCCCTGACGCCCATCTGAACGGCTGCCCAGTCTGTGCCTCAGTGGTCCTTCTAGTCCACCCACACGGTGCTGAAGCTGCTCTGAGCCTTGTAATTGAGTCTTGACTAGTGCAGGAGATCCGGGTGGGGGTGTGTGTGTCCATCTTCTCTACCTCGACCTAAGCCCATGGGCCTCAGGTTCCAGATAGGCGTCCACAGCTGGAGCGGGAGGGGCTGCCGAGTCTCAGCCACAGCTACCATCTCCACAGCCCCGGCAACCTTAACGCTCTGCCTCCCCAGCTCCTACAAAGCTGAACCCACAATTACCACGTGACTCAGCAACTGTACCCTCGGGCCTCTGTCCAAGAGCACTCGAGCTTATGTTCACACAAACACCTAACGAACCACTGTGGCAGCTTTGTTCCTAACAGCCCCTCGTGGACACAAGCCAAGTGTCCTTCAGTGGTTAAACACGGCACTACACCGACTGCGGATAGTCCTCGGCCACGAGGAAAAACCTACAGCACCGATACATACAGTTACTTGGAAGGCTCTCAAGGCAATTACGCTGAGTGGAAACAGTTACTCTCAAAAGGTTACATAGTATATGATTCCATCTCCACAGCATTCCCGAAATGAAAAAAGTTGCAGAGATGGAGAAGAGAGGAGCGGTCGCCAGGAGCGAGGGAGGGCGAGGGGGCGGCGGGAAACGGGTGGCGGTGGCTGTGAAAGGGAACACGAGGGACCCCGCGGTGAAACCGTCTGTAGTTGTGGTGGTCGCAGGAATCCACACTTGCGATAAAACTGCACAGAACTGAGTGCACACACACGTCCACACAAACAGTGGGTGCATGTAAAACAGGGGTGCCCGAATAAAATCCCACCGGGGCAGGACCAGCTTCTGGCTGTGGCATGTGACGTGTCATCGTACGCAAGATGTGACCGCTGGAGGGAGGTGGGTAAAAGGCAAACGGGACCTCTCTGTAGACGTCTTATAACTGCATGGAAATCTATAATTATCTCAACAGGAAAAGTTTAAGAAATGCAATTTAAAAACCTGTTTTCTGCTCAGAACTACCTTTGTCTTCATTGTGAATATCACAGAAAAGGCGCTCGGTTGCACTACCTAAATATTCACACTATAAAAACACACGAAATGACAAGAGAAAGCAAACCCTAACTGGAGTAAGGGGGCTTAACCCACACCCTCCACCAGCTCTATGCTGTTTTACATACGATCTCTGGCATTCACTGTAGAAACACCCGGGCAAGACATACAAGAAATCAAGATATAATCAGACCAAGACCTCCTTAGACCCCAGAGATGATAGAAACAGACCATCAACGGTGTTCCAGGGATTCTGATTAGCAAAAACCACCAAGTGGAAATTCCATAACAAACTAAGAGCACAACGCCTGGTTTACCAGGTTACAGGATGGAGGAAAAAATATGGAACCTGAAGATATTGCAGGAAAAAATATCTACACTGAAATACTAAAATGGATGGAAAATACAAACTAAAGAAGAATGTAAGAGACGTAGGTTAAACGACAGGAAGGTCCAATACGTACGCAACTGAGCTCCGGAAAAGGGGAGAGAAGGGATGAGGGAGAAGCAGTGATAAGACGGACACTGGCCGAGCCGAGGGGGCAGCCGCAAACGGACGGGACCCGCACGCCTGGACGTAGCCGCTACGCCACGGCGCCCTTGCTCGCCGGCAGGCTGGCGACACACACCAGCAGCACGGGACCTGAAAGCGGTCCCCGCCGAGAGCAGCCACGGCTCGCCGGTGAATTCGAGGCCCAGGGCGGGACATGCACCAGATCCGCCGGAACATCCGTCCTGTCGCATCAGGGAGCAGAGCCACCACCCACGGTGACTTGGGCTGTGTGACCAGGACCAGGATTAGGGCGACAGAGCCCAACAGGCCCAAGATGGGGCCACTTAAGCAACAAAAACAATAATGATGAGACGGAGACGCAGGATGAGTCACGACGAAAATGAAGGAAAATCATACCATCGAGTGGTAGTGATGAGAAGAAGGTGGTCCTGGCCCGGGAATATACGATTTATACCATTAATTACAATAAATTGCCCAGAAATGACCAATAACAGTACCTAAAAATTTAATTAATAGAATCATTTTTTAAACTACAGAAGATTGTT
Source organism: Miniopterus natalensis (assembly GCF_054644295.1). NCBI lineage: Eukaryota > Metazoa > Chordata > Mammalia > Chiroptera > Miniopteridae > Miniopterus > Miniopterus natalensis. Next base: position 56,541,339 of record NC_142094.1, read on the forward strand.
TAATGAGTGGTGTCGCAACAACTAGTTTCAGTTTAAAAATCAACTCAGATACCTTTAACACAAAAAGTCCAATTCCAGATAAAACCAAAAATTTAAATATAAAATAAATAAAACCTAGAGTTAAATATCAAATTTGTGGACGAAGGACAGGACAGGAAAAAAATGGAGAGATTTGACAGGTTAAAATTTTGTATGTGAAATAACAAAAAACAAATTATTAAAAAAATAACCAAGTGAGACGGCAAACAACATGGGGGGAATATTTGTAGAAATATTAAATGGGTTAATATGAGCACACCCAAGGTCTGGGGAACGTCTAAAAGTGCTAATAAAATTCTTACGAGTAAACATTAAACGGGCATAAACGGGCAAGGAATGTGAACAGTTTACAAAACAGAAACGATTAGAAAGAAAATGAAACTGATTTCATCTTGCAATGTATCAGGGAATGCAAATGTAAACAAGATACGGCAGCCCCCTTGCCTGTTAAATTAACAAAACTCTTTTTAAAGATGATACTGGATTCTGGCAAGGGCGCAACAGAAACGGTGAAATCCTTTTGGAAAGCAATTTGACAATATGTATGAGGCTCCAGTAATCCCATTTCTGGGAACGAATCCTAGGAAATAATCCAAAATGCAGACGCATATACAGGGCGTCAGCCACCACAGGGCTCTCTGTCAGAGACGACTCGAGGGCCGTCGGCGGGTACGAGGGGGGGATGCGCTGGCGAACCTCTGGAGAGGTTCTTTTGCGGCCAATAAGAAAGCTGCTGACGACGACTGTGTAGTAACATGGAAAAGCGGCTGCGATTGACTGGGAAGTAAAAAATACAGAACCCAGCCGATACTCATTTATACTAGGGTTATAAGGAGGTAAAACATACACGTAAAAAGGTCAACCTGTGATAAAACTGGTGGCAGTGAGGATGGTGCGGACTCTCCCCACTCCTTTCAGGCGAGGCGTAGGACGTGTCTTCATTTCTTCTATAATTTATGACTATGACGTAATGGAAGGAAACACTGTTCAATTCTCCTGTGAGTTTCGAGCAGGCGGTCTGCCTTCTGGAGGCTTCTGTAACCTCCGTGGTGAGAAATCAGGTCAAGAGCACACATCCCCGGGCTCAGCCCACGCTGAGGGCCTGGCCCCGGCCTCCCGGCTCGCTGCCCTGACCGACCCGTGGCTTCCAGTGACTGCTGCCACTGCCTGTGGCCGACAAATCCAAGGTAGTTCCACCCAGGAGCTCGGCCAGGAGAAGGAACCTGACGCGCTCAAGCAGCCGAGCAGCACCCGTGCCACTCTCTGCGACTGAACCTCCAGCTGGCCGGCGGGGCCTCCGAAGCTCAGTGAAGGCGCCGCAGCCCAGCACAGACCCCGGCAATGCTGGGTGTCCTGGCCGAACAGGTCCCACGGGTGCCCTGCTCTCCTAGGACATTGTAAACCCACAGGACACACAACCCTGACGTGGGGAACTTTCCCGTGTACGTGTTCCTAGGTAGTGGGAGGAAAGAGAATGGAAGAGCCGTCAGCAAACCCATGAGTTACCCTGGTCCCCTTGACAGGTTCCCAATATCACTACAGAGATTAGCCCTACACTGCCACAGGCTGTCGGGGACCCTCGTCAGCGATGCCAGGGGGGAGGGCACCGAGTCACGAGACAGGGTAGCACCCAGTCCGGGGCCATCGCAGCCTGGGCTGCGCCTGCTACTGTTCCCACGGAGGGCACCGATTCCTGGCAAATACGGAAGACTTTCCCCAGTCCCTTCTGGAATGACACCCCTTTATGTCGCTCCAGGAGGGCGAGAGCCTTCCTGTGACACATTCTGCCAGGAAAGGAGGTCTTCACGGGCTGCGGGCGTTCGCACTAAACTGTCTCGTTTTCTCAAGGAGCCACAGGCTGCCTGCGACGCCACGACTGCAGTGCCAGGGCTCAGCGGGCTAATCCCTCTTCCTCGCTAACTTTCTTCCAATTATGACGCCGGCGAAGCATCTGAGGAAAGCCACGGACTCATGACTTTGCTTCTCGGAGGATATTAAACAAATCCCGTTTTCAATTTGAAAATGAAACTGTATCAGTGCAGCAAGGCCCCGGCCGCTCCAACCGCACCCCAGCCCCACTGGCAACAAAGTGACACAGGCGGCGAGCGGGCAGCTGGGTAAGACAAACGCGCACTGAATGGAAATATATTAGGTGAGGCTTCCCTGCAAATTCCAGCAGAGTCACCTGCTAAGCTAAATAGCGTTTGTGAGTCGCTAACTTAAGGAATAAAATATGGACCACGGGGCTGTGCAGATCTTCATTTCCTCTGGACTTTCCTACAAACGGAAAAGCTGAAAAATAGTCTTGATTTTTCCTCATGTTGGCAAAAAAACAAACAAAACCAAACCCAAAAACTGACAGGGAGGAAAAAGAACAGAAAGAGACTTCGATTCTCGACCACACAGGTGACGGCGGCAGCGCTGAGCCGCGCGGTCTCCCCCACGAGCCCCCGGCTCCCCCGCGCGGAGCCCACCTCTGCAGCCCGGGAGCCGGACCCCAGCGCCTCTGAGGCCCAAGTGCTCGGCGAGAAGCCAGATGCCGAGGGGACAGTCAGCAAACGGCCAGCGCGTCCCCAGCAGCGGTCCAGGCTGAGGGGTCCCTTCATTGTGGCCGCCCATTTTCCACGTGCCTGAAAGCTGCCGGAGTCAGGGCGTGAGGAAGGGTGAGGAAGACGCCATGCGAAACGCGTGATCATGCTGTCTAGGTTTTTAAAACATCTTTAGAAAAGTAGATGTTTAAGTGAACATGTCAGGGGAACACTCTGCACAGTAAATGACCGCCTAACCACGACGCTGTTACACCCAAAGCTAATACAAAGTAATGCTGAATGTCAACTCTAATTGGAAACATTTTTTAAAAAATAGATGTGCGCTATCAGAGCATTTTATTCAAAAAAAACCACCCCGAAAGCCAAAGCTTTCTCCTTTTAAAGAATATAAAACTTAGTATCTGAAATAAAATTTTAAAACCACAGTTTTAAATGAATGTGCTCTTAAAGTATAACGTCCGAGTCCAATTTTTAGGGCACTTTCCTACAATGCTATTACACAGAAATACTATGGAAAAGGCACTGCTCCGATGGATGAGAAGTGATGGGGTAAAATAAACATCTCCTCTGCGTGAGACCATCCCTGATAAACCGCGGCGCTCTCCCAAGTCTCCCAGGGATGAGGGTGTCCCCCGGCGCAGCCACGGTCCATCGGTCCATCCGGAAGGTGCACCAGCCCCAGGGGCTGCCTCCTGCGCCGCTTTTCCAAAGCACCTCGGAAAGCTGAGGGCGGGCAGGGAGCGGCCGGGCGCCTGCAAAGGCGGAACGCAGCCCCTCCCTCCATGGGCGTCCGGCGGAGAGCCCGCGGGGGCAGCTCCCGAGCAGGAGGGGCCCCGGACACCGCCCTGTCCAGTGGGCTCGGGGTCCTGCTCCCCCAGCCTCAGCCCCTCGCAGCCTCTCCGTGGCCACAGGGCCCTGGCGCCGGGTGGGGGAGGAAGCTGCAAGACGGCTATTTTGGGACTAGAGGGTTTTGATGGCTAATAGGGCTTGTTGATGGAGCTTGAAAGACAAGCTCCATCTAGAGATGTTCACAGCAGGATGATTTCATGAGTTATTTAAGGCAATGTACCCTTTTCGACTCGCCTGGTTGGGAGGCGTCTCCCGGGCTTTAGCTAAGAGGGAGGCACGGGCTCGGAGCCCTGGGCTCGGTCAGCGCCCCGTGAGCGCCCTGTGAGTGCCCCGTGAGCGCCCCGTGAGCGTGCGTGCGCCGGGCGGGGCCGCGGGTGAGAGAATCGCAGGGACGTCGTATGGACAGGGAACAGCACCATCTTCGACCGGTCCCTGGACACCTCTCGCTAAGGACCTTGCTTCACACTCTGGTGAGAAATTAGGACGTGTCCCTCTCATGAGAAGTTGCACCAACCCCTTCTGGCTCAAGCCCCAAACCCTACGACTCCCCGAGGCTGTCGTTCCTCCTTCCCTCCCCGCACAGTGTGTCAGTGCGTCTGAACCGGCTCCGAACGCCCCCAAACCCTGCGCCCCTCTCCCTGGCCGAGCAGCCAGCTCTGAGGCTCCAGGATTCTGTTCCCTGCGTCCCAGCCCCGCCAGGCACCCAGCGGCTTTGCAGTACGCAGCCCACCCAGCGCCGCTGAGTCCATCCTGGGAACGCAGGTCCCCAGGTCCCGCAGGAAACACCACTGGGTGTCTCTGCCGGGAAACAATGAAAGGGAGAGAGGGGAAGGCTGCCAAGTCTAATCACAGAAGAGGGGAGACCGAGGGGGCTCCCCGACCTCCTCTCCGATCTCTGAATCCCAGGCCGCCCCACGTTGAGGAGGCAACGGCGACAGGTCGGGGAAAAGGTATTTTCTGCTGTGAAAACGGACGGCTGAGGAAAGCGGTGAGTTTAAAAAGCTGCCCAGAGTCAGGGAGCGAAGGAGCACCTTCCCCTTCTGGGGGCGGTTAATATTCATAGTCACAAGTATAAATGTGACACGCCAGCCCTTCTGAGAGCCCGCGCACGCTGACGTGGAGCCGGGGTCACCGTGTCCGGGGCGCGGTGTGGTTTTTTGAGCCATTAGGATTCACTGGACTGCGAAGACCAAGCTGTGAGAGTTCATCTTCCCCTAAGTCGGCCGCACTGCCCTGTAACAGCAAAGCCTTCGCCTCACAGTGTAATTTGTGTCTCGGATGATCTGGCGGCTCTGGGAACTTGACAGGCGCAGCACTGAGCACGGGCCCCCGTCCGCGGTGGTTGGACAGGTCACCAGGAGCGGGCAGCCGGGCCCAGGCCGCGCATGGGTGCCGGCCCCGGGTACACGCGGGTCTCCCTCAGGCGCCTTTGGGCTGAGTGCAGAACGACTTCCGATGAAGGAGCTTCACCGGCTGACAGGTCTTGAGAGTGAGATGCCACTTGCTCATCATATGCGCGCGTCGGGAGCGGCCTGTGGACCCGGAGGTAACGCGGGCGACCATCCTTCATTCCTGGAAAGAGCCGCGACCGAGTGGGCCGCGAGCTCCATCCGGGGGCTCCGTGATAAGGACACTTCCCCGGGACCGTCGACCTGAAAGCCAGGCAATGACGCAGCCGCTGCGCGTCGATCACCTACTATGTGCCAGGCAGTGTGGCTGGACAGTGAGCAGCCACTGAGACGACAAGACGTGATTTCCCCAACACAGCACCGCAGGCCCACGCGCCAATCCAGAGAACGCCATGAAATAAAACAACAACAATGTAGCAACTAACGTCCAAGTGTCTACAATATTACCATTTCCTTAAGGCTCTGCAATTGTGCTACATGTGCGAACTTTTTCAGACCGAAGTATCCCACCGTCAGGCAAGGCGGAGACAGAATATTATTCATTTCCAACCTTGCGTCTGGAATTTAGCAGGAGCTGAAAAATAACAGGGGAGTTCCACGTTCAGTCTTCAGGATGATTTCATTTCAAAGCCCGCAGTTAATGCAGTTTCCGTGTAGAAAGAGCGCGAAGTCTTTCTCCATGGACGGCCACCATGCGTGTGACAGCTGATTCGTCAGCAGGAAGTCCACTCAGCTTCTTTCTGTAAGAGTCTTTTTTTTCTCTTTGTTTTTTTTTTCATTTAAAAAAAATTTTCAATCATAGTTGACGTACAATATTATATTAGTTTCAAGTATATATCCCAGTGATTAGCCATTTAAGTAAATTACAAAGTGATCACCCGGTATAAGTCTAGCACACACCTATGAGTCTGCAAAGATTAAAAAAAAAATTATTTTTTCAAATAAAAACCTTCACTGTCAAGTCGAATGGACAAAGAACACATTGGAATACAATTCGGTCACGAGAAGGAAGGAAATCCTGCCGCTGGCTACCACACTGGTGGACCTTGAGGGCATTACGCTGAGTCAGACGGAGAAAGGCAAATACTGTGTGATCTCACCCACACGCAGAATCTTCAAATGAAAACTGAACCCCCCAGAAGAGGCCCTTGCTGACACCTGCCGCACGCGTCCTCTGTGCCAGGCGCTGGTGGGACCTCAGTTCACATCCGTGTGAGTCCAGCGCTCACCCGGCACCACGTGAACCTGAGCCACGCCCACGGGGATCTGCCCCGAAGCTGCAGCCCCTGGCAGGGCGTCGTGGAGCGAATGGTGCCCAACTCCCAGGTACCACCTAACACACGAACGCTCAGCCCCGGCATCTTCAGGGGATGGCGGCTGACTTTTATTTTAAGGGCCGTTGTCTTTGCTGGGGTCATGTGACAGAGACGGGTAGTTGAGAAACAGGGAAATAAACATCATGGGGTCATTGTCATGAATCGCATGTATTTCTAACAATTCCGTCTCGTCACTGAGACTCCGTGTCGCCATCCATTCAATCGGGATTATCACTGACACTTTGAGCTGAGTGACTCCCTGCGGCAGGAACCGTCCCATACGTGGTACCGGGTTGAGCAGCATCCCGGGATCCTACCCACTCGATGCCAGTAGCCCGAGATGTGACAACAAAATTGTGTCTGGACGTGACCCGATGTCCTCTGGGGGGCAAAACTGGCCCTGGCTGAGAACCATGGAAAAGGGACCTAAGACGCTCATGAACAGTGCCCCCCCCCCACCTTCCTTTCTAGACCTAAAAGCGTAACGTCAGAGGGTCTTACGCTGCTCAGGCTTCCTTCTAAGAAAAACTTAAAACAGAAGGATCTGGAGAGCGACCCGACCTTAACGAAATGCGTTCCCCCATTTTGCTCTGCACTGAAGAGCCCTCTGTGCATCACACGGAGGGGGTGTGAGGCTCCATCCCTCGCGAAGGGAGGGGCGTCCTTCAGTGCCGAGTGCCCGGGAGGCCGCGGGAGGTGCGCCGGCTCGGAGACTCTTACACACACAGCTTCCCCGCGGAGCCTGCCTCCCGAAAGAGTCCTGGCAAAGAGCTCTCCATCGCCGCCTCCTTTTGAGAGCACTTGGAGTCTTCATCTCGGAATTAAATAGAGAGGCCATCTAAATAAAACCCAACTGGACGAGGGAGCCATGCTCTGGGCGACGCTCTGGGTGATAAAGCAGGAGAGGTCTGGAATTCTGTATCTGAATTTCAGGCCATGCTTCATTATGAAGCAAAGGACAAGAGCATGCAGGCCACAGGACAACTGTGTGGAAAGTATTAAAATAATTTATGAAAACACCCGTGCAGCCGGGGTCGGCCCAACCGAGGACACAGGCTGGCGTCCTAGCGCCTGGGCCGCATGCAAACCAGCTCGGTTAGGCCAGCGTCCTGGGAGAAGACCCGGGCTCCAAGAGTGATATTTAGTACTAAGTTTATGAGCTGGGACAACGCAGGCAGCTGAGCTCCAGGGAAATTTCATTCCAGAATGTTTTCATCACACTGACTTGGAATTCCTGTTTCCTCACTCAAAAACAACACACAGCCTTTTTCCTTCTGGTCCTTAGCTCGCAGAGCTGTGACCGTGTTTACATCCGCAGCTGCCTTACAGGTGTGCTTAAAACCTTCAAGCCACAGGCTGTGCAAAACCTCAACGGGAAGCCGGTGAATTTAAAAAATAAAGCAAATTAAAAGTAACAACGTCCACTAAAACCCCAGGCTTCAAAGAAAGGGAAATAGATGTCGAGACTCAATAATGCAGGAGTCTCCGGGGCCCCGAATGCTTTCAGCATGCACCACGATTTCAGAGAGTTCCCTCAAAGGGGGCTGAGCTGGAGGACACCGCAGTCCTGCCAGACTCAGCCATCCTCAGGCTGTGGTGGGGCGCCCTGGCCCTGGGGGCTGGTCCCCAGGAAGCGGGGACCCCCACTGCCCTCTCTCCCACCCTAAAGCAGCCGGCGGTACCTCCTCTGATGTGAGCGGAGGCACAGTCCTGGCCGGGATTCACACTCCTCTCCAGCAGTGGAACCAAATGACGCTGCACCTGCAAAACAGCCCACCCTGCAAATCTGCTTTCTGAGCATCTGAGCATTACCGTGATTTATCCCTGACAGCCCTGCCAGCTCAAAGGTGGAATCCCTTTCAGAGGTTTCAGGCCCTTTCCTGTCCTGGCTACATGCCCAATTAATATTGGCAGAAACATCAGTGAGCTCACCCTCCTGGACTCGGATGCAGCTAATGGGTACTACTTATGAGTGTGCTCTATATTGAAAAGGAGCGGTCACTCCGCTACAAAGCAGAGGCCTGGAAAATGCACCAGCTAAAGGGAGCCGCGTAGTATCTCGGGTAAGTATGTATTCGTGTGTATGTATCATGCACATGAGGGTGGTGGAGACATCAGTGGATTGAGGAAAACACTTCCTGGCCCAAAGATGCCTGAATCACAGGTGAGAAGAGGGAATAGAGGATAAATGAGCCACGGCTCAGGTCAAAAGGAGATCAGGATGCTGGCTGAGCAACCATCCTCCTGACCGTTCCCGGCTGTCTCCACGTGGCCATGAGCGGAAACATGAATAGCACCCGGACACGTGAAATAAACAGCAACCTGGCCTCACAGATTTCCAACCAGGAGGACATTTCAGAGACCGAAAGGACAAATATATGATGGACGTGACTCCGGATAAAGTAAAACCAGATGACAGTTTCCGATTGGTGGCCTCTGATGTAAACGGTCCACAACCAGACAAAACGCGACAGGGCAGGGCGGCAAAACCCACTCCAGCCCATACGCCAGCCTTTCAGACACGTCCAATTCTGACCAACCTCTGCTGCGGCCAACGTGCTGAGTTGGAACATCTCAAGCATTTCGAAACCGAAACAGGAATCTCCCCCATTTCCTGGGGGCAGGATGTTGAGTTCTCAACGGACTCCGTAACGAGGAGAGTGTCTTGCTCAGAGCCACACATCGTAAATCACCAGTGTCCCCTGACAAATCGAGAGCATCTTCTCCCTACTCCTGCGAGGCCCACTGTTTCCCTTTGGCTCTGCCTCCCAGGCAGCTTCATGTCTTTTGGCCTCCAGAAAGCTTTCTCTGTGGTTTTCCATGTTCTCTTTTAAATTCACAGCCTGTGGATCCTGACTCATTAAACACACCTAGTCCTGTATGAAAGTGCATTGGACATAAACCACAAATTATAAAAGGAACCTCCTTCCGGGTCCCGCTTAACAGGGAAGGAACCTACACGTGTGGGAAGCAGAATCCACACTAATAGGAAAGAGCCCTTGAATATGATTGATCATCTCAGCTGCAAACTATGACAGCTCAGAGGAAGCAGAAGTGCCCGTTTCCTCGGTGCTCCATCCGGATCCAGGAGAGCACCAACAATGCGGCCGGCGAGCGTCTGCATCTGGGTAGGGAAAGGCTTTAAAATTCTGTTGCGCGTCTGAAGAGCTGACGGATGCAGGAAAGGTTTTGTTCCGTGTTATGCAGTTGATACGAATTAGAAAGTCTAATTCTGAAAATCTGAAAATTAGACTCCGTACGGGCCCCTTCTGCACTCAGTGCACAGTGTAGAGGTGCCTTTCTCCAGGAAATCAAAGCAGTTAGCAACACACGAGCCCTCCGAGGCGAGCGGCGAATCCGGTCCAACCGTCGGGCTCACTCCCCACCAGGTCACACTCGTGCCTTAAAGCTCTACTCAGGGATAAACCGCGTCCGAACACCCTACGGGGATGAATTCAAGCCCCCAGACCAGAAGACAGACTTAGAAACTCAGCCAGGTGGGCACGTTCCTGCTCACAGCCGGGGAGAGCTGGGTGACCGCCGCGGCGCAGCTCACGGGCGCAGCGTAACTCTGAACAATTTAGCTCAACGACTCGAGGACGGATGCCAGCCCTGATGTGCTCACGGAGAAGGTCCCCGCTTCCAATACACCCTGAGACCTTAAACAGCAGCTCAGCACCTGCCTCCCCCAGGAAGGTGATAAGCACCGTGGATGCTAAGACACACGCGCCCCGGGCCCTGCCGCGCCGTTCGCATCTGAAATGTCACCTCGCCATCTGGCAGCGTCATACCCCAGAGCAGAGCGAAGGCCAGGCCGTCGCTGGTCCGTCACTATCTTCCAAGAGCAGCCAGGTGACGAGTGTCCTTTGCGGTATTTATTAGGCCCTGTAACTCGGATCCTTGATTCACGAGTCAGTGCAGCAAAACTAATGGGCACCGTCTTTAATTACATTTTACAGGCCCCATGGTCCGGGGGATGGTACATTTGCAGGGACAATGCTGAACGAGAACACATCCGTTTAAGAGGCCACAGAGGCTGCTTTGGTCAATGCCTGCGCCGTGGGCGGTGAAACGGCAGGTCCAGCTGTGCCACGAACACTTAAATACAGAAGTTTCCGGGAATCACTACGGAGGCGGGAGGTCTCTGAAGTTAGCCCGGGGAGGAGGGCAGGGGCGGCCGGCAGCTCCAAGACGTCCAGCGACTAAGTCATAGGCATAAAAGGAAAACTGACGGCGACACAGAAACCGTGTTCCCCGGCGATATCGATGTCGTTCTGGAAGGGTCTCATTTTATCACAATATTAATAAGGTCTTGACCTTGTACGAACTCACGGCAGGACTCCGCGAGCTCAGTAATGAACAGCGTACTTCCAGTGGCCAAGAAAGGAAGTAAGAACATTTTGAATTCTGCGCTTAAAATTCACTCAGGAGACTAGTAAATCTTGTGGAAAGTACTCGAAGGACACCAGGATTTAAAACACAAAACAAAACACTCTCTTTGGCAAATATGAGTCACGCTCAAGATCCAGAGTGAGGCAGCGGGTGGTGAGGGTGAGGCTCCAGGGGACGGCCTGGGGTGCCGACGGGCCCACCGCTTCCCGGCTGTGTGTCTCAGGCGAGTTACCAAACCTTTGTGCCTCAGTTTCCCCAGCTGTGAAGTTGGTGTGAAAACAACAGCTGTCTCAGGGCGCTGCTGAGGGTGTTCAGGACACGATTCCAGGTCACATCCCCACAGGGCGACCTGGCCCGTGAAAACACGCGAACCGTGAGGGCGCAGGACGCCGCAGAAAACCGCAGGGTCAGCCACCTAATGCCTCGAGACGGTGTTAAGCGTGAAGGCACTAACCTCCTTCAAACGCCCAACTGCATCGGCTTCTAAAAACAAACACGGTTTATTGACCAGGAGGGGCCAGCATGTTGGGCAGTGATGAGGGAATGGAAATGACAACTACTGCCCCCCAAACGGCGCTCGGCGTCTAAGCGCCCCCCTTGTGGTCTTCCCTTTGGCCGGTCATGCTGGCTGGGGAGCTGGTCCCCACAGAACGTGGCAACTGTGACAGCAAATGCAGATCTTCTTGAGTCAGGATATCTGCCAATAGGCCCTGGCCAGGTAGCTCAGGTGGTCAGAGCGTCGTCCTGATATGCCAAGGTTGCGGGTTCGATCCCCAGTCAGGGCACACACAAGAATAAACCAATGACTGTGTACACAAGTGAACAACAAATCGACGTTTCTCTCTCTCTCCCCCATCCCCTTTCTCTCTCTCTATAACCATTTTAAAACAAAATAAAAACTAGTTGGCAACCCACCATTGCACCCCCGGGCATTCGAGCCAGAGAAACGAAGACTTACATTCACACGGAAACCTGTCCGTGACTGTTCCTAGCAGCTTCATCTATAATAGCCCCAAACTGGAGGCGGCGGGGATGCCCTTCAACAGGACAGTGGTTAAACCACCTGTGGCACGTCCACGCCACGGGACCCTACTCAGCACCAAAGCGAACGAGCCCTCCACACAACCACCTGACGCTCTCCAGGGAATTACGCGGCCTGAAAGCAGCCGACCATCCCCACCTCCTCACAGAACATTTTCAAAGTGGCCCAACGGTGAAATGAAGAATAAAGTGGCGGTTGCCGGGGCCGGGGCGGGCGAGCAGGAGGGGAGAGGAGGGAGGGTTGTAAATGGGCAACGAGGGGCCCTGTGGCGATGGAGACGGTCAGGTCTTCACTGCGACGGAGTCGAGAATACACGCCACCCAGGAGCACCACTGAAACTGGAACGGTGAGAAACACCCATGACTGTATCAGGGTCGTTTTCTGCTTGCGGTTCGGTGCTATAGTTTTGCCGAATGTTTGTCATCGGGGGACCTAGATAAAGCGTGCACAGCCTCCCCGTGTGTTACGACCGCACTGCCTATGAATCTCCGGTGATCTCCGGGACAATTGCAATAAGAAGGAAGGAAAAACGGGGGTAAACAGCAATTTCCTCTGGAAATCTCACATGATTGAGAACCCAGTGATCGCTGTTGGTACTTACAGAAATTAAAAAACCCAGGGGCTGGAAAATTAACCAGCAGCCCTGGCAGGGAGGTGACAAACACAAGCTTAATATTTAATAAGTATGAAGAAAACGCTCATGAGTTTTTTGAAGCCGAAATATGTCAAATGCAAACATCTTTGTAACACCTGGCACAGCGCTGAGGCTCGCTCTGGCTAATAAACATACGTGGTTCGAATGAGACGGCAGGGTGGGGCACAGGGTACCTCTGCCCTCGACAGGGCCAAGGGTGGCTCCTGCGCAGGTTTGTTTCCTCCGGGGGGGACGGGGGAGCCCAGGTTCTTAGCGACAGATGCCCATGCTAGCACAAGGGAACCACCCCATCTCCAGGTCCGTTTCTCCAAACATGTATTTGTGTCACAGGAGGGGGAGCCTGTGTACTGTGGGGAGAGGCCACGGTCACCAGGCAACAGCGCCGCCCCCGGGTGGCCGGGGCGCCGGGTGCAGGCGGGGTGCTGTTCCCGTGCTCACCTGTTCTGCATCATGTTCATAATCACCCAGTCGAAGGGGTAGACGTTCTTCCCGATGAGGTTCTTGAACATGATGAACGTTTCCATCAGGAAATCCTGAAATAAAACCAAAACACTGAGACAGCCCACCAAGAACAAGGGGAGACCCAGTCCCCGCCCCCCTCGAATAAATAGACTACGGATGACCTTGTTTTGTTAGCTGAATGAAAGCTTTCTAAAAAGTAACGCAGATGGCCCGGCCGGCGTGGCTCAGTGGTTGAGCGTTGACCTAAGATCCAGGAGATCTGGGTTCGATTCCCGATCAGGGCACATGCCCGGGTTACGGGCTCCATCCCCAGCAGGGGGAGTGCAGGAGGCAGCCGATCTCTCTCTCTCTCCCTCCCTCCCCCTTCCTCTCTCTGAAAGCAATAAAGATATATTTAAAAAGAAAAAGAAAAAGTAACAAAGATGTATTTCAGAGGCTGGCAAACTACTTCTGTCTTTCTGTTTGCTGAGCCCCTCCTGCCTGGGGTAACTTTCCCAAGGCTATGATTGTAAACAGTCCCAGGTACATCTTTCTAATAGTCGTGAAGAGCAAAGTCAGCAAAGATTACACATATGTATTCATACACTTTCTGCTTATAGAAAAACACATTTTTTACAAACTTAACATGAAGGTTATTATTATTAATGGTTCTTATCTTTACTCTAAATCCATTTTGCACTATCAGCAGGCTCCATCCAGCTGAACGTGGGCTCTTATTATCCATTCCTTTTCCTTACAGAATTTAGCAAATAAAAGGCTCAAAGAGGGGAAAAGGCAACTGAGAGTCACTCAGAAAAGTGCGGCCTGGGTCGGAGGTTGCCAAGTGAGTGCCCGCTTCTCGTTTCTCTAATCTACTGAGCTGTAATTTGGTGCGGTGGCTGCGAAGACCAGGGAGGGGAGTGGAATTTAAGTAGCCGAGCCAGCCATTCCCAGCACACGGTTCCCAGGGCTTCCTGCAGACGGGCCAGTTAGACTGGACAACAGCCGATGTTCAAATTAAGACGTGTCCTCTGCAACCTCAATACCAATGCCAGGCCCCCTCCCACTAATAAAAACTCAGGGAACAACCGTGATCACCACCAGTCTAGGAGACCCTGGGGACCTGGGCAAGGTCCGGAGGGCAAAGTCAACCCACGGCCCCCCAAACTTTGCTCACACAGTCTCTGACCACCAGGCCTTCAGGCAGCGGTATTACGGGTGCCCTCGACTCATCCATCGGCTTCTCTCGCCAGATTAAACATTGAAATTCATATTTCACTCCTTGAGCTCCCCTCTTCCTCAAGAGCCCCACATTTTAATGATCAGTTTGCATATTTCTCAGGCTGAGTGGTGTAATTTAGTCGCATCTCCATTTGCATGAAATTGCTGCTTTCTTGCCGATCGCTCCTCAAAGCCTAATAATTGAGATATAGGGTCTGGCTTTTACTATTCTGGAAGAGAAGCCCATTTCCCCAGCTCCTTCCTTTCTTTCTTTCCCCGGGACGCACAGCCGCCGTTCATCAGCACAGCTCAGCTGCTGGATGAGCTGAGGCTCTGCAAGGCTTCCTCGCGGCCTGTGTCCCTCGCCAGCCGTGGCGACGGTCCCTGCAGTCGCGTTCGCCTAGGACGGCTGGCGTGGCCTCATAGACTATTAATTACACCGGCATTTCCAAGTCAACAGGGGAGGTGGGGGACGAATATGAGATACTTTGTGAAAACGTTCATCTTTCAAGGCCAATCTGTCCCTGCTACATTTCGTAGTTTGATTTTTGAGAGGACATCCCACCTACCAAGCGGACAGCTCTAACAACAGCCACCAAGGTATTCCAAGGGCGAAGCCTGCTTGTCACAAGCCCATCTGCTTCTGTGCACCCCTCTCTCCACCCACCTGAGTAAACGGCACCCTCTCTCACCGCCACCGCCAGAGGGGAGTCCCGGCCCATCTACCTACGTGCACTCGTGTCCCCCAAACACAGGTGTGGGGAAGGGTCAGCGCTCACTCACCACCACATCGGTCCTCATTTTCCCGAAAGTCTTGATCAAGTGGGCGTAGTGATAGTCTTCCATCTGCCGTAAAATCGCGGTCATGCACGCCACAAAGCTCCCCTGGAAGGGATCAGAGACATAGTTAGGGGTGGGCGGACAACACTCCCGGGAAGGGCGGGTATCGGCCAGGAGTCTGGGGGGAACCTGTGGCGAGAGGCCCCGACTTCCGCCACCCCTGGCCAGCCAGCAGAAGGTCACTGGTCACTACAACCTCACAATCTTTTGGGGTTTTCTCTCTATGGATTTCTAACTGCATTAAATTAAATGCTTCCTGATACGGAGTTGTCCCAGCAGGAAAAACAAGCTTTAAATATTTTCACATTAAATATGTAAAAGTTAGACAGGATTGAAATCAGCCCCACGCATGTCTTGTGCCCTCTGGGAACTCGCTGCCCTTGGGCCACTGCACGCAGAGGCCTTTCGTTTCTCAAAAACCTGCCTGTGTCCCCCTTGGCCAATTGGAGGCAGTCACCACCGACTCCACGGTGAAATATGGCCCAATTCGCCTCCACACGAGGAATGTGAGGGGCACAGGCTCATCAGAATGCAAAGTAGGGAGACGGGAGTTTCTCGGGCGGACAGCGCAGGGAGGGAAGGCGGGAGGAGGGGACCGGCAAAGGAAGCCAGGGCGAGTGGAGGGAAGGAACCGGCGAAGCAGCAGATGGCGGCGGCCAGCGTGTGCGTGCTTGTGGGTGTGCGTGTGTGTGCAGGTCTGTGCATGCGTGTGCAGGTCTGTGTGTGTGTGCTGGTCTATGCATGTGCATATTTGTGTATGTGCATGTTTGTGTGTGCTGGTCTGTGCATGTGTGTTTGTGTGCATGCAGGTCTATGTGTGTGTGTGCGCGCCGGTCTGTGCATGTGTGTTTATGTGTGCAGGTCTGTGCATGTGCATGTTTATGTGTGCAGGTCTGTGCATGTGCATGTTTGTGTGTGCAGGTCTGTGCATGTGTGTGTGCACTGAAGGGGAATTGTTTGGCAGGTGGGCAGGCGGCTAACCGGTCCTGTTGCCAACGACTGCAATGTATCATGTCCAGGGTTCACGGCTAACAACATCTTAAAAGCCTTCCTTGCTCTCCTATATTTTCCCCTAAATTAATGACATTTTAAGAAACATAGGACATATATTTTTTCCCATTAAACCAGAACAAGTATGGTAAAATTATAGGATGAGACATACTTTCAGACGTGCCCCTAATTTTGCCTTATTAAATGAGCTCCCAAATTGCATTCTTTTACGAACTCCACTTTTACAGGCAGTATATTTGAGTGCCTAAATGTCTTTTGCATTAATTTGAAATTCACTCTCTGTAGTGAAATGTTCGAGTGCAATATTGTTCCAATTCATTTTACATCCACAGTATACATACATGCTTCCAAATGGGGCCCCCAAGGGTGCATTACGTAAACTGAACAAACACAGTAATGATAGTATGGTGTCTCCCACTTGCCCAGAAATGTAAATTACTTGTGAACAATAATAATTGCTGAGATGTAGATTCCAAGTTGGGGTTCAGGGAAAGAGCTAAATAATGTGGGTTTTCCACTGGAGGAATGAGTTGTGCCATGGCGAAATGTCTATTTATGAATACCAACTTTTTTAGATCCTGGCCTGAGGATATGCTTTTATTGATTTTTAGAGAGAGAGGTAGGGAGAGAGGGGGAGAGAGAAACAGCGATCGTCTGTGTCCCGTACACGCCCCAACCAGGGATCAAACCTGCAGCCCTGACCGGGAATTGAACCCGTAACCTTTTGGTATACGGACGACACTCCAACCGCCTGAGCCGCCCGGCCAGGGCTATAAACTTTTGAAATACATAAATGTTTGGCACCCCGTTGAGTTCAAGAGGAGCCACGTTTGCCTGTTCTTTATGCTATGAGATGCCACGTGGGGTCATGGTCTTCATAACATCACCTGTTGATCAATGACAAC
Source organism: Miniopterus natalensis (assembly GCF_054644295.1). Classification (NCBI taxonomy): domain Eukaryota; kingdom Metazoa; phylum Chordata; class Mammalia; order Chiroptera; family Miniopteridae; genus Miniopterus; species Miniopterus natalensis. The sequence continues at coordinate 56,558,008 of NC_142094.1, forward strand.
GAGGCCATCAGAACCACGGCCCCGTCGGTCAGACCACACACTCTCTTCATGTCCCATCGGACAGGCAGTGACACTGAGCTGTTCCCCTCGGAGTGAGTCACTGGCTGCAAGGGGGGTGCCTAGCAGCTGAGCTCAATCCTGCCCCTCTCATCCGGACGCACATGTTAATCCTGAGAGATCTGAGGCCACTGCTGATGGCCGGCACAAGGCGGGGAACCCTCTCCCGCACCCCTGCAGTCAGAGAGAACGCTGGGAGAGGGGGAGGCCAGGTAAAGGCCACAGACGATCCCACCTCCCATGCTGATGGAGCCGCCATGACCTGGACTCCCCCTCCACCCCCCCAGAGGAGCTTTTCTAGGGCAAGACGAGGCCTGTATGGGCCAAGCCGCCCCTACCACGGGCTCACAATATTTTTTTGCAGGTCACAGAGGTAAACAATGGAGACTCCCACTAGAATCACCTAAATCACGAAGCCAGCTGCATCTATCCAGAAGCAACGTACCCAAGTGCTGAACTTCCAATGTCAAGTTCAAAGTGGAACAGCAAGACCTCAGAGCGGCCGTGAGAAAGCCGAGGGCTGGGCGCTGCCAGGCCCAGGAGCAGGTGATGAGGCCACACTCAGCTGGGGGGCAGGCTGCCCCCTAACCCTGCAGGACCCACCCAAGGCGAAGCTGGGGGGCTGATGTGATGCAGAAAAGGAAACACTACGGAGAATGGAGCCATTTCCACAGGACAAGGCCCGGGACGCGTCAGGGCCAGTGGGGAAGTGTTCCCGGTGCATGGGAACGTCACGGAGAAGCCAACCCAATGGCCCCTTAAGTGAAGTGGTCCCGGGAGAGAGACACAGACAGGCCACCTCCATCAGCAATCGGGAGGCCAGGCGGTGCCCATGTGCTCTTTACTCGACCCAAGGCAATGCTCCAGAACTAACCTGTACTGTTAGTCCCTAGAAAGAGCATATCTTGCCATTTCAGCTCTTTCCTAACCTCGAGCTTTGGGCCACCTGGGAAAGGGGCATCTGCCTGTGAAAATTCACAGAGACGCACCCCCGTCCCTTTGGATTGGGGTCCATCCGCGGCACGCTGCTGTGTTCTCAGAGGAAACACTGGGGACCCCATGAAGCTTCACCGCTCACGGGAACCCACGCGGGCTGTGGGGGGCAGTGAAACGCGGGTAGGTATGAAAGCCGTGGTTGACCCCCGTTACACGCTGGAAACAGAAATGGGGAGAGCTGTGAAAAGAAGAGCTTTCTTCTGCAGGCTTGGAAAGAAATGGCTCTTCTGTGCTTTAGAATTGATTTATTTGAAATGCATTTAGAAGTCAAATGAAGCTTTTACTTGAAACTGCGGGTAGGTTGGCAGCCTGGCCCGTGGTGGGTGTGTGTCCAGGACTCATTCCTGGAACCCGAGCCTGGGGGCCGGGTTCCAGCTCCAGTGGCTGCGCAAAACTGAATAAATAAATAAAAATAAGACCTATTCCTTATGACTTCAAAGCGATGCAAAACAGGGACAGAGGAGGGGGGATACGGTTGCAGGAGATTGAAAATTCAGGGCATAGAATGTCTAATAAACAAAAACCGCGAACTTCATTAGTAATCAAGTATGAAAATGATGCCTCGTTACTCGCTTCCCAAAACAGCAAAGACGTTCCGAGGTGGCGAGAAGTCGGCTAGGGTGCGGGCGGGGCGCTCTCCGCGCCGCTGGCGGGAGCCTAAATTGCTATAACCTTTTTAAAAAGTGATTGAGCAATCGCTTTGAAAAGTCTTGGAAACGACTCATCTCCTCAGTAATTCTACCTCTCACAACCAGCTAAGGTAGTAATTCAAAATCGGAAAATTTCACGCCCAAAGCCGTCCACCGCATCGCCGCAAACATCTGAGTGTTCAGCAGCGAGAAGCCGTGCAAACAGCGTGCGAGTCGCAGGACTGCGGATAAAACATGAAGAGCCACGGCCGGAATCTCAGATGAGCAGAAAACCAGGGTGTCCCGAGACTGCGCTGGGAACGCCGCTCGGGACGTCCGACCCCCAAACGCGCGTGCTGTTTCCCTGGAGCTCAGGCTGAACTGGGTGTCCTGCTGTTTTTTATTTGCTAAACCAGGCAACCACACCATAGTGTCATCATGAAATATCATACCGATGTTAAAACACTGAACATGAGCCATGCACGTATGGAATAGTTTCGTAATCGAGAAAACAGGGTGGAAGCGCAACACTGGAGATGAAGGAACTAGAGAAAAAGACGCCAGAAAGTCATCAGGGGTGGGAGCCCAGACTACATTCATAACCAAAAATATGTCCATATTTTATAAGGTAGTCCTGAGAGAAAAAGACCTCACCTGGCAGCAGGGACCAACTCTCCCTGCCCCCGAGCCCCCCAGCTCCCACTCCCTTATCCTCAAAAGTCTCACCCCCGGGGCTCCCCCTGTCGTGTGGACCTGTCACTGCTTCACTCTGCCCCTCGGGCCCTGGGCTGGACTTGCCTCTGAGCTCCCCTGGAGATACCCTCCAAGCGAACTCGCAAATCTGCTTGGGCCCCCAGTGCCCTGGCAGGTGGACGGGGTAGAACAGGAGACGGGGGAGTGGTGGGCAGGTGCGACTGAGGTCAGGCAGAATGGAGCCCGGGTGGTGGTGCAGGGGGCATTTTTGTGGCAGGCAAGTGAATGTAAGATGCCACTGCGGGATATGGAGACAAAAGGTTAGAGAAAGGCCAGGTCCTGGAGAACGGGAACTTAAGGTGAGACCTACCTTTCAGCCTGTCTGTCAGCTTCACCGAGTTTGGGGCCTGAGAGTGAGAGCATGAAGTAGAAGGAAAAACCCCAAGGACTTCGTTTCAGAGTCCCGAGGACGTGTGACAGTGAGCTCATCTGCGCAGTAAAGACAGACTTAGCCGGGTGACTTGAAGGCAGGGCATGGCCTTGCTCTGGGTAAATCCATCAACCAGATAGTGTTTCACAGGACCCTGGAGCTCACTCTGCTCGGGGCAAATGTCCTCTCTGGGACGCGTGGCAGGAAGTTTAACTCTCTGAAGTGCTCCAAACCCCCAAAGCTGTTGGGGCTGCAACCCAGGAGCCCTGCGTTGCAGGCACCAGGTTTGGATAAAATAATTCCACTTGCTGACTTGGGGGCGGCACTCCATGGCCGTCAGTGAAGATGTGCTAAAAATATTAAACATGCTTTCACCAAGCCAAGTACTTGGAAGAGGAATCTCATTTCTACGGTGAAACGTCAAATACACTGATGAAAGTAAAACTACCTCCCAATCATCATTAAAAGGTTAGCAAAGATAAACCTCCAGTGACATTTTCAAGATCCAGGGTGTCCTCAAAAATGTGTACAACACTGTAACAGCTGATAGCTCAATTTTGAAAATGAAATGTATTTTAATAAACACTGCCTTTATAATCATTCAAAGTGCGTGTATACATTTTGGGGGGGACGCCCTATAGTGCTCAGTGACACAGGCAAGGACTGTAGTCAAGGTGGGAAGACGTATGACTTGGTGAATTCCGAACGGCTCCCATGTGGGGGGCACTCAAGCCCTTTAGAGAGTCAACGCTGGAGGCAGCGTCCTGAGAACTGGAGTATGAAAGGGGAACGTGGCTGAGAGCCGAGGCCTCCACGCAAACGGCAGACGCGACCCGAAATACATCCACGGGCAGGCAAGCACGTGGTCAGACCCAAGCCCCAGAGAGCACAAGGCTCCCGCTTTCAAGAGGAAAGGCCAGCGGTGACATGTTTAAGCCACCTACTGCTCTACCTCGCAAAGGCACTTCTCGTGTTCTTAATTCAGTATTTGATTAAGCATAAGATATACTATAATAAAGAGGCTCAATCAGGTTCTATTGTTAAAACTGAGGGTGTTGGAAAAACGAGCACTGTATCCACTCACATCATCTGAACTCTTTACCTTCCCCAGGAAAACACTTCGTGGTCAGATTGGGAATTGTGTTCTGCTCTTTTCTCATTTAAAGATAGAGTCCGAAATTATCCAATGTATGGTTAACCTTTACTCATTTAGTTTCCAAAATATTGTGATTTCTTATTTTATAAAGAGCCATAACATAAAGGATGTTTGTAAAAGTAAACTACAGAAAATTAAAAACCGTACGGTTGATCGATTACACTAATGCCATCTATTAGCTATTTTCAACTACTGGCAACAAAATTAAACCTAAAGTTTTAATTGAGTACTTGGTTGAGTTCAGAAAGGACTACTATTTTATATCATTGCAAACACTGCAAAGAAAGAAATCTAATTTTAAAAACAAAATCAATTACAGTTTTAGAGGGGCAGTAACTGTAGAAAGACATTTATGGGCCAAATACACCAGAAGGGCATTTGGATCTTAAGTTACCCATAATGATTGTTTGGTACTTATTCAATGTAGTAAATTAAACACATCTTCACATTTGTTATGAAAATACAAATAAAATACCATCAAATTTTATATATACAATTTTTACTTTATGGTATAATGAGGACTGTATCTTTATATATAACTTCTTAATATAATTCATTTGTTGCTAATGTGAGTCAGAAAGTAAAGCAGAAACTTTTATATTTGTTTTCATAAATTCAGTAAATCAGATATTAGCGCCTTAGTGAGTTCAGACTCTTCAAAGTCCTCTCCTGTGATGTATAGTATCTTTAAATGTACCATCATAGAAACAAGAGTAATTCAATCTTAATAAAATTTTACCGTTGAAGGGAAGATCAATATGTCTACACACTTAAAAAAAAATTTACTTCTGTCCATAAAGAACATTATTGCCATCATGGTTACAGATTAGAGCGGAAACTCTTTATTGAATGAAATGAAATTCCTCTCCATGAATCATAAAAAAATACTGTCCTCAATATCAATACTGTCCTTATATTGGTTGGATGAGTTGGTGGAAAGGACATCTAGTCACAGAGCAGGTGTTAAATAATTAAATTAATAAACCAAAAGGAAGATCAGATATTGTAAAATATGAGGTTACTGTATAATAGAAACTGAGACAATCTCAGTTATAAGACAGTCTGACTGCGATAGTATAAATATTAGGAAATAGTTACACCCAAATGTAAGCATATACTGTGGTGCGCACATGCTCGGCCAACACACGTTGCTGTGCGTCACCTACAGCTTGTCTTATGACTACGTGGCCATCAGAGTGACTTGGGCGCTAAGTGCCTTGATGTTTATTTCAAAATCTCCAACTACGGGGAAGTGTGACTGGACCTGGGGGTGCCCGAGAGAACCTGCGGAGCAGTGTGCCTGCTGGACAGGCGTGTGGAGGGGAACCCGGCAAGCGCCAAGCACGTCCCGACGGCGCTCCACGCCCGTCTCATCCCTCCCTCGCCACAGCTTTGGAGAGGCCGAAGGGTCCTGAGGTTCCGAGGAAACGGGGCCCCTTGGAATACACGGGAAGACACTGAGGGGATGAGGCGAAAATGATGAAAAGATTCAAAATGATGCAGCGCAGAGACAAGCGCAACTCGGTAAATTCTCATCGCGCGGGCAGCCGACAGCATGGAGCTCCTGGAGGGAGGTCAGAGGGTGACTGGACGCAGGGGGCCTGGGACACAACTGTTCCCACAGCCACGGGAGCTAGTGACAAAGACAGGAGAGGGTGCTGAGGACCCTGCCATGTGTGGGACACCCAGAGCAGCAGAAGGAACGAGAGGGACGGATTATAACAGTGAGTTAAAAAGAAAGCCAGGAGTCTATACCGATACACACCAGGGGCGAGGGGGTGACGGGCAAAGGCAAAGCCACTGCTGCCAGGAGACCACGGAAGGCAGACGGATGAGAGAACTGGTGACTCAGAGTTTCGGCTCCTACAGTAAGGGGTGTTCCAGCAGGATCCTCGACGGCACTGAAACCGTTAGCTCCAAGGTCCCTGGGGAGGAAGGCACTCCCAGGTTCTAGGTCATTACATTTATGCCTCCTGGTCTGATGGACGCTGAGGACACAGAACCACGTACGTGGTATTTTGTACCAAAAATGTTTAGTCATGAGGAAATGAACAGCCAGATCCAGAATATGGGACACCTGACAGGACAACTGACCTGACCCCTTAGAAAGTCAATGGGGGAAATTTCATTGCGGGTCGATGCTACATTGTATCAGGGAGTCAGGGTGAATATTTGCAGGAGTCGCAGTATTGTGACTATGTAGCAGTATTGTGACTACGTAGCAGTATTGTGATTACGTAGCAGTATTGTGACTATGTAGCAGATGTAGCAGGGGTTAGGGTCACGATGTCTGAGATGAACTTTGGTCTGGCAAAGTAACAAATTTACGTTATAATACATACAAGTGCTCCATGAAGGAAGGGCGGGGATGCCAGTGAGCGGTGGATCTCACCCAGGGCACATCTACAGGTCTTCCTGTAATATTTTTCAACATTTCTGTGCCTTAAATTCAAATTAGAAACTGAGGGAAAACAATTTCTACCCACAGTCTAGTGGAAAAGACAAACATGACAATTAAGAAAAAGTGTCACAGACATTATAAAAGTGAACTCTCACAGGTGTTACAGACCGACAGGGAATTCTAGGAGCAGGTACTTCGTTGCCCATCACAGGAGCTGCTACTACAAACACTGACAGGGAGACAAGCAAAAACGCAGCTGCTTTTAAATACACGGAATGGGGCCGGGTGGCGAGTAGCTTTACGTGAACAAAGCCCAGGAGCACGTGCTCTGGAAAATGCGTGAGGAGCTGGACTGGAATGAAATGGGGGTTGCACCGCGTTGCTTTTCATATGAGGCTCCATCGTGCGCGTTCTCCTCAAATGCACGGGTGGTTCGTCTGTTTGCACCATTTCCTCTAAGTGTGTACTGTGGTCTTAACAAAATACCAACAGTGAACACGGGAAAGAGTAAAATCATGCCGTCTCCCCATCAAACACGGATCACGTGTCACATTCCTGTCGTTATTTTAAAGTATTTTTCTACTCACGATAAGTTATACAGGTATATGATAGAAAGTTACTTTAGAGGTCAAGAGTGAAGACTTCAGATGTAGATCGATGGGGATCATGACCTGACAAATATCAGGGACACCGCAGAGAGTAGGACAGGCTATTAGTTCCCCCCGTGCCTCCGCTTCCTCATCTGTAGAATGGGGAGCGTGAGTTTAAAATCCGGAGTCCTCGCGAGGTTTGCGTTATGTACGTAAGGACATCGGCGCAGCTGGTGAGCGGCGGCCATCACCACGGCGGCGGCGAGGCGAAGACAATAATAAATAAAATACTAATACAGTCACACAATTTGTGCACTAAAACCACACTACATTCGAGACAGAAACTAAGAAAAACGAAAAAAAAATGGAGAGAGAGTCATGTTCATGGCTTGAAAGGGTCCATATAGTTGAGATGCCGTCAACACGGCTGCAAAGAGCCAGCAGGCGTTTCCTGCAGAAGTCAACCCCCGATGCACGTATGTGTCAGAATTCAGAGCTAAAAAGCAAGGGTTTCACTAAGTGCCCTTAAAAATATACAAAGGGAAGAAAGTCAGAGTGATCAAATTCCCCGTAGGCGACACGCAACAAATACTGGCATTTGAGGGGATTGCGCCTGGCCCTTAGAGACACCGAGGCGGCTGGTTTTAATCAAAGAGGGATCACGCTTTAATTAGCGCAGCCTCCCAGCGGTTCTGCCGTCGGGGGAGCCGTCCCGCGTCATTACTCCTGTTTCCACATTTTTCTTGAGCATCCGTGCCGACTCATTCTTGCATGTGAACTTTAAAACCACACTGTTGGGTCTGAAACGAGCCCTGTGGAGTTTAAACGGAGCCTCCCCGGGGGGTTTACGTTGCTGGGAGGCCCGGCCGTCGCCTCGGCGCTCGACGCTCGGGCTCTCGCTTCGCCCTCGCCCGTCTCGGGCCGCTCGGGCATCTCCCGTGGTTTCCACCACCTGGCCCTCAACCGGCTCTTGTCCTGTTGTTCTACTGGGAGGATGGTTTTTTCAAAAAGATTTAAAATTTCCTCTATATTTTTATTCATGTATTTGGGAAAACTACTGAATTTGATGTGTATATTTTGTGATTGAACGTACAGAACTCTGTCATGACGCCAGAGTTTCCGGGAGGAGGAATGGTCTGAAACAAGCCAAGGCGACATCCGCCCATAACTCTGTGCTGTCCTCTCTCGTCACCGTCTTATTTCGGTTTGCAGACCAGCGCTCTAGCGCCACCAAGACAACGCCAAGTGTAACCGTAACAGCCAGTGTCTTTGTTTTCTTAGAGGTTTTAGGGCCTGATCTTTTATGTTTATTTTTTACCTTATCGATTATATCTCGATAAGAGAGGTGACACACTGTGTAGGTTGATCCGACGGGCTCATGCACTACAATATGACTCCTACCTTACCATCGCCCAACACTTCCATCGAGCCACACAACTGCCATTTCTCTTTTGTGGTGCGAACGTTTAAGATCTAGTCTCTCAGATGTTGGTGTGAGGCAGACGTCCCGTAAGGGACATGGTGCGTAACACGGCATAACCAGTCCCTACCCGGTACAGGCCTAGCGGGGGCATCACTTCGCAGGTTGTATAAATGTCTAACCACTACGCTGTACACCTGAAACTAATATAATTTTAAATGTCAACTGGAGCTGAAAAGGAAGATAGACTGTAGGTATCACGTTAAGGAAGTGTTACCAACCTAGAGACCACCTGCAACGAAACAGGCGAAGCTCGACAAATACGGATATTATTACAAATTAAGTTTTATGATTGAAGAGCAAATGGATCAAGGATAACATTAGGCATCAAAAGAGCACATAGGGAGGCTTTGAAATTTTCACTAATAGTGAAAGAAGGGTACTTCCCCCCAACATTGAAGTACGCAAGGGCAAGCTACAATAAAGCAAAACTTCGAAAAGCAACTTTTTAAAATAAACCTCATTTCCGAGGAGGTGACGGAAGTCACATTATTTGTTATTTTGTTATTAATTATTTGTTATTTTATAACAAACATTCCCAGAGGCGTCCCGCGGTCGGGCACTAGTCTTGAGGCCTCAGGAGCTCCCATCCTGCAGGCTGGAGGGGGCAGGGACCCCCGGCACCTCGACGTACACATTAGATTCACTTGTCAGAGGTGAGGTAGGTTAGTGTCTAAGGAGACCCTCTGGCACCTGCAGCAAGGTAACAGCACACACTGGTCAGTATACCCCGTAGATAGTTTCACATCTTATTTTGCAAAAACAAAACAAAACAAAAACAACCCTCCTGGACGGCCCCTTGTTGAGAAAAATCATTCAAGGGGCTACCAATCAAATACACAGTTTACCCAGTTACCTAAACGGTATTCATATTTCCACAAAGACATAACGAAAACACTGGAAGAAGCCTTCCCGCTAATCTTATCAAAATTTAGAGCTGCATTTTGCAATTTTCAAATTACTGAGCACTGATTATGATGGTGACCATTACGATTTTAATTAAGGAATACAAAACATGGGTTTATAGAGATGAATCTCCTTGAACAAAATTCATATAGCTTAAAGATCAATTTTTTTTACTCATGACAATCATAGACGCTTTCGGTTATTGCCTCACAATTAAAATTTAAAAGGAAGCATCACAAATCACATTGGATTCCCTCCACCTGCACCCCAAACTCTCATTGAGAGTCACACAGACAAGATGCAAATTGGAAGTCACTTTGCAACAGATGTGCAGTTGAGATAATTTATTTTTTTATTAATCTCGCTCAGACGAGATCTTAACAGCATGGAGTGGAAGGTAAATCCACAGAGTGGCACTATAATGACTAATTTTAATTATGCTCCCGAATCACGACTCGTTTGCAAAATTGAGTATGTTTTTCACAAGTTAATTATCTGGCTACAGAGTTAAAAGTTTGCAAAATGCAATGCTCCTAGTTCCTGTCTAAAGAAGAAGCATATGGGATAATGAAGGCACTTGGTTTAAATTTAAATCGATGTTGAGGTGTCAGGACGGGGTAAAGAGAAACGGGCTGATCATCAGGTAGCAGCACAGTCCGCAGGAGGCCCTTGTTGGAAAGTATCAGAAACCTCGAGCACGGCTACATGGGAATTCTGGTTAAAAAAATTATTTCGGATAAACCCATTATCAGAAACATAAAGCAAAATTTCCGGACTAAAGTGGTCAAATGCATAGGCCTATAGGGCCATCCGTGAGTTGCTCCAGCCTCCCCAGTATCTCCCCGACCCCACCTCCGTTAAGAGCTGAATTAGCAGCCCTGCCCTGAACTCCTCTGTTGAAGCTCTAACCCCAGACCCTCAGAATCTGGATGTATTTGGAGACAGGGCCTTTAAAGGGCTGATTAAAGTTAAAAGAGGTCATGAGGGTGGACCCAATGCAACCTGACTTCTGTCCTTCTCAGAGGAGGAGACACACAGACACACCCAGAGGGAGGGCCCCGTGAAGCCCCTCAAAGCCAGGGAGAGGCCTCAGAAGAAACCGACCCTGCCGACACCCTGGCCTCGGACCCCGGCCTCCAGAGCTGGGAGATGAATTTCCCTGTTTAAGCTGCCCACTCGGTGGCATGCTGTTTGGCAGCCCTAGCAACGCAATACAACCCCTTCTCCCTCCTGGTTCCAAACACGCTCTCCAGGGGCCCCTAAACTTGCCCAGGGCCTCCCAGACTCCAGAGACTGCCCGCCTGTGCCCCTGGAGAAGGCCCCTCCCCAGGACCTCCTAACTCCCGCCCGCCTACCGAGCAGGCTCCAGGGCCTCCTCTGCCAAGTGCCAGGCCTGCGGCAGCCCACTTGAGGTTGTCCCCCCTCTCTGCTCCCTCACCCCTTCTCCATGTCGCAGTCACCTTCACACACAGCACACGCTCTACCACATACAGAATCGCCGTGTATCACCCTCGGCATCAACAAATACTGGCATTAGCGCCCGCGAGAGGCAGGTCCCGCACCGGGGCCTGGACTATGACTGGAAACTAAGCAGCATGGTGCTTGCTCCTGTGACGGGCAACAGGGCCAGGGTGGGGTGACACGGGCGTTGCAGGGGAACGCAACCAGGTCCCTGGCAGGTGGGAGCTGGTCAGAGGCAGAGAAGACACGGAAGCCAAGACAGGGTCCCGGGCACCTGGTCCTGGGTCCGGGAGGCAGGGGGCTCCCAGGAGCCAATAGGCCAGTGGGCCCTGCTGGCAGCATTCACCGACCCTTTCTTATTTATATCCAACCCTTCATCAGGAGCCAGGAAATAATTGGGGGCGGGGAGATACCGCTCAATTTTCTGTGAATTCGAATTTCCCGTGTCTCTTGTGTAATCATTCTACTTGCAAATTAAACCGACTGCAGTCTACAACCCAGTACGATCGATGTGACAGGGGAAGGGTTGCCTGGTAGGGAAACTGCAAGACTCCCACAACTCGGGCGCTCACTTCGAAACGAGCGTATTCTATTAACTACACCTCACGGACGACAGGGTTTAATTGGCTTTCTAGCGGCACGCTCTCGTACACAAATGCAATTCTTTTCCTGGCATCTGCAGGGTGGAAAAGCGAGAGAGACACCTTGGAAGCAACTTATAATCTTCTGGGCTGTGTATCCTGCCGTTAGAGCTCAGGCGCCTAACTCCGCGCCCAGACTGAGTCGAGTGCCCCTGCCATTGGTGGCGGGCAGCCCAGAGCAACGTGAGACGGTGACACGTGGGAACGAGGGACAGGCTGAGTTACGTCCTGTGTCACACGAGGTCTCTGGGATCTTAAGAAAGCACGGTGACCAGAGGAAATGTCGGAACGACCAGCCTGCGGCAGGCCATGTGCGGCTGTTCCTCCCCAGGGACACCCCTCTCCCCCTGAGCAGTAAGTGGGACCCTCTGCCTGACAGAGGACAGCGGACTCCTCTCCCGTCGTCACCAGCAGAACATGCAAGTAGGAAACAAGCTCGGTTTAGTACTTAGAAAACTCAATTACAGGCGCTGCTGACAAATTACAATTCTTGTTTTCCCATCAATTACTTTTTATGTCTCTGACACACAGTCATGTAGGGCTTCCAAACCTCTCTAAGTCATACCCACCGGCGGAGAGAACAGAGCTAGGGAATGTGCGCTTCGGGGTATGTTCTGTGAACACGGACTGCGTGTATGTACATATGCACGTAGAGTCACGTATGCATGTGTATATAAGGCACACAGTCCCTTATTCAGAAACAGATTACAGAAGTCTATACAGTGATTTTCCTGATACCTACTTCCCATGTAATGGTTACATACAACTTTTCCTCTCTATTCCAGCGCCCTGACTCATTAAAATGTACTTGAACTTTCTGCTGTTTTAGGTTCAACACGTGTTAGTACACACACTCTTCCTTGCCGATTCCCAAAACCCCTGCTTCAAATTTTCATTTATTTTTTTTATTTGAAATTATTTCAAATAAGTTAAACCATGAGTATATATACATATACATATAAAACTACATATGGATTATATATATAATTAGTATTTCTCAATAGTCTTCCTCCATCCTAAAAACATGCTCCAAAGTTGTCCTTGGATTTAATTACAACAGAATATCTTTTCCTATTAAATAATTAATGGCTCGTGTAGAAACTGATTTTTCCAGGCACAGAAAGTAAATACATGAATTTTTAAGAAAGAGCACGCAAGCCCAAAGCATGGTTATAAACACCAAGGAAACATCAATATTGTATATTTACTGCAAGTCTCCAACTCATTTTGATAAGCTAAGTAGCAGAAAACAAGCCCCGGCGAGCAGGATTCTCAGGGGCGGTGGCGACTTTTCTCGGTTCTCTTTATCCTTTCACCCTGGGGGCGGCCAGAAACGCGGCCCCACCTTGATTCTGGCTGCCGGTTAACAAGGCCCGTTTCCCCTGCAGACAGGACAGAGGCTAAAAAGGGGAGTTAATGAGAGCGGACCAATGTCATTGAAAACGCCTCGGCTCCGGAGAGACCGGCATCGCCCCCAATAGCCAAGCGCTCCCTCTTACTGGCACCTTCTCCGCTGGCTCCCGAACAAGAGTAATGTTAATATTCCAGTACAGTAAATATTCCACTACTGAAGCTATGCTAGCAAAGTGGAATTACTGGGCCCAAAAACTCTAGTTAAATGATGGCATGTTATTCAATTAAAGGATATTAAGAGACTATTTTGATAGGACGAATCAATTTCTAGTTTTCTAAACATACACAATTTAATAGTTAATTTGCTTTGTACACATTCCCAAACCTTCTTGAAAAATATCCTCACAAGACGCTGATTTGTGCTGTTGCAAAATTTTATATAGTATCGTTAATACTAAATAATCGAACATTTTCAAGATCTCGGGGCGGTTTTCAGGGTTGATGGCTGAGCTGTGACACACCCAGCCCAGGAATGAAAGAGGCTGACGCTGGGCGAGCCGAGGGGGTGCGCCTGGGACCCGCTGTACGATCCTGGCAACTTTCCTGTACGTCTATTCTAACTTACAAAGGGAAGTTCTTGAAAAATAGAAGCAATGAAACACCCTGGGGGGGGGGGAGGTTCCCGTCTAGAGAAACTATAAAACGCATCTCACCAAGGAAGCTTGTTTATCCGGTAAAGATTTCTAATCAACAGAAGGGGAAGAACTTGGCGTGAGTCAGCCACGGCCACCAAGTCCTTCCTGATGTCACTCTGACTCCGACTGAAGCATTTTTAAAACTCAGATACAACAAAAGAACCAGTGCTTAAAAAGAGACATTTAAACTCCACAAACGCGGTATCTGTGGGCAGGCGAGTCCCTCCGTCGCCCTGAAGGCTCGCTGTGAGGGAAGATGCGCTGTGCCATGTGGGAGGGTTTCTGCAGTGGGTCGTACTGTTCAGGGGTGGGCGAGACTAATGACACGATGGGGACTGAGTAAGTCAATCGCACATGTACTTTCCAACAGGCCATTTGTAAGCACAAGCCCTGAGTAAAAATAAATGCCGAAAACATCAGCGTGGATCCAAGGCGACCGCTGAACGTCTCTGTGCGGCTCTGGGAGCTGGGGTACAGCTTGTCCCTCCCTGCGCCCGCGCCGAGGGCTAGGAAGACAAGACCCTGAACGCACTCTCAGGACTCACCTCCCTGGCGGGACCTCACTGCACGACGGTCCCGTGAGCACACACCAGAACAGGACTTTGTCACCCAGCGGCGGGGTCTGCGCGGGGCACGTCACCGCACCCTCCTCTGGGGCGGGCAGGTGCTCTGTCTCTTTCCCAAACAGAAAAGCTGGACATCAAAAGATGCAGAATGTCCCCCCAGCTGTTGAACTTGGATATTTTTAATTGAAACAGCACTAAGCTCTGTATTAAATGAAGGAAATGACGGGAGAACACCCAGTGCAGGAAAGCTAAGCCGCGGGTGCGGGGCTCAGGCTAGCGATCATCTCCAGACGCAGGCCGATGCTGAGACCGCCCGTCACGCCGCGTCCCTGGGAGGGACCCGTGGACCCTCTGGGGGCTGGGGTTTGCAGCAGAGGCCACGATCACCAAGTCCTTCTATCTCACGGTGACACCTGAATGAAAGGGACCTCTGACCTGGAGGGTGGACAGGTCTTGGGACATCCCTGTTTTCATCCTTGGTCTACGGCGGGCACCGGAGCAGCAGGTCCCAGGACGAAAGCAGCTCACGCTGCAAGGAGGCCACGAGAGGAGAACGGTTCCTCGTGACTTGATGATTCCGCTTTGAACCAGAGTTATCGATCTGGCTCTACGATGAGTCCCACGAAAGGAGGTTCGCAGGTTCTATCCAGACACCAAAGATTTTCAGTGGTGCAGCCTCACTTATTGAGTCCGATTCTGCTTCTGCTTCTGTTTCTGTGGAGGAGTCCCCATTCGAATATTTCCACGAAGATCCCCGTAGGTTAATAAAAATATGCACATTCCACAACATTTATATGTCACAAGAACATTTTCACACGGCAGTTCTTCCTCAGATAAATGTTACGGAGCAAAAGAAAGCCTTTTTCTGTAACGTGCAGAAGCATATATGAGCTTTATCACAGGGCGCACGTGTCGGCCTCGTGCCCGAAGCACGACTCTGCCATTACTTCCAGGAGGGTCTTCAAACAGATAGGCACCTGCTAAATGGACTTAACATTTATTAACTGAAAATATTTTTAAAATATGACTTTGCTTCTCTTGGAAACTCCCTGGGAGCTGAGAACCTCCTGGCACAGCACAGGGCATGCGACAGGCGGCCGGGGCACACAGTAGGCTTCTGGTCATCGCCCCGTCCAGCGAATTAGCATATTGTCAGTTTAGGAGCCTCGTAACCCCTGCACAGTATAGCTAATCAAATAAAAGCCAGCAGGAAACTGCTTAAACCGCTTACACTGGGCAGCCTCACAGAAATAGTGTGCAGAATCTAATTAAAACACCAGTTTGCACCCCTTAACACTGGGAGTGAAGGACAGGGAGAGGAGCGGGGTCGGCAGGTGTCCCGTTAGCAGGCACGGGCTCTAGGGCCGTGTCCCAGGCCCAGGTTCCCTCTGGGCGATGACGTGTCCTCCGTGAGGACAAGGAACTGGGCCACCGTACAGCACAAGCGGGCAGCTGAGATGCGCATCCCGGGGGGCACGACCCCCGAGTCTGCTTACAGGCGGGAGGCGCAGTCAGACGGCTCGGGGCAGACACACAGGGGAACGTTCGCGGCCACACGTGAACAGAAGCCGTGCGACTCCCTTTGGCTGAAGGTCCCGGGTGAAAAAAGGGGAATCCTGCTCTCGCTGCCCATGTTATTTACATGTTCTTGCTACTGTTGTTTTCTGGGGTTTCTTTTTTTGCTACGAAAATGTTAGATTTAAATGATTTTGAAAATGTCCATAAATCATCCCACTTAGGTAGGATTTTTCCGCCTCCTCTCTCCTTGAGCTCCGTATAATTTATCTTGAAATCAACCTTCGGGAAGCCCATCTGAAGCCTCCGCGTGGGATCTGGTTACGCAGAGTGCCCGTCAGTTAAAGAGCATTGGGGAAGCCATCCTGCGTGTCTCGGGCGCTAAAGGCAAAGGCAGAGCTATTTGTTCACAGCCCATTGTTATTCCCACCGTGAGCAGGAACTCAAGGTGGACAGGGGACGGGACTTAGCTGGGGTTTCTGTTTTCAATAATTTTGATTAGATGCCCTGGGCTCCGGGGGGAACTGGAAGCTAGAGAGGGGCCGTGGGGGCAGAGCTCAGGTTGGGGCCGCCGATATGTTCCCATCACACAAAAGGTACATTTCTCGTATTTATAAGCCCAATACCATCAGTATACTTTGGGTTAGAAAAAGGGAATGAGAATCCTAGGAGGAGTCACAAAGCTGGGATCAGACCTGTGGCACCTCAGCAGCTCTGGGACTCTCCTTGCCTACGTGTGCGCTTGCCTTAAGGAAAGGTCGCCCCAGAATCCCACTGGGGGGGACGGGACCTAGAAACCAGCACAGGTGCACAGGAGACGGTCAGATAGAGGGTCCCAAGAGCTCTGTTCTAATAGCAGCCACGTGTGAAAGCGTCACTCGGCTGTGGTGCACTCCTGCAGCCGGAATAGAACAAACTTAAATGCGTATCACTAAGTGAAAGCAGCCCATGTGAAAAGGCGACGTGCCGCGTGAGATTTTGGAAAAAGAGTCACTATGGAGCCAGAGGAGAGATCAGCGGGGGCCAGGGGTCGGAGTCTTGGGGAGGGATGAACAGGCAGGGCACAGAGGATCCTCGGGGCAGCAGAAACACGGATTCCCTATGACACTGTCACGGGGAGTCCTGGTGGAAACACGCCTACGAGCTCCGTGTGGGCTCTGCCACAGGCTCGCGTGCTCCTTGGAGCCTTCGCACCGACGAAAGGCTGCTCAGAAAGAAGTCTCCCTCCCTGGAAACGCGGCCAGCTCTCAAGAGCGGCCTGGTGGCCCTTGGCCTCTGCAAACACCTTCTGCTCGAGGGGAACGGTCAAAGTGACCCGAGACGCAGTTTCCTTCCTGAGCCCAGCAGACTCGCAACCAGAGGTCAGCGGTGGGCAGCTCTGAGAAATCCGCAAACTAGGGCTCAGTGTTCTTCTTCCTTTGGGGTGTTAGCCTCCGGGACACCGAAAAATGCACGTAATCAACTGATTGTTAAACATCGCCAAGGCAAAACCAGCGCTGAGTACCTTGTAGTCACCTCTTCAGGCAGGAAACACAATGTGTTTTCTCAACAGTTCATTTACTTTCGTTTGCAGATTTAAATCTTTTTAAATGGCGCTATTTTCAAACTTGGAATTCTGACGCACTCGGCAGCGCTCTGGGACACGCGGCAGGCTGTCCACACTGATATGAAATGACCTGTGGGACGCGTGTCCTCGTGAAAAAGGCCAAGGACCCCAGTCAGGAAACGGACGAGAGTTTGCAGGGACGGCTGGCATCTCAGGGTGCACCCCCCCCGGAGGAACTCATGCCCACCCAGGGATGGCTGGCACCGGGAATGACCACACCTGCCCCCGCCATGCCATCTTCACATTTCACCAATCACATGCATCGCTATTAAATATGGTTTTAGAAAAAGTATGGTGTCTCAGCTTTTCCCATTTAACCAATTATCTAATCTGTAATTGCTGCTAGGAAAAAAATTCTTGTGTTAAAAATTCAACGAGAAAAGCTGGTAAATGCTAGAGGCAGAAAGGGCCACGGCAAAAAGCAGAGTCTCCGAGGGCCGTGAACCCACTCTACGTGACACGCTCGTGGTGGCCGCACATGGTTATACCCGAGTCCAAACCCACAGAGCCCGGCTGCGGGAGCGAGCGCTCGGTGCACCGTGGACCGTGGGTAAGGACGGTGCGTGGACGCAGGCGGATCGGCCGCGGCAAATGCACCAGCGGGCGGGGATCCTGTCAGCGGGGGAGGCTGGGGCGGGGACAGGGGTTACAAGGGAGAGCTCTCTGTCTGCCCTTCCATTTTACTGTGAACCTAAAACTGCTCTAAAAAAATAAAGTCTGGATTAAAAAAATCAATAACAAAAGCTGTTAAATGTCAGCAGCAGATGTGACAATAATAAAAGCGACCTCCAAGGAGGGCCAGAGGCTGGTCAGGTCACAGCTCAAGACCACACATTTACACGCAGGGGGGTGACAGCCACTCAGCGCGCCTCTGTAAAGGCAGAGAACGGGATGGGGAGGCGGCCTGGCGAAGGTCGAGGTGGGCGCCTGAGTCAGGAGCCCCTGCAGGAGGAGCGTCTCTCCTTTACGGTGTCTGACACCATCCGTCTGGACCTCGAGGCCGTTAACCCGCCGAGGAAATGAAGAGACGTGTCCTGTCCAGTACAGACATGGAACCCCTCGCCCAGCACGCTGCGCCTGGCATCCCCACGGCCCTCCCGCGACGGGTGTGCAGGGCTCGGCAGCCCCGCCGGAGCCGTAAAAAGGACAGCAAGAGGTGCCGGCTGTCACGCGTTGTCACTAAGCCCTTGTCACGCTCAGAAATCAGCCCTCATCCTGAACTTTCGTCTCACTCTTTTACAGAAACTGAGTACTGCTGATGCAACGAGGGAGAGAATTTGCATTTGGCTTTAAACTCCATGCAGTGAGGAATCCTTGGGGAAGGAAACAGAGAGACCAGCAGAGGTCATCCTGCTCCTGACGCCACCAGCCACGGGCTGCTGCAGGGAGGGGCGGGGCGAAGGGCTGGCCTGGCACCCGCCCAGTCAGTGGCCTGTGCCACCAGCATCTCCAGGTGCAACTCAGGACAGACAGGAAAAACAAGGGCCAGGGACGCAGAGGAGGAGGGAGAAAGGAAGAGCAGAGTTGGCTGCCGGAGGCTCTGCGTTTCTGGATCCGGGGCTCGCCCTGAGTTACTTCCCGGTGACCACAGAGAGCCCCCTCCTGACTATCGCTGTCCTACGGCACAGGCTCCTCCATGCTTCGGTCAATTCTCAGGCGCAGGTCCCTCAGGGCGGCCCTAACGCCTCCCGTCTCCTCTTTGGCGCTCCCTGGCCTCTGTGGGAATCGTTTGCAAGGACAAGCTGGGCGGCTGGCATGCTCGCCGGGGCCACACTATGGGCACTGAAGGCACCCACAAGGCGTGGTGACGGGAGCAGATCAGTCCACAGTGGTTTCTACAGGTTAATGAGACAATTGCCACCCAACCTCAGGGTGCCTAAGAAACTTCATTCTCATTCCCCGGGAAGCAGGGAACTGAGATGAAATCCTCTCCTCTTTTTTCCCCCGATTCACAACAGTAAGCAATAACAAGACTGGGTGGCACCGCGATGTGTCCGAGTGGCTCGAATTCAGCGAGTCTCGGGAAACGGGCGGCTGACGTCCCGGGCGAGGTGCTGCAGCCTCGCTCCTGCCGACGGGAGGCGGCGCTGGCGTAGAATCGCCGCCGTGACCCCTGGCTCTCCGAAGCCCCTTTGGCAAATTCTATGCGTGGCACTTAATTGTCCCGGGTGTGGGGCGCATTTATTTCTACAGCCTATTTCCCGGGGACACGTACTGGTGTGAGTCATTTTCTTGTGCTTCAACTCCGTTCCTCTTCTCCAAACCCACCGCTGAAACAGGAAAGACGCCCGGCCCCGGGAAGGAAGGTTTGGTGGCCCCTTGAGGCTCACCCCCTCCAGGGCGGACTGCACTCAGTCCTGACCACGGGGACCAGCTCTCCCCTCACCCCTGCCCAGCTCACGAAGCCAGCAGGGCCAGGGCCACACAGGATCCAGCCCTCGCCGAGCTCCGCTCTCCTGGCTCACCGCCCCCTCGCTCCTGTCTTCAACCTTCGGGACGCAGTAAGAGGCCCCGTGAAGCATGGCCGCTGACTTCGCTTCCTTTTACAAAAATCCAAATCAGGCCGGAACGCAGACACACGCGTG
The DNA here is from genome assembly GCF_054644295.1 of Miniopterus natalensis. NCBI lineage: Eukaryota > Metazoa > Chordata > Mammalia > Chiroptera > Miniopteridae > Miniopterus > Miniopterus natalensis. The sequence goes on from NC_142094.1 coordinate 56,577,768, forward strand.
TGCGCGCACACACAGACGCACACGCGCGCACACACACACACTGCGCTTCTGTTCGCAGACCCCAGGGCAAGCTCAACGTCTCCTAGCGTCTGTGAGCTAAACACTGGACCCATCAACTGAAACCTCGTTGCAAAGTTGAAAGCTGGTTCTCAGAACTCCACGTGGCGAGAGGTCGGCTGCTGCAAAGTATGAAACCGGAGACCCGCCTCTGGGTAGTGAGGGAACCTCAGGGGTTCCATGGGCGATGCGGTGAGAAGAGAGATTCAAAGCTGCTCCCTCCGGCTAACGCGCTGGAGGGCAGGGCGGGGGCGCGTCTCGTTGCCAGGTACACGGGCCAGCGCGAGGGGCGATCGCAGGGCCCGCCACTTGGTAACTCACAGCTCGATGAGAGGCGCAGGGGGGCGAATTGTAACTAGTCCTGACACAGGCAAGGCAACAATGTTGCTATATGAAATTAAAGGAAAAGCTTATCTTTAGAGAGTGTCACAAAGTGCTGAGAGGAGATAGGGCGCCGGCAAATTTTTAAGGAGGGTGACAACACCACGAAGTTTGTTGAATTCAGCGATCACTATGTCACCTTTTTAGCATGTTTAAAAAATAAAATCTCTGCTCACGGGTAATATTCAAACCTGAAGAATAAAATATAAAACAATAAAGGTATTTAACTGATGTATTGATCCTTACTTTAGGGGAAAATCCATATTAAGCTAATACGTGACCATTTTTTCATATGGGTGCGAACAACAATTACAGAAACACAACTATTCATCTCCATTGTTTGGAAACTATCAAAACAAAAGAATGTATCACATCAGTCACTGTAACAGCTCCGGTATGAAAAGCCTACAGCGGAGATACTCTATTTGGTTTCCTGAGGTACTTAAACAAACAAGTCAGCAAGAGATAAAAATCCAATATTACCCGTCCCGTCCCGTCCTGTCCTGTCTCACGCAGTGCTCCTTCTCTCAGGGGAGAGTGGGGGGCCAAAGGCCCCAACCTCCTGGCTTTCCCGCTGACGAGGCTCCTGTGTTTCAGCTCCAATCACAGGAGGGTCCCCGTAACCAGCAAAGCCAAACTCGCCCAGGACACGATGGCAGAGGGGGTGCTGTTCCCAGTTCTGTTTTGTTTTCATTCCCAAGAATGCAACTTCTGAGGCTGGAATTATTGTTACCAAATACTAACAGACAGAGGGCTCCACCGGCATGTCCCTCCCAGGAAGGAACCGGGGGTAGAATACAGGCCTCGCTCTGCTCAAACCTCAGCGGAGGCAGGTTTACCTGGAAGGCCATGTGCCTGAGCAATAAAAGGGAAAACGCTGCTTGTTGTGGCGAATCCAGGGCTTTATTCATTCGCCCTTAAAATATGAGATTGCCTATGGCATCAAAACTTCACTAGGAGACGGCACAACAGCCAGGGGTCAGCAAATTACCACCTGTGGGTCGAAACTGGCCCCCCTCCTGGCTTTACAAATAAAGTTTTATTGGCACTCAGCCATGCTCACAGTGTCTTTGGCTGCTTTCCTGCTTCAACAACAGAGGTGAGTGTTTAGGGCAGAGACTGTATGACCTGCGAAGTCAAATATACTTATTACACAGCTCTTTAAAGATTAATCAAAGAACGTACATGCATCTATGCATAACCCACGGACACAGACAATAGTGTGGGGAAGGCCTGGGGGGCGCAGGTGCAGGGTGGAGGGGGTCAATGGAGGTGGAGGGAAGGGGGCATCTGTAATACTTTCAACAATAAAGATAAATTTAAAAAAAGAAAACGCTGGCAACCCCTGCTACCCACCATTCTTTCCGTCCACAGGGAGGCAGTAAAGGCAGGTGCCTATGAAGGCGATCCTGAAATGTGACCCTCACCCGTGTTCCAGAATGAACGGTGTCATGCCTTCCTGGGGAAAAGGGAAAACTGTCCGGGTCTTCCCTCAGTGTTATCGCTTCATGCAGACACGTTAGAGACAAACCAGGCAAACGTTTCTGGAGGTGGCTCCTAATCGCCTCCAGCTGTTTGCTGACCTCCCTGCGCTTCCTTCCTCAGCTGACAGATGGTGCAGATAACAGGCTCCTGGAGCTGCTGGGAGGACTCAGGTGCGAACTCCCGGGATGCTCTAGAACCACGATCGGCATAAACTGAGTCGGCTCCATCAACACCGGACGAAACGGGTGGCAGTGATCCGTTTCCCCATGAAACAGTTAACGGAGGAGAGACCGTACCCAAACCCGCCTGCACTTTAGGGACAACAGGACCTGAGGTGCCAAGACGCGTCATTTATCCAGAAGAAATTAACGTACATTTTAATTAAAACGCTGACTGGGCGGCTACGTCTGCTTATATCAAGGGGAGCGCAGTGTGGCTGCGGTAAAAACACGAGTAAACTGAGTCACAGGGACAAGACGTGTGGACATGCTAAGGAGAGCGCGTTAGTTCCGACTCACTCAAAGTTTGAAAACCGGAGTAGACCAGGAATCCCCCACACACAGTGCAGCACACCCAGGCCTTCGGTTTATGCCTCAAATGAACACGTACGCGAGAGGACCTCCTAACGTTGCGGGCCGGGGGGTGACAATAAGAGAAACGTGTGTGAGGCCCCTAGCACGGAGCCTGGCCCCCGGGAGACAGGCCTGCTCTGTATCTTCTCGGCTCTGGTCCCCACTGAGTAGACAGCAGAGGGGACTCCAGCGAACTTAGAGCACCGAGCCCGAACCGTGTCCAGACGACCTCACTGCAGGGACGCGTACAGACATCCATGGCCAACAATCCCAGAAACTGCCAGTGTATCTGAGCACTCACACAGGCACATATATAGCAGGGTATACGGTAGATGGCACTTGACACAAAAGACGCATTTCTCCGGCAAGTCACAGTTTAAGTAATTTTTGACACACTGCATCCCTCTAATGCACGAGAGACGGGTTACGTAAAGGGAGCTTTCATCAAAATGAGCGCTTGGGAAAGTGAAAGCTGTCAGTCTGCCTAGTGCTAAGCCACCCTTTCACATCCGGAGTTTGCCTAAAGTGAGCTACACCCAGGGATAAATAACTCTCTACAAGTATCGATCCTGCTCGGCATTCAAATGCAGAGATGAGGCCGCTTGTCGGGAGATAAAGGCAGGGGCGTCCACGGGAGATCCCTGCAGTCTGCATCGCGTGCAGACATTAGTCCTGCCTTAGGCGGGCTCATCTAAACTTCATGGCGAGCGCAGACACGCTTCGGCGCCGGTGTGCGTCCCACCTCAAGCTGGTTTCACACGGCCACATTTTCAAATGCCCTTTAAGGACTCACAAAGCATGCACTCCCATGGAAAAGCAGGAAGGCAACAAAGAACTCTACGCGCCTCAGGCACAAAAGGGACAATTCCCTTGGAAAGCCACCCGCCCTATGCCGTGGGCACCTGCCTGGGTGCATTCCCGAGACCTGGAGGGGGTGGTGAGGGCACCCGTGGCGCGGCTTTAATCTGCTTACCCTCTGCTTACCAGGGGCGTCTACATGAAACTGAGCTCCTGCAAACCGCCCACAGCGGCGGGGCCTGCGTATGGGATTCCCGGGCCGAGACCCGGAGCCTGCACCAGAACCTGGAGACGGAGGCAGACAAGGCTCCAGGGGTGAAAATGTTCATTAACACCTGGGGACCAAAAGGGAAGGAGCCGGCAACGCAAGAGCCCGCAGGTGAGGACGATGCCTTCTCACTATTTTCATGGTGCGAACGAATCACAAGTCTTATTTTAAGGGACTCGAAAGTCTCATGGGCAATTTCATGGGACACAATATTTACTCCCCTGGGCAGGGGGAGAAGGTAGCATTGAAAGGAATTTCTTCATTTTCATAGCTGGGTGCGGTGAACAAAATAAATCATCAATAAATTTCATCCACCGAAACTTCAGGGAAACTGCTCCCGGCCCAAGCAGCCTAATAAAAGGGTAGTTTTACGTTCACTCCTGCTGATCTGAGGAGCAAGGTGATCCGCACTCAATAGGCAGAGGTCGGAAGTGCGAGATGGCCCAGGAGGGGACAAATCACACGTAACGACGACACGCTGAACCGAGGCCAGCAGCAGCCCCGGGGGCCTCATTTCCTGCCTCGCCGCCCAGCTCCAGGTGGACATGCCCAATGTGAACAAACTCAGAAACCAATGCTGGGGGTTCACGGTGAGAGCAGAGAATGAACTAAGATTTGCTTGAAACTGCACACCGAGCAACCGATTTATGATCTTCTCCAATAAAGCCGCTTCATCGTTTGGGTGACGCAATGTCCAAATTTACATCTTAAATTTATTTATTTATTTTTAAACACACAGATTTTCAAGTTTCTTCCTTTAATCCACTGAGAGAGCCAAACAATGAACACAACCGGGAAAAAGCATCGTCTGAATGAAAGCTGTGTTCTGGGAAATCAGGCACAACCCCCCCCTTCCAGGCGAGAGGCCCGGGGAACCCTCGAAGGCCCCACCCAGGGAAGGGGGAGAAGCCGCCACGGAGCCCAGGCCACCAAGAGACAGGGATCGGAGCGAACCGTGACCACCTTCTAACCAGGTCAATTTGAACCCGTGGGCACTGAATTTTGTTAAAAAGCATTTTAAAAAGAAAACAAGAACTTTAAGCAACATTTAACAACAATGTCTTCTTCCCTTTGAATCCTGGAAGGAATCACAACCCCGTAAGAGACGCGTTGGAAGAGGCCTCTGACGGCTGCTTTCCCTCAGCTGGAGGTCCGCGAGTGGGCCCAGCTGCGAGCACGCAGCACGCGGCAGGCGTCGCGCACCTTGGGCTGCGTGGACCCGGCGCGCGCCTGAACTCAAATTAGGCCAACTGCAGGCGGGAGGTCTGCAGACCCACGGGGCAGTGGCATTAAAGTAACGACCCGTTTAATGCTCTAAGGATTCGAGCGTACGGACAAAAAGAGAAATGTTTATGAAAAATGTGGAGCTGAAAATCTGTGTGTGACCTTAGAGGTCATCGAACATGAACTAGAGATTTTTTAAAAAATTCTGCACTCTCCCCACTTGGAGCTTGGCATTCAAAACGAAATGCCTGCTGCCCACGTGCAGGAGCCTGCGGCCCCATCGTCCGTGACCCACGCTACTCGGCGAGCACACTGGACGTCAGCTGACGAGGGCACCAGTGGGTTGTTTAGGACAACTGGAGCCACGGGGACCCAGTGTCGCCCCACCCAGCAGCGGCAGGAGATGCGGTCTCCGTGGTGTACACGGAATGCCTATTGTGATGGACGATCTTCACAGCAGTTCTTCAGGGAGGAAAACGGGCGAGAGTATCAGTAAAATGACACTAGAGGCGCATCGGGTGCCACCTGAATACCGGCGACTTTGTATATTGCTATTCCAGTGGCCATTTTTACCTCGCAGTATAACTGACGCAGTTATGAGACGAGCCGAATGATAAAGGTAAAGATGCCTGACGGAAGACCCTCCGGCGAGCCTGCGGGGACCACCTGCTGTATGGGAGCTGGCCATCAGCAGGTAACCCCTCTGCTCCAAATCCGCCCCGTGTGAGAGCCAAGCTGATCCCCCCGGGTCTGGAGGTGTGCGGCCAGCCCTCTTGGGACACAGTACCTGGTGCGGCTTGGGGCCAGGTGAGCACCGGAAAGCATCTCTGGTTAATGTCATTCCTCCAACAGGACCAGAATGTCTGAGTGGTGCACGGGAAGCTGGAGGCACTGAATTATGAGGTACGTGTTCTTGAGCAAATCTCAAGTTCACGTCAACAGCACAGACCTGGGCAGGTGGGGCTGCACTGCGACACCTGGCGGAGCTGGGTTTGACTCAAAGATCTACCACTTCCCAGCTGTGTGACCCCGGCAAAATGACTTAAGTGTTCTGTTCCTCATCTGGGGGCAGTCCCTGAAGCACGGGGAGGGGGCTCTCCAGGAACACAGCGCCGATCCCCACCAGGAGGAAACTCAGCCTGTTACCAGGACAATGCCTCCAAGGCAGGGCCTTCGCGCCCAGGGAGACTCTCAAGCCCACACCATCAATCCAGAGAGTGACAGTAAATGCTTGACGGAGGGAGTAAGTGACTCAAGAGGGCTTCTCGGTCTTCCAGGCAGCAGATGAGGTCCGGCTGGAGCCCCCTGGAGCACCACAGCTTGCTCTGGGGAGAGAAAAGAAGTGTGTCTGATGTCACTGGTCTCCCCTCCGCAGGCCGAGGTCAACCCGAGCTAGTTCTCCTTTTTCGAAGTGCAGCAGAGCTGGTCTGTTACCACAGCTTCTGAACTGGAAGGTGTCACCTGCCGTCATAGACAGAGGCTCACCTGACAGTCACTTGAGGACATTAAAGGGCAAGGTAGGAAAACATTTCCAAAGGGAACTGCATCGTGGTTGCATCCAAGAGTCAGAAAGAAGAGGTTCCAACTAGAAGAGAAGATCCCCCCGCCCCCCCGCCCAGCGGCGGCCAGGTCACAGACGGCCCTCCCTTGTATCCGCTTGGGTTTTGGACAGAAAGTGGCTTCGGCAGACGCAAGTCAATTTCACTGATGAGCTGATTCATTTCAACGGGTGAGTTACGGGAAGCACTGTGGAGGTACCACAAATATACAGCGCGACTGCCCAGCCAGAAGGGGCGAGCTGAGACAAGAGACCATCTCAGCCAGCTTTTCCACATGTACACAACTGTGCAGCCCCCAGTCCCACAAACAGAACAGCGAGCTCCACAGAAGGGGCCCTGGCTCTCTGGGAGCAGTATTCCCGAAGGTCACAGCCCCCCTGACATTCGGGCCTGGGACTGTATAACACATGCTCCTGTGTCTGGTTACTTCTGCATCACGTTTGCGAGCGTCTTTCCTCTCTCTCCATGTGTCAGCGATCAGTTCTTTGCCTTGCTGTATAGTACTCCACTGCCCGAGTGAGCCAGGCATTGTTTCCATTCTGCTGGTGATGGGCACTTGGGTTATTTCCAGTTTGACACTGAGATGGACAAAATCATTATGAACAGTCTTGTACGGCTCTGACTGTATGTTCTTGCCTTTTCAAACGTGGAAGCTGAGACCTTGAAACTTATGAGAACGTAAGCTGGAAATCCAGCGATTCTCTGCAGGACACCTGCACGCCTCCAAGACGAGAGCAAAAGGAGAGAGACCCAGATATTTCCTTAGTCATCCGTCCTGTACTTTTTGTATTTTAAATCTTTAGGTGCTTCTGCTTTTAGGAAATCCCACTTTAAAAATAGCAATTTTTCCCTTTGTAAGTACTTTTCAGCAAAACTTTGAAGCAAAATGTAAGGAACTGATTTTCACCTAAATGATTCCTGAAATGAATCTACTGTCTACCAACTCTAACTCTTTCCCTGAGAAAACTGACCATAACGATTCACCGTAGACCCTAAAGACATGCTCCCATCTCACCTATAAAAAACTCACACGCCGGGGTGGGGGGCGGTCCGTGGGCAGGAAGAGGCGGGATCCCCACCCGCCCGCCAGCCCCAGCACGGCGCTGCCTTCGAGAGGACCCATCAGGCTCGCCCGTGCGGAGCGTCTCTCTATAGCCCGAGGTAACAGCGAAGCAAGTTCCATCAATATTTATGCTTGTGGAGTTGAAGACTTGCAATTAACTAATACAACAGACAAATGGTTTCTTACTTCAGAAAGGGAGGGGGTGCTACCAATGACTTTCACAGACTCAGAAAACAACTGTAAGCCTGCTAGACCCTGAACAACTAATAGTCTTGACGACACCAGGAAGTTCCATTAAACTCCCCTCTCGTAAACGCGGGGTTTCCTCACCTGCCAATTTCCGCTTTTCACGTTCTTCCTGGAATCACACGTCACGTGGATCTCAAACAACACACGTCCCTGGAGCCACTTGCCGGCCAGTGCACGGCCCCACCTGTGGCCCCGCTCGGCTCCGCGGTGCAGGCATTTACGTTCATCTCTTCTCACTCGTGGCCCCTAAAAATTGAGCTTTCTACACCACCACAGCACCGCTCCCGTGTTTCTGGGCGGCCTGATGTACGGGGACATGTTTAAGACATGGAAGGCGGGTTCTGACTTTACGGATTAGCAGTAAAGCAAGATTTGCAGGATGTGCCCCTAGACTTCTCGGGAAATCACAGAGCCCACGGCAGCGACAGCACATCCCCAGAGAGACGAGGCCGCAGGGAGCTACAGTGACGATCCCTCCCGCCTGACACTAATGTCCCCAAGTCCTACACATCCCCCACCTCAGCTCCCCTGCAGGCAGAACAGCGAGGTACAGGGTTCCAGGCTGCTCGTGCATCACCTCAAATGATAAAGGACAGAGTCATCTCTCTCCAGCGGATCCCGCCTGCATCCCCAGCCAGCCAGAGAAGTAAAGAAGCTGAAAATTCGAGTTGGGGGACTTGGTTAAGGGGGGATAATGGAAGATGGCGGGGTGAATGCACAGGTTCAGGACTCCCTTCCTGGGCACGTGTGACGCCCGAGGATTGCACCTGTGTCCCAAAGGACGCTAAGAGGTAAGAGGAGAAAGGAGGAGATTTTAGGATGTTTTTCTTCTGGACACGTCACCCCAAGCACCCACACACGGACAAATAAAGCATTCCGAATAAAGCCATTTATAAACAACACTCGACAATGCACAGTGCCAGGCTCAGCTCAGCTCAAAAACAACGACTGAGCCACGGCTGAGTCCCAGTCACAGGCTGACGCCGGGGCAGGGCCTCGGGGTGGGCACGCAGAGGTGCGCCCACCTGCAGCTGTGTCTGAAGCGAGTTCGAGAGGACTCTCCCACGTGCCCGCCCAACTCTTCCCCCAAAGCCTGTCACTGCCCGCGGGTCCACCATTACTCGGTCCTTTCTTGAGAGGTATTCGGACTAATGAACGTGGCTCCTTGTGAGTATGTCATATGGAGAATGAACTTCAAGACCCAAGGCAGAAAATTTTGGGAGTCATGAGACCAGTGGCCAGCCGGTTACCCAGGGCCTGCCGGGAATCGGAGAGGGCCCTGGGACCGCTGCTTCGAGCTCAGACCTACTCAAGGTGGGCTTGGGGGAAGGGGCGCAGGGCTGTGGACTCCACCTGCTTCCTAGACCTCTCCCCAGGTGAGCTTCACTTTGCTCTGAGCCCAGGACACCTGCAGCTGCTGGGCTAGGGTGGGGGGTGTCTGGGTAAGAGGCGCTGGGCAGGGTGCCTGCTCTGGACTGTTCCTAAACATCAGGGGGCAGCAGGCCTGGCAGGCGCTTCCTTCCTCAGGCCACTCAGGGCCAGCCTGTCCGTCTCCACCTACCGGGGGCTGACCCCTGCTTGGGCTCCACATGAAACTTGCCCGACTCCCATCTCCACAGCAACCCTCGGGTGAGATGCAGGCGCTGCTGGGTTTCAAGGCCCCAGGGCGCTGGGCAGGCTGGCAAGCAGCGGGCCAGCAGGCAGGGTCCTCGGCAGCCCCTCCCTGGAGAAAACGCGGGGCTCCCCGCCCTCCAGCTGCGCCAGAGGTGGCTCCAGGGCAGACTCAACAAGTTCCCGGGCGGCGCAGCGCCGCCTACAGCCCGGAGAGCCCGCGGGCGCGCCTCGGTGCAGCCGGTGCGCAGGCGGCGCCGGCGGCTCCTTCCCCCGCCGCCTCCGGCTCGGGCTGGGGCGCTGGAGTCCACGGGCGGGGGCTCCTCCGCTCCCTCCGGATCCCCCACCCCACGCCCCCGGCCCCGCGGGCCCTGCGCCGCCCCCGCCGCTCCCCCGCGGGCCCGGGGCTCCGCCCGCCTCGGTGCCAGCCAGGCGCACGGGAGGGGCGCGCGGCTCCGGTGCCCTCTCCTCCCGCCGCCTGCTCCCGGAGTCGCTGGGACCCGGGGCCGCCGCAAGGACTTCCCTCCGCTCCCTCCCCCGCTCCGCCCCCGCCTCCCGGCCCAGGCTCCGAGATCTCGCCGAAGACAATTGCAGTAAATGAGGACATCGGAGGAGCACGGAGCCGGGTGGCTGTGGCTGGTGCCGCCGAGCGGCGAGCGAGCAGGCGCGCGGGCGTCCCCGGAGCCCGCCGAGCCGCTGCCTCCTCGTGCGAGTAGCTGAGCCGGGCCAGAGGCACGCGAGCTGCGGAGCGGGGCCGGGGGCCGGGCGGGCCGGGCCCGCGGCGGCGGAGGGGGCGGGCGCCGGGCGCGGAGCCGGCCAAGTTCCAGGAGCAGAGCCCTTCCCCACGCCAGCCCGGCCAGCCTCCCCGCGGATGCCCTGCCCGGAGCGCTCCGTGCCGCGCCAGGCTTGCCCGGGTCCACGGCGAGACATGCCCGAGCCAGGCGCTGCACCGACCTCGACTTATCTGTAAGCAGCGGAAGGTAAGCGGAGCCCCACGCGCCCTCTTCCCGCGCCCCGGTGCTCCCTGCACTTGACCGCAGGCAGAGCACCACCTGGACGGGCAAGGACCCCGGCTACGGCTCGCACTCACCCCCATATGGGCTTTGCCTAGGGCTCAGCAGCTCAGGCTCTGGGGGCCAGGGCGCTCCTTGTGCAGTCGGAGCTGACCAGGACCAGATGGGCGCAAGTGGGGGCGGGGGGCGAGGTTATGCAACTGCATCTGGTGTGGCCAGAAAACTGAGGGACGTCCAGCAACTTTGGTGACTGCCAGGGAGGAGCAGGGCTGCATGGCTGCGACGTGGGTTGTAGACAAACGCCACAGCCTCCCGAGCGCCCAACCGCCCTATCCAGGCAGAACTGGGGGGGGCAGGGGGTCCGAGGGCCACTGTGTCCCTGGCAGGTTTCGAGGGTTTTAAGTAGTCTCCAAACTAAAGCGAACTGGCAAGTGAGGCTGATTAACTTCAGGGGGATAAGTCTAGGCAGAGGGGCCCTGGCACTAGCCACGGAGGAGAGGTGCTCACAGGAGCAAAGGCAGATGCCCACGTGAAATGCCCGTCTCCTTCCATGGCGCCAGGGCTCGCTGGGGCTGGCACCTTCCTTGGGCTGTGGGCAGGGGTCAGCGCCTGCGGGGCTTCTGGGCACCTGGCATCCTGAGTAAGATCAGGACAGGCGTGGGAAATCAATCATTGGTGCAGATCCAGCCGGTGGGCTTGCAGGAGAGGGCAGGAGGGAGGAGGGCATCTCTGGCTAGCCAGGGCCGGGGCAGTGCCTGGAACCCAAAGTCAAGAGCCAGAGTCTGCATCTTGCTGGTTCATGCTCAGCATCAACATCTCTCCAATAAAGAGCCTGTCCCTGTGACCTCAGCATTCTACTACCCAAAAATATGCCACAGGAAGATGGAGCTAGTAGCTTTAGGGGTGCCAGGAGGCAGGGAGGAGAGGCGCCTCTGGAGTAAATAGGGGAGAAAATGGGTCCTTTGGCTCCTCCACAGAGCAGGGCTCAGGCCCGACCCCTCTCCTGCTGCAGGTCTGTGCCTGGGGCTGGGAGCAGGGGCTGGCCCCTGGGCCAGAAGCGGCAGCAGAGCAGTTTAATTTGACCTTGTCTGCTTAGGCGCTTGGATCCTGCAGAAGCATCCTGAGGTGAACTGGGCAGAGAGGGAAGGAACTTCAGGCTAGCCTGCCCTGGCCAGGAACCCATGCCACCGTTTCACAAGCCCTCAGCTCAGACCAGCCGAGGGTGAGGGCAGGGCACCTGCCTGCAGTTTTCCCTGGGATGTGGGTTTGCTGGGGGGCTACGTTTGCATTCGCCAGCGGGGGACTGTCAAGGTTACAGTGCTGGGAGCCAGAGTGAAAAATACCACCCCAGTCACCTGACCGGGCCATTCCCAGGGAGCGGTGTGTACATATGAACGTGCCTTAACCTCCCTCGGTTTACGCTACGAACGGAGCAGAAAGTAACCATTTCATTTCACTCTGCGGATGCGGGAGGCGCAGGTTTCCACACTCAGGCTGTGCTCTTTATTCAGTCGTATCCTGTTGAATGTTACTTTTCAGTTCATATTTATCTTTGCCATTTTGTTGCAACAATGATTAGTAACCGTACAAGCAGCTCAAAGGAGAAATGGAGCCATGCCATCTGCATGCCTCACCAGATACTAATAATTTACTATCCGTGTTTACTACTTACATTAGATGGCACTGCTACTCGTGACGGTTTTATTAGAGGCGCCTTTGGAGAGAGAGCGTCCAGCACAGCCCCCACTAATTGCGTGGCTCTGTGTACGTTACACTGGCTACAGAGTTTGAGCTTCACTTCACTGAATTCATCATTTCCTTAAAGATGGAGTGGTTCCCATTAATTTCTTTAGCTAAATGAAAGACCTCCGCTTAAAGCCAGGATGCCCTTGAAAAGCGAAGTATGCCTTTGAACTTATTACAGTTGCCTCGACTCCATCTTTTATTGTTGTGACTAAGACTTTGAGCTTTGACTTAAATCAGGCCCATTATCGTATTGAGAAGCACACGGCTGGTAAAGAAACAGCCTAATAAGGCGAAAGCTGGAAAGCTCGGTGTCTACACAAAGAGCTTTTCAGAAGCCCTCTGGAAGGCCGGGTGCCCTCCTGCTCTACAGATGCTGGGCCTTCCCTCTTCTGCCACAGTCCTTTCCCCCCATGGCAGAATAGGGCATCTTTGGTTTTTGTTCCCCTCTCTGCAGGAAATAAGAAATTCAGTAAATAAGTAAATAAATGAAAGACTCGTGCACGAAAGGCATTAATCTACCAGGAAGACTCCTGCTCGTGGAAATAAGCAGTCAGAAAAGAAACACGAGTCTCAGAACTAACAGGTGATCACAGCACAGCAGCTGGGCAGATGTGCTCACTTAGCGAGGCATTTGTGTTCTCGGGTCTGACCCCGCCCGTGGCTGCCTCGCTGACAGCAACAATGCTGAACCCTCTCCTATGGCCAGCAGGTTCCAGGCTGCCTCTCAGGGGACAGTGATAAAGAAATCGCAGCTACACGACAGAGCAGCACTGCGAAGGGCCAGCATCCCTTTAGACGGCAGTGACAGGGTCACCAGGCATGTTTTATCCTAAAGCCGTGGACCAGCCACCACATAGCTGAGCAGGTGCATGTCTGGGCCGCTGCTTGGCCAAACAGTCGCACCCAAGGAGCTTGAGTAACCACACATATTATGCAGACGTGAGGCCAACCACAGTCATCTGGAAAATGGGAGGTCATTACAATTCCCCAGACAAAACTGGCATCGTGATTTCAAACAATTATTTCATTCATGCCCAGTACCACACCCTGTTCCCACCACAGTCCCACTGAGTCCTTCCTTCCCCAACCCGAGAGGAGCCGACGTCGTTCAAGAAATAGAACCTTTCTGGTCTCCTCACAGGTTTGATTTTAATATTTCATAATATTATTGGATGACTTCAATATTTTAAAGCAGAATTGAGTGTGATTGATATGACACAGCAATGCTTCTATTATCGTGAAATTCCCAGGCAAACACTGGGATAAGTCTGTATCCGATATTTGAGCTAAGCTGTAACATAAATAGTGAAACATTGTAACTTTTAATCAGTTTATTTTAAAAGTATATTTTACTTACAGATTAAGGAGAGAATAGAGATTTGGTACCATGTTGTGGGGACCCTGATTCATAGAAATGGGCTGTTTAGACGCCATGTCCTGCTAACCAGGAAGCCGTACAAAGTCTAGGTTCGAACCTCTGGACCAGGTATGGCAATGTGTCTGTTTCAGATCTGGAGGTGCTAAGAGGTCTCCAAGCAACCAAGACTCTTAGCTCTCAGACCAAGAAACACTGTCACTTCAGAGACGTTTCCTGGTTCCAAATTCAATGCCTGACATCAAGCCTTTCAAAGGCCCCTCGACCATGAGTCAGTCGTCAGGGTATCAGGCTGAGTTGGAGTCACATGGACTCCAGGCACCACTCACACCATGAAGAATGAGTGCAGGGACCTGGAGTTAAACAAAGACATTATCAAGTGACACTCCAGTGACTGGAATAAAAACAAACCCCTCTAACCTGATAGCTCCGCGTCTTCCTGCCCAGTGCATATTCCCAGCTCCTGGGACAGGGAGGAAATTAACTAGAATGCACAGAAGCATCTATTAGGGACAAGAAGGAACCATGTTTCTAAATTGTAAGCCTTTGACTAAGACCCTGTTTCAAAGGGGTTTGGAAAGAACTGTCTCCAAAGTCACTACTTGCGAGTGTTGCTTTCAGCGAGTATTGAACTAATTATTCAGAGGCCTGCATGTCCACAGACACGCTGTGCTCACCCTGTCATCTTACTGTTAGGGAGCCCAGAGAGGGGACTGTGCTGCACACACAGCTTTCACCTGGGTTTTACCCCTCGAGCCACAACAGGGGGGAAGGAAAATTTTTAAAAATCTTACCAGCAGGCAAAATGCTGGCCGACGTTTATGTAGCAGCTATTATGAAAATTCCAATTCGATCCTTAATAATCCAGCCTTGGGCATGAAATGAAGTGCAGGAAACTGGAGCACGTGAGAGACCCGAGGAGGCGGTGCGGGTGCCGGAAACACCACAGGCAGCCTCGCCAATAACGCTCGCTCCCTGCTCCTCCAGGCTCCGGACAGAACGGGGCGTCGAGGGCCCGGGGCCTCCTCAGCCGCTCGGGAGGAACAGCACAGGGCCCACGTGATCACCGCCCCCTTAATGGGACGGACCAGTCCTTTTGCTGGCGAGGTGGCTCCCTCCATACTGGTCGTTCCCTGGGCAATACCGTGTTCGCCAACGGCCTGCTTTATCTTTCCCACATGTCCGTGGCGGTCAGGCTTGAACGCCTCACAGCGCCTGCACTTGCTTGCTTTTGGAGCAAGCGATTTGACCTCCTTGGAGGGGTGGGAGGACTAGACGACCGGGCTCCAGAAATGGGCAAGCACCATCTGATATGCAGATGGTGTGTCCAGAATGGACGGCAGGTTGTGGACATGCACTGTGAGGTGGCAGCAGTGGCCGTGGCCACGTGTGAGGTGTTCCCAGTTCGAGTGACGGGTCCTCAGGAGGCTCAAGTCCAGGAGGCAAGAGGAGGTGGGAGGGAGGTCAGGACAGGACAAAGGGCCTGCTCTTGAGGCCCCCAAGAGAGAGTGGCACCTTGGCTGAGACCAAGGGTGAGATGGGACTCCTGGGCCCAGCACACGCAAGTCCTGGGGATGGAGCCCCGTCGTCAGGTGCTCAGATGTGTGTGGGAAGGATGAGGGGTGACGGTGGGCAGAGGTTCAGGTGTGGGGACTGGAGAGAGGAGAGGCAGTTCAAAGCCAAGCTGAGGAGGAGCCAGCAGGGCAGGACGGGCCTCTGCCCACTGGCGGTGGGGAACCACTGAAGGTTTTGCCAACAGCACACGTTTCCGGAAGCTGAAGTCTGGATAGCTAGAGATAAGCCAGAGCAGAGGAACCGGAGACCAGGTGACGGGGTGACAGGCGAGAATGAACTGGTGCCGAGGGTGACTGGTGCCCCTGGGGATGGACAGAAGGGGGCGGCTGTGAGAGAAACATCCTGGGTGGCAGATCTGTGCAGCGTGGCAGGGCATCGAAGATGATGCCCCAGGCAAACCAGGAGGTGGGTCGTGGGTGACATCATGAAAATGGAAGTCGGGGGGCCAGAGGGTTTCCGGGGAAGGAGAGGTTTACTGTTTGAAATCTGAGCGTGAGTTTTTAACTGGGAACAGTATTTTTAAACATACATTTTTCATTATCTCTTACTTCTTAGAACTTCCATAAGAAATACTTTCAAAGGATCCACAACACACAGAAATGGTGGACGGACTCGGTACTAATAACAGGCTCTCAGTGAATAGTGAGTGAGCTCGTCACAGTAAACCTGGCCACTGCTTTGCTAGAAATTCAGGGGATCCAGATGAACAGTTTTTGCTTCCATTTCCATCTGTACCTTTTTCTAGCAGAAACGAAAAGGAAGGATCATGGGAGGCTGTGAAAAGGGGGGCTGCCTGTAGAGACGGGTGAGCCTCACATCCGGACGCTCAGTTTAGGGGGGGGGAAATGTATCAAAGATCTGAGTTTTTCTACCACGAAACTCAACCTTAGAGTTTCCTTCGGTAAAAAATTCACTTGGGTAGAAGTTGAATTTGTAAAGAAAGAATGTGCTTGAGTTTACTGACCTCGTATTAGAGTAAAAGACACAAGAAAAAGTGAGAAACGTAGTCTTGCCTTAGACGAATTAAATGCTCTTATCCCCCAAATGCTGGAATCTTCACTGAAAGGAGTTTCCACTAGAGTTTTACCAAGATGTGGAGAGTTCGCTGGGTCAGCTCAAGATAACCAGAGGGGGTCTGCCTCTCAGCCTGACCTCCCATATCAGTCTGACATCATGACATCAGCCCCGCTGACCGCAGTGCCAGGCCCACCAATTTATCACTTTTTCTAAAATCAATGCCAGAGTGGCACAGGAAGGCTTGGGTTTTTGTTTTTTTCTTCCTTCCTTCCTTGTTGAAATCACATGGCGCAAAAGAAAAGTTCCCAGCTGGTCATGCAGCTGAGGCTCAAACAGCTCAGTGAGTGTGGCCAGGAACCAGTCCCAAGAAAGGTAACCTGAGAGCCCCAGGGTAGCTGCTTTTCTCAACTATTTACTGCGTGTTTGTTTTCATAGCAGCCGTCAGGTTAGCTTGGTGGCTTCACAGAAGCAGTTTCCACCTCCTTTAGCATGTCCTACAGACCTGTGACCGTATCACAGATTCTTACTGGGCAGGAAGGCTCGGGGTGGGCGCCCTCCCCCGTGGGGGGGTCAGCTGCGGAGGGAGTGGTGCAGAGTGGGCAGTATCCCAGGCTCTGGCTCTCCGGTCATCTGAATTCTCTATTGAAGCATCAGTTCTAACTCTAGATCTAAAGAGTCCATGAAAATGACCGCGGCTGCCCCCAGCTTTAAAATAAAAACCTAGGACAGCTTTCTAATCAGCCATCCAAGAAGGCTGGTGCTTCCAGGTGGCTCTCAAGCATGTTTCTCTCCAGTAACATGTCCATGTCATTCGTGTCCCTGACATGTTCCTGAGTGTGTCACCCATGTCATCACTCACGTCATCACCAGCGGTGGCAGCACCAGGGCCACATACCGAGGGCTGCAGAGGCGCCGACCTCCGGAGCCCTCGTCACAGATCAGGGAGAGAGCCGTGTCCAGGCCAACCGTCCGCGTTCGCACTCCCAGTGCTGCCCAGCCTCCCCTCCTCAGACGCTGACTGGCCCGGGTGGGGTGGGACCAACAGGCTTTCTCTAGGGAGCCAGGCTCGGGAAAGGAGCCCTGGAGGACAATGCGTGTTTCCCTCCTTCCTGCGGGAGCACAGCCTCCCCCTGGGTTCTCTTCTGCATGCCTAAAATGCTTTCTTAAAAAACAGAGAAACTAACGCAGAAGTCGTCAAAGGTTCCCCTTCTGCGGCACCTGCGCTCCTGCAAGGCTTCAAGAGGCCAAAGCAAACGGGGCCACGAGCTTTCGGAAAGACGTGTGTAGGGTGCATGTCCTCGCCGGCCCTGCTCGCTCACGACGACGCAGCTCTTCCTAAACCCACAGCCTGTCCCACGGTCTCCCTCCTGTCGCCACAGGCCTGGCGAAGGGAGAGGGCGCCAGCTCCAAGGGGGTGCTGGGCAGATTAAAGACAGAGGCAGGACACAGAAGAGAAACTTACAGTCCGTTACAGAGTCTGTTACATCGTCCGTTACAATGTAACACTGTGCTTCACAGAACCGGAAACTAGGGGGCCCCGCCTCGGATGCCTGCCCCCTCCCCCCCGGATTTTGTTTTGCCCCAGGAGGAACTGTCAGGTCCCGTTATGGACGGAGAAGGGTGGCTGTAGCTGCTCCCGAAAGAGCAGCTGAGAAGCTGACAGTGTGGCTCCATCCCCAACAGGCCCGTGCCCCTGCCTGGCCACAGCAGGCGGGAAGGATGTGGCTCACCTGCAACCTCCATTCCCGAGCACCGGCCCTTCCCTCCTGTGTCTGTCTGTCCGTCTGTGTGGTTCTCACCCGTGTGCCCCCTTCCTGTGGTCTCTCTCCTTTTGGTTCCTCACTTCCCTTTCCTTCCTCTCCGTGTTCATCCTGACAGACACATAGTCCTGCAGAATTATGTTTCTAAATATTGATTTTATTTACTGGATATAATTTTACATTCTGTGTTCTCAATTCAAAGTAAGGGGAAATGGAGGGTATTTATTGATGGTAATAGATAGGCACGCACGTGGCCTTGCCAGAGACGGACTGCACCCTGACCTCCAGCTGATCCATTATAGCAAACAGGTCCCTCCCAGCAGAAGTCCTGCCCGGGTGTCCAGTGTGGAGCCCCGAGATTCAGCTGGGAGAAGCGGCAGGGGGAACATACTCTTTTGACGTAGTTATTTCTTGGAAAAATCAATGTTCTAATTTTAGCTTCAGATCATGAGTCAAAACATGCCATTTAGTAAAAAAAAAACGTATGGATTCGTCATAGTTCATCAAAAAGGCAAAACACTCCCCACGCCTATTCCAGTGGGTACGTGTTTTCACGAGAGTGAGTCTCCCGTGAAGTCTAAGAAAGAGAGGCCAGCTCTTCTGCAGCCCAGCAACGCCCACCTCCATGGGCCCGAAACCACCCGGTGACTGTTGTGAAATGACCTGGAACCATCCAAGAAATGGAGCAAGGGGGACGTTTGCTACAACAACCCAACGTGCTCGTGAGCTACGCTCAGAACTGCAGGCCCACGTCTACCATTTCCCGTAACTGCCGTGTCTGTGGGGGAGAGGAGAGCAGCAGGGAAATTACTGATCTTACGTATGATTTTACTGAGTTTTTGGAACCAGGCTTTTTGGGCGCTATTTGTTAACAAAGCCAACTGCTGCAAATAAAATTAATTATGTACACTGATGTAACGTCCCATTTGGAAGAGGCATTTTTTCCAGTTGATTTTCTCCAATATCATAAAATTTTGCTAATTCATTTCTGCTAATTGAGATTCCATTTTGGACAGAAATGAGAAAGGGTTACCGTCAGTATAAGCTGAGAATCAGAGAACGGAGGACACCGTGAAACACACACCAGGAGGAGAGTCTGGTCATCTTCTGGACCTTCGAGACCCTCAACCCCACGCCCCAAGCATCCACGTGAACGGGTGGCTCCCTCCTCTGTCCCCGCTCGGTGGAAGCAGGCCGGCGGGGGTCCATGGGGCAGCACTGGCTTACATTGTGGGACTGCAGAATCGACTGTAGGTTTCCTGTTGGTTAAAGTGTGTTTTCTGGAATCACACAGCCCAGCCTCCGATGGTTTTTCTTCTCACTCAGAACCTGCTCTGAAACCTGGCGAGTGGCCTTCGGCCTGCTTCTGGTGGGATGGCCGTCAGTCCTAAATGAGGGCAGCCCCCCCCCCCCGCCGCAAGATCCCACCAATCAAGAGAACAGGGACTTGGGCAGGTCCCTTCTGACACACTGCAACAGGGTGGCGCCCTCCCTAAATGCTCGCTCTCGGGGTGGCGTTTATTTAGCTACCCCACTTTAGTCCCCTAATCAGGGACCTCTGAGGAAGAGAAAGGAGGTCTGGGGAAATTCATTTGGGTGCATTAAAGGGAATCAGGCAGGATAATGAACTTACCTAGGACACAGCCCACAGTCTATAAGCCCTCAGCTCTGCCCCAGGCCGGGATCCTTCCCTGGGCCAGCAGGGCTCGAGTTCACTGCTTCACCACAGGGAGGAACTCACTCCTTCCTCAGGGAGGTGCTGCGTCTCTCCCTCCCCCCCAGGAAGCCCCTTGTTAAAGACCCTCCGGCTCATTTCTCCGCCCCCATTCCGAGGGGCCTGGCGCTCAGGCACTCCCTGGGCATATGGGAGAAAATGCTGACCCAATTAATCTTGAGTTGCAGCCAGCATCTCCGACTCCAAGGTGTCTCAGCAGCAGGAAAGCCACTAGAAAAACCAATAATATCACAGGGTCCCTTTGCAGACTCGCCCGACTGCTTGCCTGACTCTTCTGCTGTCTCCACTGATGGATGGGACGCCGGGAGGGCTTGGCAAGGCTGTGCCACTCACCAGCCCCCACTGTCAGTCCACTGCACCCTGTGCCACGTGGATCACAGCCCAGGGCCACACTGGAGCCTCTCAGGGCACACACGCTAAGAATGCAACGGATCCGTGGACTTCTGTCGTCACCTTCAGACGCCCACAAAGTTTCCTCCAGACTATCCAGGCCGATTATAGGCCCAATTCATTTTAGTTCTGGTTGAAACAGATGGCTTTGCTCGTACACAGATACGTCTTCCACTAACCACACTCTGGCTCGCCCGACCTGCCCAGCCGTGTCTGGATACGTACACGTGTGCAGCTGTACATACCTGTGCCCGTGAGCACACACGCTATCTAAACTTCGAAATTCATGTCACTCAAGGCTCCTCAACATAACAAAAGAGACCGGAGACCGTGTCGACCCTAACCTAGAAATTTCTGGGTTTTTCTTCCTCTAGGCAAGTGCTGACACTGTCCAGAGCCTGGCCTGTCACTCCGCCCGAGCTGTGGGCTGCCTCTGCCCCTTGTTTCTGAAACTGGCAGACAGGTGAACACCACTGTGAGCCCCCTCCTGGGAGCAGGGCAATCGCTCACCCAAAGCAGTCTCAGCACACCCGGGACCGTGTCTGCTGTCTTCCAGACGAGGGGTGGACCACTCTTTCACTTAGCACTGTTTCCCTGGGTTTCTCTGATGCTAAACAGTGTTTACAAGGAGCACTTCACTGGCCGCACTGAGTGGATGTGGACCCTCGTTTCCTCACCGTTTACCGAGTGTTAGGCCGGCAGTTTCTCCCTGTTTCACGCCCTTATGGCTGGAGCGAGCGCGTTTATTATTTCAGCTATTAATTTAAAGCGGAGGCGACTCTCCACCACTCATCTAAAAGTACGGGGCTCATATACTGACAACTCACATCTGATGATGAAATTTAACTTGAGGGAAATTATGACATTTATATTCCAAACAGCTCCCCGCCATCCACGCTCCCGGAGCCAGACTGGCACAGCCACGATGAGCCATTTTTACCTGAAAACAGCACAGTCCAGTGAATTCTAAAACACGCAGTTTTCTTACGAAAAATAAGCTTCACGCACTCCTGCTGATTTAGAGCTGAGAGATTCACTTCGAGAGCCAGAGTCCACCCTCCTCGGGGACCCAGCCACGGCAAGCCCTGGTCAGAAATGCCATGTTGGGTCCATGCTCAGTCCAAACCTAACAGCAGCCTTCCCTGAGCCTGTGCCCGGGGCCAGGGGAGCTCCTGGGACCCACCTGGAGGGTCTCTGTATAACCTGTGTGGCACAGGGCCAGGGGATGTGCCAGCTCTATGATGCTTTTTGGAGTTTCTCACTGGTCACTTCAGTTTCCCAGGACAGGGACAGTGGCTTTAAGCATGGGATTTAAGGGAATATAGGATGCAAGTGAAAAGTCTTGTGTCTCAGCCTCTCCATCAGAGGCTGGGAAAGACAGGACCTCCCCTACGAGGCGATCACGAGGGCCCAGGAGGGTGCCGGAGAAGGCTGGCGTGTGGCCAGGACACGGAGCGTGTGGACTGAGCGATGACATCGCCGGGAGCGGGTGCGCATCCAGTGGCCGAGTGAATGCTCGAAGGAGCAATGCACGGACGCGTGTGCCGGAAGGGGCCACGTGTCTCATGGACTGTCGCCTACAGGACGCCCCATCTTCTTTCATGACGAAATCGCTTTCTTAATGGGTAAGACGCGTCTGCCTTAATATGAAAGGAATTCGCAATGTCCAGGGAAATTCTATTCTGAAGCTTTAGAAAAATGTCATCCGGCCACAAAAGAACTCAACCTCATCTGCAGCCCAAATAAGTCAACCACGAACCCTCCCGGGCGTCCTCCCCGCCCGGACAGCAAGGACGACTCAATCCTGTTACTTAAAAGAAGACTCAGCAACCACGTGCCGAACGGATGAACATCTCTATTTATTACCATCGTCTTTACTTACAAGGGAATTATTTTTATATAATTAGCAACTCCCTGTAAAACAGAGACAAGCTTAGGAATAATAATAATTATTATTATGATTTTGCCACTGTCAGTTAATTTCTCTGATTTGTTTTATTAGTTTGATGGTTGGGCCCAAGACTCAGTATCTTTCACGCCAGCCCGACGGACGTAAGAAAATTACTTCGGTGCAGTCCCTGGCAAACCGCGGTGATGAATAGCTTGGCGGGACAAACTTATTCAGACACACATTTTTCAGTAGTGGCAGGGAAAGGGCTGAAAAATTACTAGTAAATTGCTTTTTGTAAAAACGCTCTCCCTTTCCAATTTCCCCTCGCATGACTGTCGTCTGCAGGAGGACGGCGTGGCACCTGCCTTCTGGCGGGCCCGGGCCACAAAGGCAGTCAGGCAACGGGCAGCAGATCAGAGAGAGGGTTTCGATTTAATTTTCTTGTTAGACCCCCGCCGTCCCCACGCTCTCCCCACACTGGGCCCTTTGTGTGCATCTTTTTAACCTGTGGGGATAACTGTCCCTAAAAGATACATATTGTGTGTCCCTGGCGGGCATGCTCCGTCCCACCCGCTACCGGTGACCCAGCGCCCCCCAGGCGGGGCCAGGAGGTGGGCACACAACTGCTCTGTGCCTTTTCTTTCCCTCCTCTAAGAAACTGCTCAGTTCTAATAGTTTCAAATGACAAAGGTCTCAATATCCTCAGCCCCTAGTGATGCATCGAGGACCAAAGAGGTCATGTCCTGTCTCCCGTGAACTACCCCGATGTGGCCGGCTCGGATTCACTGCTTTGTCTACAGACACGCAGATGCTCCGTGGGTGCGGACGTGCTGCTGGGGGCTCGGCGCAGCGCAGGGGCTGTTCAGACCCACCGTTCACGTAGCTTTCTCCCAGCCCTACCTCTCAGGTCACACTCTGGCCACCCAAGGGTGAAAGGTTTAATGCAGAGGTTCTCAGCTGGGGGTGACTATGCCCCAGGGTCATGTGTCAGGGTCTGGAGATACTTCCAGCTGTCACACGGGGAACGGGTTACCTGTACCTAGTGAATAGAAGCCCAGATGGTGCTACACGATCCGCACCGCCCTGGAGAGCCCCCATAACAAAGAACTACCTGCCTAAGATGCAGGGGGTGCCTGGCTGGGAAACCCGGGTTCAGTCTAGCCCGGATGCCGCACAGACTATGTGATGTGCTCTAACATGATGCAGCTCAGCGTGTGTGGCACAGCTGAGGAAACACGTGGATGTCCTCAGCGCCTTCCAGTCAGGAGCAGAGACGGCCTGCCACGTGCCAGTGCCACGCTGGCCTGACACTCAGAGGCCAATGTAACAGAGCCCCAGACTGCGGGGAGGTCCACTCTGCGTCTCACTCCTGGATGCAGGCTCTCGGCCTCTCCTTCTCTTCCCCTCGGCTGGACCACCATGCCCGGCGGCCTGTAGTCCTATCTCAGAAGGAACTAGGATGTGGGGGCATGTCCTGTCTCTGCTGGATGGACACCTGGACTCGGGGGTCAGGTAGACCAGGATCCTGCTCTTGCTTTGCATGTCTTACTTGCTGTGTGACACTGAACAGTGACATAACCTCTCTGAACCTGTTCCCTCCTTGATATGGGCTACGTGGCGTTGAAGGGATTAGGTATAGTCTCCATGTACCTGAGCACCTGCGCTCCACACAACACCTGGAGTGGCAGCCACAGCGTCCCATTCCTGTGGCATTTCCCGAGAAGTGCTCGGAGACGTCTCTGTGCTGGCTTCTCGGGCCCACCCCCAGGGCAGCCCAAACGGTCTGCCATCAGCTGGGCTGGGCGGTGTGGCCGGAGCCTAATCTTGTCCACTCTTGTGGGCTCAGGTCAGTGACCTGCCTCTCTGGCCACCGGGCTGATACCAGGGCCCTGCACACCCCAGACTCCTCCTCTCTGTCTTCTTCTAGAACGTGTGGGGGTGGAGTGAATGGTAACTCCACAAACAACATCCTTAACTCTATTTCTCTCTTCGACTTCAACCCTCCAGAAAGCCCTTCCATGTGCAATAACCAGCTGCGAATCTGCCTAATAGAGCGAAGGCATTCACCCCACTGGCGTCCCCGAGAGAGGAGTCTTTGGCCACCTGCGTCTCTTTAGTGGCATTTAATAATTCAGCCCAAGATGAATTTGCATGATGAACACACATAAAGCCTCGTGATTTTATTTTCTTTCAGGATTTAAATACTGAAACCACCACCATTGTTTTCACTTTCAGAGGTTGTGATCAAAGCACAAAACTTGATTCCAGAATGAATAATTTCTTAAAAAAAAAAAAAAAAAGTATTTCCAAATACCACTCTCAGTGGAATCAAAGTAAAGAGTTACTGACTGACTGTGTGGACACAGGGAAACCCGTGTTATTTTCATGGCCGGTGTTAACCCACCGCATGCAAGCTGCACCGCGAAGACCTGTCCTTTACGGTGCCCCCACGAAGCGGAGTGGCCCACTCTCCCCGGCACCCAGAAAGGCTGACAGACATAGATTTATTTCAGTTCCCCAACTTGGGGCTCTCCGCATTCATCCAGCCAGGAGCTAGACTCTCCAATAAAAGTCTTCAAGGGAAAACAGCAGTTCTCTTGCATTCCAATAATAGATTAATCACGTCACCCTCAGAATATAGTAAAAACCCAAACCAAATAAACCGCATTTGGAGAACCATCTGCCCGTGAGGCGGAGACGTGCGTGTACAGCGGTAATTTGCAAAGCCGAAGAGGCGCATCGTTGGGCTTCTTGATGAATATAGTAAAACAGGTTTGTCTAATGGGGAAACATGCATTACGATCAAAAGAAAAGCCAGTGCCTCCCACATGGGAAAGGAGGCGGCTTTCATGTCAGCGGCATCGCGAGCTGTGCCTGCCGGCGGTGCTCGGCCTGCCTGAGTTTCCTTAACGTAGGGGGGCGACCTCACCTGCCTAAAAATAATCAGGAAGCCAGGCCGGCCTGGCTCCATGGTTGAGCATCGACCTATAGAACTAGAAGGGCACTGGTTCAATTCCCGGTCGGGGCACACGCCCGGGTTTCGGGCTCGATCCCCAGTGGGGGGCGTGCAGGAGGCAGCCGATCCATGACTCTCTCATCATTGATGTTTCTCTCTCTCCCTCTCCTTCGCCCTTCTTCTCTCTGAAATCAATAAAAACATTTTTTTAAAAAAGTAAGACTAAACCCTAGCCAGTTTTGTTTAGTGGTTAGAGCATCAGCCTGTGGACTGAAGGGTCTTGGGTTCGATTTCCAGTCAAGGTCATGTACCTCGGTTGCAGGCTCGATCCCCAGCGCCAGTTGGGGTGCGTGCAGGAGGCAACCAATCTATGTTTCTTTCTCACGTCAATGTTTCTCTCTCTCTCTCCCTCCCACTCTCTCTGAAAAGCAATGGAAAAAGTATCACTGAGGGAGGACTGAAACAAGAAAAGTCATGATCAGGACGCAGGCAGCTGTCCTGGGGGCTCAGGCGGGTGCTGCCCGTTTTGCGTGTGCCCTTCTGTCCCGCTGATGCCTCTGTTGATGTTTCTGAATGCAGGAACCATGGTCAGTAAGGACGCTGGCAAATGCGTACTCACAACGTCAGAGAGCGAAGTGGAACCTGCCGCCTGCCTGGCCCTGGAGATGAAATATGCCCTGGATGCCAACCGGCAGATCAAGAAACGGAATAAAGCCCTGCAGGTGCGGTTTAAGGATATCTGCGAGGCGCAGAACGAGCAGCGGGACTCACAGCTCACCACGGGGCAGGTGGCCGAGAGGCGCGAGGCCAGGCCCGCATCCTACCGGGCCGCCTACCGCAAGTACATGACGGTGCCGGCGCGGAGGTCCATCCCCAACGTCACCAAGAGCACCGGCGTGCAGACCTCCCCGGACCTGAAGAAGTGTTACCAGACGTTCCCACTGGACCGCAAAAAGGGGAACCTCAAGAGCATCCCGGCTGCGGATGCCTTTAAAAGTCAGAACAACGGGTTTGCAATCGATGCAAAGGAGAAAGGTCAGGAAGGGCCTGGGGAGGAGGCCCGGTCGTGGGCTGCGGGCCGGGTGCAGACGACGGCGGCCTTGGTTTTCCACCCCCACGAACACATGAACGCGCTGGACCAGCCGGCCGGGGTCAACTGCGCAGAGCTGTGCAGAAACCCCGACGTGCGCAGCTGCCCAGAAAGACCTCTCCCAAACTCGACCCGGACTCCCTCCCGAGAGCCCCACCACCAGCTGCTCGGAACAGCAAAGCAGGACAGGGCCACACTGGACACCGAGGAACCTGCTCCCTCGGCCTCCGGCAGGGTGTTTAAGACAGAGGTGGCCACTGTCTACGCACCTGCCCCAGGTGCACAGGCCCCGGAGCCCGCCTTGTCGAACTCTGCCGCCGCGAGCCAGTGGTCCCTCTGCCCCGCAGCCGACGAGGAGCGGAGCAGGGCCACCCAGCTCAATGGGCTCCAGGCGCCCCCGACGCAGTGCCTGTCCCCCGAATGTAGCGACCAGCCCCTGCAGACTCCGGCCCCCGCGGGGCAGGAGCACCAGCCTTCTCCGACGGGGGCTGCTGCGGGTGAAGCATGCCAACAAATCGTGCCTCGTACGGAAGTGGTGGACCTCAAAGCACAGCTCCAGGTGATGGAGAACCTGATCAGTTCAAGCCAGGAAACCATCAAAGTGCTCCTGGGGGTCATCCAGGAGCTGGAGAAAGGGGAGGCCCACCGGGAAGGGTATGTACGCTCACACCTTCTTTATGATGTGCTGCAGAGTCATCTCCCCAGGGCCCACCGCTAGCCTCCCCCCCCCCAATCCATCAGGAGGCTACAGCCCCTCTTTCTGTGACCGGGCTATCCTCTGAGCACAGAGCAAGCCCCGAGGGTCACAGAGGGTTTTCTGACGCTAGACGTCATTGCATGAGCTCCTTCAGGGTTACCTGTTGGTTAGCATCATCAGCCTGCCTGGAACTCAAACCGTATTTACTCTCTGAGTGAATTGATGGTCTTTTACATTTATGCCCCAGGACTAAAGGTTTATATTGATGAGGTATAATAGCCGCGTTGGTCCCAAACAGCTAATCTACACAGAAGCTGCGTGCCTCTCAGGAGTCATGTTATAGGAAAGAAAAAATTCAGATGGCATTTTGAAAAGTAAATGCTGACTCACATTAAATAATCGGAGTAGCGCTGATATTCAGGGCTGTACTGTTTTATGCAATAGACGGCATGTTTCTCTTTCCTTCCCTGGAGACCATAGAAGCAGCGCCCGTCCTTAGACAAGCCCTGTCTGAATGCGATCGGGAGAGAGATGCCCCCTGCCAATGCGCTGCCCTAATGTCCAGGTGGGCTGTAGAGGGAATCGCACCAAGTTCACAGCCAGACGGTCTAGCCTTGGTAATGGATGCTGAACTTTGTTTCCACATTTTGAACTTGAAATTATGCAGCAGCAAATGTGAAAACAAATGACCAAAAGCTAGGATGTTGGTGTTGAGCCCCTTAGCTAGGCAGGCCGGGGAGTGTGCTACACATACAAAGAGCCAGAAATGCCCAGGTTCGTGCTTCCAAAACGGTGCCCGAGGCTTACCAGCCTTTGTCCACGTTGGCCACACCTTCTCTTTTCCATTCCATGGCGGAACTGTCTGGACTCCCCCAGCCCATGTTCTGGATGAGGTGTCCAAGATGGTACACTGTCACCCAGTGACCAGCACCCTCACCCTGTGGGCCCACAGCCAGCACAGAAGCGAGCTGGGAAATGCACTGTCAGGGAGGCAGACCCCAGGCCCAGGGTCCCCCAGAGGACCGCTATGGCTGAGTCCAGTGTGAGGAATGCACCTCCCACACGTCCACCCCCTGGCTACCATCCACGGACGTCCCTGAAAGCCCTGAGCTGCTCTGTCCAGAACAGTGGCCACGAGCCACATGTGGCTGTTGGAATTCAAACTCAAGTTAATTCCAATGAAAAATTCACCTTGTCTATTGCACGGGCCACATTTTAGGGGCTCAGAGGCCACTGGCTACAGAACATTTCCATCATCACAAAGAGACCTTCACCCTGCAACCCGGCTCCTGCACATCTGAGGGCTGGGCACCACCGATAAGGCAAAGGATGATCCCAGGTGTCTGGGTCCAGCAGAGTCACGGGGAGGGAAACAGGTGCGTCGACACATCGATGTATCGTTCACGACCGGCTCTGGGGGTGGGGCAGTACCGTTTGCTGATTTCTGTGGTGTAAATATTTCCACTGTGTCCAATTTCAACCAGCTCACAAAATCCTGAATATTTAACGTTCTGGTCCTCTGAGTATGGGACCTGAAGGGCAGGCTCCAAGCCCGTCCCTTTAGAAGGAGGAATCCTCAAGAATTGTTTTGTGCACTCAATCCAAGCTGGGAAATAGGTGTTTTCATGGCATCTCGTGGTAGAAAACAGGAAACCCGCTCTACTTTATGTTGATGATTATTTAGTTGTTATGTAACACGATGCAGGATTTTGAGGCCAAGTTAAAATATCAATGGAGTTTTCCTTGGAAAATACTCTACAGTTTATAATAAGAGTAGAAGATGCTCAGAAGCAGGGTAAAATCAATTTCCCTCCCCACCTCACCCCCCACCGAGCGGGAGGGGCCTGCTTTGTACAGAGTTTTACCTGCATTGAGAGCAGCCGCGGGGAGGCAGGCATCTGGTGTGCATCGCGGAGCCAGGACTTTGAATCAGGCAGCAAATCCTGCCCCAAAGCCACACGGCACAGCAGGCTTGAGCCAGGCCTGGCGGGGCCGCGGTCTTGCTCTTGTGCTCGATGTCAGACAGAGCAAGGGGAGGCTGTGCTCTCTGAACTGGGCTAGTGGCCGTGGGCCAATTCACGTTTCCTGAAGCACAGTGAATTTTTCTCACTCCAGGGTTTGTTTCTGCACCCTCACTATTGGATCTGTGCACACGGTGTCTCTGGGTTTGTCCGGCAAGCTCGCTGCAGTAGCTCTTACTCTCGCACAGGAATTTCTGGGTCACTAACCACAACCCCTTTCAGGAGCTTCCAAATTATCTTGCATGAGAGACTCTTTCCATAACCTCATTTACTTACATAGAGCTCTGAAAGGCCTCAGGAGGGAATGTGTTCATGTAAGGCACGGGTGGGGAACCTTTTTTCTGCCAAGGGCCATTTGGATATTTATTAACATCATTTGCGAGCCATACAAAATTATCAGCTTAAAAACTAGCCTGCTATATTTGGTCAAACATCTCATTGAATTTATTGAATTTTGAGTCCCGCCTGCAATTGCCTTGGCAAGGCCAGACCAAATGATTTCGTGGGCATATATGGCAGCAGGCCACATGTTCCCCCCCCCCCCCCCCGATCTAAGGCAAGTTCCTTCATCTCAGAGAGCTGCAGTTTCATGTCCCATCACATAGGGACAGTGGGCGTGGAAAGGTGACGTGGACACAGCTCCGGGCAGTGAGAGGTGTGCGGTGGGCACTGAGTCAAGGATATACCCTGACGTGGCATCTCAGGAGGATGCTTTCCGAAGTAGGTAGATGTGGGACAGTGTTCACAATCATGCTTTCACAGTCCCTTGTAAAATGTTCGGGCAATTCACGAAAATCGCTCGCTGTATGCGGCGCGGGCAGCCTTCGATCTCTCCACTGGCGGGAATGCCGAGATTACCCGGCCTGCTTCACAGCTCTCGGTAGCACTCTTGTCTCTTCCCAGAGTTCAGGGTCACTCAGGCTACCAAAATAAGCCACTAACGCAGTCCCTGAAGGCTGCGAACCAGGCCAGTGGGCACTGAGTTTAAAAACCCGACCAACTCTCGTAACTCCCGTCATTCCAAGGGCAGCGATGGGTTGCTGGGCAGGAGACCTGAGCGCCCAGCTGCAGGCCTGCGTGCTCATGGTGACACTCACAGCAGCTGTGACATGGCACCGGCGGGGAGACGGCTCTTTATTCCTAAGACCCTGCATCCCACGCAGTAGGTGTGGTGATGGTTCGTGGGCTGGGCCAGCCCGATGGTTCTCGGTTCTCCCAGGAAGACTTGACAACAATGTGAGCAGTTTCACTCGAGCTCCCGGGCATGAGGGTCGGGTCCTCCCAGCAGCCGCGGGGTGTTCCCCACAGGCTTAGGTATGGGGCGGGGGGAGGGGCAGCAGAACCCTGGCCACGGGGCGTAAACCTGACGAATGTGCACAGTGACCCCTCTTTGTCCCTCCACCCCTCACCCATGCCTCACCCCTCCCACTACCAAACGTGCTGGAGCTGGCCTCTGTCCTTTCCTGTTCCTTTTTCTGCTGCAACTGGTGGCTTTTATATATTTGCGATAAAATATTCCATTTCTAAAGTCCAAGTATGGGTTGTCATATCTGCTGGCTTTGAAACGGAAGCCTGCACCATATCCTCTCTAGCATTTTCTCCATTTAATGCACAGGGCCACGGGGAGTCTTCTCTGTAGCTTGTGTTTGTACAACTTTGTAAACACTATTTTTAAGTTCTTGAAAAATAATAGCCTTTCCATTTCTAATATGAAAAATGAAACCAATATATTTCTACGAATAGAAAACACATTCAGAGTTCTTGCTCTGGGCTTCATGCAGGTATCACACATGCTTGAAAATGTAATTTGAATAATCTTCCTGTGCAGAATGCGCCAACAGCTCTCAGATACCTCCCCAGCCTTTGAAGCAGCACCGAGCTGGTGGGCAACGCAGACACCCGTCTGCAAACAATATGAGCAAATCAAGGCACGGCACGGACGTTTACGGAATTTATGGATTTGTGTCCCAGAATCCATATGTTTTAAAAAAGGAATGAAATGCAAGTTCTAGTTTTCAAATACTTTTAAAAATCGCATGAAGTTTCCGCTAAGCTGC
Source organism: Miniopterus natalensis (assembly GCF_054644295.1). NCBI lineage: Eukaryota > Metazoa > Chordata > Mammalia > Chiroptera > Miniopteridae > Miniopterus > Miniopterus natalensis. The sequence continues at coordinate 56,608,358 of NC_142094.1, forward strand.
GCCAAACTGGTGTGTGCTATAGTTCCTGGTGGATCTGTGGGAGTCCCGGGAGATGAGTCTCTGGGCAGAGACCCTGCAAAGCTCATCTATTCTCAGCGCCCCAACACGCCAGCCTTTCTGCATTGTCTTATTTAATCCGCACAGAACACCACAAGGTAGAAATGATCTCCACAAGGAAACCGAAGGGTGCGCTGAGTCACATGCCGGAGGTCAACAGGCTGGTGAGAAACGGTGAGGACAGAAGTCGCGTCTACACCGGTCAGGCCCAAGCACCCTCGGACCCTTCTCTGAACACAGGAAACCTGGATTGTCTGTAGGGAACTCAGTTGAAGGGGCTAAGAGGCTCCTGCACCCCAGACCTGGTAAGGTCCGTGCAAACTTACATTCTGCAGAAAGCAAATTTCCAGGGACAGAGACACAGAGACCAGCATCTGAAGGGATTCCAGAAATAATGCCTATTTTCAGGATTCATACTCTACAAGAGGAATCCCCTCTGCGAGGTAATCTCAGAAAAATCAAGGCCATTGATCTTGACGCACAGGGAACCGAGGGCTAAGCACAAAATGTGGCCATGAGCAGCCTTCCCGGGGATGCCACCCCAGGGCCCTTCCGAGCCGTCTGCAACCCGAGATGCCCATCCAGCACCGCCGCCTGCCCGCGGGGCTCTGACTCTTAAGAACACATCCAAATTCACGTGAACGACAAGCTGAAGGAAAGTTTCCCTGGCAGCAGAAAAATAACTATGCATGAAAAAAATAATGAAAATATTAAGATTAAAATAGAGGAAAGTAAGCCTGCAGGCATTTGAAAGGACATTCGTGAGAACTGAGTCCTAGGTAAAGATGATCTAAAAGCGGGCGCTATTTTGACTAAAAATAAGGGAAAATTTTTTTCTATGGATATTTCATTGACTACAGCAATAGACTATCTCCTCAGATAGAAGTCTCACCATTGGACACAAGAATTTTATAAATCATGACACGACAATTTAAAGACTTGTCTTTCCTTCCCCCCCCCCCCCATTAATCCTGACCTAAGGATATTCCCTCCACCGATCTTTGGAGGGAGAGCGGGAGAGAGAGAAACATTGATGTGAGATGGGCACACTGTTGGCTGCCTCCCACACCCACCCCAACAGGGGCCAGGGATCGAACCTGCAACTGAGGTCCATGCCCGTGACCGGAAATCGAACCCGTGACCCTTCGGTGCCCGGGCTGATGCTCTAACCACTGACCACCACCGGCCAGGGCCAAAATTTAAAGATTTTCATCTTCAGCTACCAGAGCTCAGAAAGAGTTGTTTTTTTAAAAAAAAAAGCAAAGTCAGGCTTTTGAAACAGTGAGTTCTGATTGAAATTTGTTAACTACAGTGCTCTAAAAACGCGCATCAAGAGGAATGATAAAGATAAAAGTCTCTGTGGGTATTTACCAGGGGCCAAGGCACAACATTAAGACTTTCAAAGGAAAAGCTCTGTAAGTTGGTCGGCAGGCGACAGAGCCGGAGCCGGGGAGAAAGGGGGACCCAGAAGGAGCGTTTGTTTTCATGCCGTGTTCACATTCCTATTTTCATTCCAGTTGGGCAGCCAGTGCCACCAAAATTTATTTTCATTAATTGTCAATAAATTATAGCTTGAACTTTATCTCTCCTCCAGGAAAAAACCAAGTTAATCAACTCAGCCTCGGCTTAGCCCCGAAAAGTTGTTCCCCTTATTAATAGCTCCTGTCGGTGCCCTCCGGGACGAGTGACTGGTTTGCCATTATTGTCATCATTTCGCAACTTACAGTCTCCTTGACTTCAGGAACCGATGACAGAAAGCGTCAGCTCTGCCCTGGTTTTGAGATAACCAGGCCGTCCGCGCGCAAGATCCTAACTGCCGCCCTCCCCGATGGCTACCGATTGATTTTGATGGGGAAGGATGATTACAGGACACTAACGAGAGTCCTGCCCTAATAACAGGGTTCAGCTCTGTCTGTCCCGGCCGAATCTGCATGGACTGCTGACAGTAACATGGCACACGCCCTGGTAATAACATGCTCTGTCTCCTCCGAGGGAGCCGGGCCGGAGGGAGAGGCGGCGATGACGGGGAGCGATGCTGCGGGAGGCGAGGGCCGAGGGGAAAGCAGGGGCGGCCTGCGGACTCCCGCGCCCTCTCAGGGGGTCTTAAATCTTCGCGCTCGCGGCCAGGGTCTGCCCCGAACCACCATGACCGTTTCCCTTTAATCCTCTGTAATGAAAACAAGCATTAAAAGCTTCCCTCACAGCAGAGCCTCCCCAGAATTACCGGGTCACCGCACTCGGAGAGCGGCGAGGCAGTAAAAGTTCATTTGTCAGCGCCGCCTAAAGAAGGCCCCCAAGTTCGTTCCTAACAGGGTGCTTCTCAGGGAAACGCGTTCAGAGGGACAGCTTCTGGGATCAAGAACGAACGAGGGGGGCTGGCTTAGGTGCAGACAGGGCCGTTGATTTTGATAACCGGGTGTGGGAAGCAGACGGTAGCTGACCTTTCCCCCGTGTTTGGGGGAATTTTGTGGGAGGATGGCAATGCCTGTAGACGGAAGTTCTCACCTGATCCCCCTGGAAACACCACGAAACTGACCACCCACCTTCCCTTTGCAGAAGCACAGGGTATGGTGGCAGTTAGCCCAGCAGGAAACCCATGCAGACTGTTCACTCACTCCCTCACTCCCTCACTCATTATTCAAAAAATATTCCTGAGCATCCAGGACGGGCACTGAATGTCCATAAGGGAACAAAGGACAGAACTCTCTGCCCTCACGGTGCTGACACAGACCAAAAGCAAAACAACATCTAGAATGTATGGCATGTTCCGTGGTGATAAGTGGTGTCAACTTGAGCAGAGAAGGGAGGCAGGACACTAGCTTTCTATGAGTCGTGAAAGAAACGGGTACTTAGCAACGTATGCTGCTGGACTGCTGCAGTCCAGCCCGGCTCCGGTCCCCTCATCGGCAGCTCAGCACATCACCGGGTGACTGCTCGGTGCCCTGTCTATGGCTGTCTTGCTGACCGTTCCCCAGTGGGTAGCCACGTGATCAGGTGCTTTCTCTCTCATGACTCAGAGCATCCTGGTGGCCTTGGCCAGATCTTCATCTGCTCTCTCAGTCATCATTCCACCCACCTACAGACCTTCACTGACTAGCACCCCAGACGTTGACTGGCTGGGCAAACAGAGAGGTTCAAGCGTGCCACCGAGAGGCCCAGTGACAGGTGTTCAGGTCCAGGGACATCACTGAGAGCAGAACAAAGGGCACCCGACCGAGGAGGAGCTGAGGGTGCTGATCCTGAGGGTGCCTTCTGAGAATGCTAAGAAAACTTCAGGACAGTCAACCCGCTTGGACATCCCTCGGGCAGGGAAAGCGGGGTGCGTGAAGAGTTGGGGGAGGTCATTGTTACTCCGTGTTCTTCAAAACACAACCTCACTTAAAACAAACAAATTGCTTTGTCTGAGTGGGGACCCCAGCCATGGATGAACACGTAACTGCTCAGCTGAACACAGCAAGTTGGCCACTGGCTAAAAGACGCCTCCTACCAGCCACCGGGAGACAGGGAACTGGTCCCTCTCCCAGTGAGAGCCAGCACTGCCTCCTGTCGACCAACCGATGAACTTGGAATTTGATAGGAAAATCGATGTCATCTTGTTTTAACAAATTGACCTTGGAGGTTCCCCAAATCCTACAATTAATGGTCTATAAAACAGATAAAGAGTTGCATGCATTTCCATGGATATCAGGGAAAGTCTAAATTCACTTGAGCTACTGAAGAGCTGATCAGGAAGAGCTGATCACTTCCAGGGCATGAGCTGGGAAATTCCTGGTGAGACCACAGACTCAGGACAAGCCGAAGCTACAGCGTGGGGGGGGGGGGGGGGGGGATAACCCATAGGAGGGATCACAGAAAACAGCTGCCTTCTCCACTTTTTGAAATTTAATTTCTCCCAACAACAGTACTGGTATCATTTTATGCCTCTAATTAATATCGCTTTGAGACGATTGCATGAAAAAGCCCTTGAAGATGCTGAAATGAATGATGGCTGAGTTATCGAGAAGGGGCAGCTGGGATGCAGACCTGGGCTGGACCGCAGAGGAACAAACGGTCTCTGGCAGCCAGCGGGAACACGGAGACAACAGGAGCAATCAGAATGAAGGGCACAAATTAAACAAGCGCATTATCACCCAGAGCAGAGGCCGATTCCTACTCTGCAGCCACCGCCGCCCGCCGAGGGCCTAACGCGCACCCTGGAGCCGATCCCGAGTGACAGTGCCGGTGCTGCGTGTAACCAGCGTTTTGAAGACCACGATTAAAAGAGCACGCCCTGATTTTACCCTTACTCCAGAGGCCGCTTGCTTATGTGCTAGAAACCCTGAGGTTGAAGAAATCACTGTGCCATATTAAAGACCAGAAAACCAGCAGCAGCCCCGTGGCCTGTCCCCCTCCCACAACAGAGCTGCGGAGGGCAGGGCCCGGGCAGGCCACGTGCCAGCGCATGGGCGATGCTAGCCGAGAGGAATGCTCTCCCGAGACCTAAAATCAAACGTCCTAGCGACGTGAGAGGAGGATTTTCATTTGAGAATTTAAGCTCTTATGGAGAAAATAGTGCTGGGCATGAAAGTCAATCCAGCCTGGCCGGTGTGGCTCAGTGGTTGAGCATCTGCTCCTGCACCAAGAGGTCCCCGGTTAGATTCCCGGTCAGGGCACATGCCCGGGTTGCGGGCTCGATCCTCAGCTGGGGTGTGCAGGAGGCAGCCGATCCATGACTCTCTCTCATCATTGATGTTTCTATCTCTTTCTACCTCTCCCTTCCTCTCTCCTTAAAAATTAATTTTTTTAAAAAAGTCAATCCAATAACCCAATACTAGTAATTACTATTAAATACCATAGAATTAATTTCTACCTGCCAACCATTGTTTCTGAGATGCTGATAACCTGGCTGGACTTTGCTCCTGAAAACAGGCACACAAAAAGAAATATATATGTGTATATATACACACACATATCATACATACATACATACATATATATATATATGTGTGTGTGTGTGTGTATATATTCCCCCCCCCATTCCTGACCTTTTGAAGCAATCAAAAAAATTTTTGGACTCAGAATCATTTGGCCTACCACTGAGGCCCCATCCTCAAGTTCAGAGAGACACGGAGCTGGCGGCGTGGACGTGGCCGTGAACAAAGCTCTCGGCGACCTTTCTCCAGCATTTCTCAGCACCCGTTCCACCCCCTGGGGCCCGGCCCCCTCGATCTCCCTGCCATGCGGTCGTGAAAAGGCAGCCGCTGTCTGTCACTCCGGGCCCTGCTCTCCAGCCCCTGTGACCCAGGACACAGCTGGGGTTATCACCAGGCTGAAGGTGGCAGTTGTCCCCTTTCCTGTCACTCCTGGGGCTCTATCGCACACACTGCGACACCAGCTGGGCCGTGTGCCTTCCCATCTTTGCTGTCATTCGTTGTTTTTTAAATTCTATTCCCGATCGCCTCTTTCGCTCTTGATCCACAACAGGAACAAGGAAGGACTCACGCACCCAACACTGTCCCTGGTGTTGTGGTTTTTTCAATACATACGCAAATATGCACATTTATATTTTGATGACAACAACTATAGAACTGGAGCAGATCACTCAGAAGCCTACGGTAGCTGGAGACACTGGTGCCCTGGACTCGAAGTTGAACTTGAGAATTCCAGGCCACGACAGAAAGGAGCCCCCCGACGTTTTTCTTTGAATGGGGGAGCTCCCCGCCGTCTTCCATACACGACCCTCATGTACCGCCTTTGAACTGGAGCCAGACCTCGCAAAGAAATCTGCCTCACTACGAAGCGGAAGTGCCAGGGACCTTAAAACGCGACTCCACTAACACTGGTTGTAAAATTCGCTTGTTGTACAAAACCTGCTTCAACAAATGGGCATAACCCCCCCACCCCACCCCCGTGCCTTCACAAAGCCCACGCTTTTATGTCTCTCAATTTCCTAGCTCAAGCCCAGGCGCCTGCACTTGTCAATCCAGCCCAAGACCAATGCACAGCCAAAGGGAATCACAGAGGGGGTTCGGGGTCCCAGAACTGGCCCGTGGGTTGGAACCGTGCTCTGGAGGGATGGGGCGGGCACAGGGTGGCAAAAAAAGGAGTCAAGGAAACAGCAAAGTACTGGAAAGATTATCATGGGCCCTTGGCACTGTCCGTGGTGCTGAAGGTTATTTTTCCAGGTTACCTACGTTGCTAAGATCAGAAAATACGGACAAAGGGCAACTTACTGTAATGGAGCAATAAATAGTGGGTGCTGCAAAGATCAACACATTAAAAATCCATATTTCCAGGGAGCGTACTTGTCCCTGGGGTCCTAAGGGGTCCTAATGGGGAAAACTAGGACCCGAGCTTTTCACAATTTATACTTTTCATTTGCTTTCTGTGCTCAGTTGGAATTTTTTTCATTAGATTTGTCTCTTACCGAACTTCAATATGAGAAGGCAAAGACTGTCTTATTTGGTCAAATTAATATTAAGCAAACACCCGGGGAGTCCCAGGCATTGTGACAGGCACAGGATTACAAACCTATATAAGGGAATGAGTTTTCCACGTCAAAAGAGAGGAGAGATTTACCAATGGAGCAATTAGCTTGCAAGGCTGGAAATTTGTGATTTCTGATCATGACTTTCTCCCACTGACGTTTTACACCAACAATCCAAGCTCTCGTCTCCAAGCTCCTCAGCACTCAGGTCTCTAGCCCTACAGTCACTGGAGACGTACCTGCCCTAAAGGTTTTGCTCCTCTTGGTGGAAACGGCGACCTAGAAAGACACCATACCAAGGGCTGGTTTTATGACTTGTTTCCGAGAAGGAAACACCAGAGAAAATCCGTAACAGCGCTTTGCGGGCCCTGTCGTCCAGCCACGACTCGCCTGTTTCATCTGTACTTGGAGAACAGGCCCATTCTGATGCTGCAACGCAATTCCTAACGTGACCAGAAAACTGCGGGCGAAGCCACACCCTGCAGCTTGGAAGCTCCAAGGACAATTAGGCGGATTCTCAAAGCAATAAGCACCACAGCAGCACAGGTGGGTCCTCGACTGGGGACACCCTCCTGCTTAATACAAGTCCAGCAGACGTACTGTGACTGACACTCGCTGCCTCGGCAGCCGGGGACACGCCCGGCAACACTTTAGTTTTACATTTTACCCACAAATTAAACTCTCGTTGACCTCCCTTTCTGTCAACTACCTCTATGGACTCCAAACATTTTAATCCTTTACAGGAAAGAAAGGTCAGGAGCGAAACCTGAGCAGCAGGCTGAAGGGTCTCTCTCAGGAACACTCGTGGCAGTGAGATCCCGGAAATGCCGTCAGACCTGGTGGACAGCTGACCGACCACAAGCTTTTCTTTTAAATCAGTTAATAAAAGGGTGGCCAGAATAATGCCTGGCACCTAGTAGGCACTTAATAGCTGGTTACTTACCGACTCTAACGGGGGGCGGGGAGGAGGGATGTATGCTTTTTACAAGGGGATAAGAATAGGTTTTTTAATAGGGCTTTAGAAAAGCAATTTCTAACTGAAGATGCCCACATTCCTAGAAGAGAGTCCTGTGCATTTCCGGTGCCAGATGCCCTGGCCGGTCACCGTGGGACCTGTGACAGCCTCACGCTGGCAATTACACACAGAGCAGAGCCCCAGTCCCACAGGTCTCAGGACCATGAGACGGGGCTGGAAGGGTCGCCAGGCCCTCCTCTGTAGGACCAGGTGGCAAAACTGATTTGAGGACTCCAGGCTCTAATGTAAGTGAGACACTTGGGAACGCTGCTAGACAGGGCAAGGGAGGGGTGTTGGCGTTGACAAGGCTTGGGAGACATTTGTCCCAAGGCCTAGGACAGGAAGGTTCCCTGTGCCCTCAGGTGAGGGTGAAGAAATGGCCCCTCCCCTGACTGTGCCCCGTTTCTTTGAGAAGCCTACGGCTGGAGCTGACTGGCACACAAGCAGCTGCCACGAATCCCCTCCCCGGAGGGTGGGGGGCAGTAGCCGGGGCAGCCCCTCACCCGCAACCCAAGTGAACGGCCTGACAGCCTGACAGTGTGATGACCCAGCCCACAGCACACACATCATCGCGGGACACGGCTCGCGCACTGGCCTCATTTCCCTGCACAGAATGACCTTGGTCAGAAACGAGCCTAGGGCCAGGCGCCGGCCGTGAGCTGGACGGAGACGGCGCCTGGGAGACAGCGGGCACGGAGGACGGACAAGGTCAGAGTCGGGACGGGAATGCTGGTGTCAGCTCCGCAAGCCCGGGGGGTCCAGGAGCAAGGGCCCTCGGGCTCGCCGTGAAGGGCGCCGACAGGCTCTTCAGTCTTTCCCTCCTGACAAAGTCAAGGGCAGGAGAAAAGGCCGAGGGTGGGACCCAAAGGTGAGCAGAGATGCCACCACACGACGGCCCCGACGCTGGCTCAGCCAGAACGGGTCACAGGCAATGACGGGCAACACGCGGGGGCAGAGTGTGGTCACTCGGCCAATACGACGCACAGAGCTCGAAGGTCGAGTCCCAGGTCGCCGAAACGCATGCGATAACCGGGCACGGAGTAGAAAACCCCTTGTCAGATGTTTGTGTAACACAAAGTATATGAGGAAAACAAAAGTCATTTCCAATTCAAACTGCACAATACATGCAGAAGTTTGCCCAGCCGGGGGATAAACCTCGGACGATCGTGTGACAGAAAGCCGCCTGTGCCCACCGCCGTGAGGCTGGGCGACGCCACGCATGGACTTTACCCCCAAGGTGGGTGCAAGCCGATTGGGATGGAAGCTTCTCTTCTGCCACAAATTAACAGATATGGTTATCGTGCCTGGCCCCGGGTACAAGGCGACATTCAGAAAAACACAGCAGCGTGTCAGGAACATCCTGGAGGAAATCCCAGCCGATGTGGATAGAAGAGCCTGTGAAAGCAGCCCCCACGCTGGCTCCTGGGGGTGGTTGCTGAGAGACAGATAGCCAAGGCCTGGTCAAGAAAATCCTGGTCATCAAACCTTTAAGTGTAAACAACCTTCCACATTATACTCCAAAAAAGATGCCATAATTTTTTTTCAGCAAGAAGAGAATCAGCCTCCCCCAGCTCCTGCCAAACTCTGCAGCCTCACAGGGCTGCAGAGCTCATCAGAGAAGGCAGCCGGAGAAAGCAAACGGGACGCGTGTGAGGGCTGTGGGATGCGGGACGCAGAGCGAGGGCCGTGGGATGCCAGGATGGGGGATGCAGAGCGAGGGCCGTGGGATGCCAGGATGCGGGATGCAGAGAGAGGGCATGGGATGCCAGGATGCGGGATGCAGAGCGAGGGCCGTGGGATGCCAGGATGCGGGATGCAGAGCGAGGGCCGTGGGATGCCAGGATGCGGGATGCAGAGAGAGGGCCGTGGGATGCCAGGATGTGGGATGCAGAGCGAGGACCGTGGGATGCCAGGATGCGGGATGCAGAGCGAGGGCGTGGGATGCCAGGATGCGGGATGCAGAGCGAGGGCGTGGGATGCCAGGATGCCGGGATGCAGGGTGAGGGTGTGGGAGGCTTGGACACAGGGTCCAGCACACTTTCCTCTGATGAGCCAGAGGAAATATTGTGGGATTTTCAAAGAAAGAGGCAAAACCAAGGAAACTGTGTAGGTCCTTATAGAAACCTTTTAAGTAATATTTATTGTCTTAAAACTTCATATATGGACTCTACAATCTGATTCTGATTAATTTTCATGTGTTCCAAATATGATTATTTTGATATTTTTTTAACCACTTAAAAATGTAAAACCCATTCTTAGGTTGCTGGATAAAGCCAGGCCGAGGGTGGGACTGACCCGAGGGTGGTGGTTTGCAGACGCCTCCCTCTAGGAGGCCAGGGGGTTGCGGGGCAGAAATGGCCATTGCGTCAGCATTTGGGGAGCCAGGTTTCCTTCCGAGTTTCTTTCAAACACCATAAATATAAAGCTGCAGTGAAACATCCCAAATGCCCTCTGCTCATAACATCGGATTGTTTACTTCATCCAGCAGCTTCCGTTCACATTCCAAATTTAATTTAAATATCGTCTTAGCTGTAGCTGCTGCATTGGGTACGTCAACGCAGAGAAGGGGGCCAAACAGGGCACGTTAACCGACTCCCGTCGCAGGGACGAGCTCTGGCATCGGGGAAGCGAGACTGGAGGTGTCTGCTCTGCACACACCCGCGGCCACCAGCCACCGCGTGTGATGCTCTCCCGTTCTTATCTTGCAGGCTCTCCTATCGGACGGGGCAAGACACAGCTAACTGTGACACGTGCAGGAACAGTGCCTGTATTATCTACAGGTACGTTCACTCTCCCCCTCTCCCCTTTTATTATGAGTGACGAGTGACGTTTACCCACAATGCAGGGGTCCTCGGGGCCATGCGGAGGCGATGGCGGCAGTCGGAGAGTAAAGGGCGTTACCTGACCCTAACTCTGAGCTCCTCCTAAATGTCACCCCCAGGCAGGTGTGGTCACGGGGCCCGGGAGAGCTCGATCTGGTGTATCCTGCACATCTATCTTAGCCGTTTCAGAAACTGGTATGAGTTCGGTGGCTGTTGTGAGCCCTTCAGGTGGTGCAGACCACAGGCACTGGGTTGCCGGGAGCACCGGGAGGACCGAGGCTGCTCACACCACAGGTGCATGTACGTCCTGAGGACTCACAGGCATGTGGCCCCTGGGGCGTAACCCCTGCTGTAGCCCCAACAGCCGGTCTCCATGTCTTTGCGTCTGAAGTTCATTTAGATTCCTCCCATAAGGCAGGAGAAACTTCTAACAGGCAGAAGCCAGGGTGGGTTTCTGGCAGGAGTTTAGGAATTTAAGACATGGTCACAGCCTTCCAAGGCGACTATTTTTTCTTTCCGGAAATGTAATTTTCAAAGAACCAAATATGAAGCCTGAAGAACTATTTTAGTTGATTTGCCAAATTATCAAAAACGCTTCTAACTGTACAGTTATACACCTGAAAACGAGTAAAGGAATTCCCGTCTGCCCCCAAATACACCTTCTAAAAAGGTCTCCAAAATTACCATCTTCTCATCCAAAAGGGAGAGGCAGGGACAGGGTATGAATGTCTTAACTATGGCAAGAAGCTTGAATCCCCAGAGTCTTGGACCCAGCGCAGGTCTCTAGCGGAGGCAGCACCCCCCAGCCAGGATCCCGGGTCCTTAGAACCAGCTCCGGCTCACCTGGGGACCACCTGGAAGGGGGGGAAGAAAGCCCAGGGCAGACTCAAGCCAATGTCACACGAAGCCCACTCCTACGGCAGATGTCCACAGAGGGAGGCTCTGCCTCCCAGGGACAGTGGGCAAGGTCTGGAGGGAGTCATTTTCAGCCGTCAAACCTGGGGAGGTGCTTTGGGCACCCGGAGGTGGAGGCCAGGGAACCAGGGATGCTGCTGACATCTTACAGTGCACAGGACGGCTTCCACACAACCGTCGGTCCAAGTGTCCACCGCACTGAGGCGGAGACAGGCTGCCTGGCTGGGACGGTCCCCGGGTTAGGGTCTGTGAGCATCCAGGCCCCTGTGGAGGGCTCCTGGCAGCCCCGGCCGAGCAGCCGAGCCCTGGGCTGGGCTGGTTCACTATTCACAAAGAAGTGGGGAAAACCAGCCCCCAGGCAAGAGTCTGTGTCAAGAACTACAAAATGCAACCTGTCTCCTCAGAGGCAGCAATGTGTCGGAGGAGTTTGGTTAGTGGGAGATTTCCCACTACATGCGTACGGTGGAAGGGAATCTGAATCGAGAGTGAAGGGATCGCCCGGCAGGCGTGGCTCATGGTTGAGCGTCAACCTACAGAACCAGGAGGTCACCGGTTCGAATCCCAGTCAGGGCACAGGCCCGGGCTGCAGGCTCGATCCCTAGTCAGGCAGCCGGTCAATGACTCTCACCATTGACGTTTCCATCTCTCTCTCCCCCTCTCCCTTCCTCTCTCTGAAGTCAATAAAAACATTTTAAAATAAAAATTTTTAAAAAAAGCGAAGGGATGTAACTGACACGTAAGCACCCTTCACTGACGTCAGGCCGTGAGGAAACCCGGGACTGTCCTCGAGGCTCAGCTTCTGTTCCTGGGGGAGCTGCGGCTCACCCGGCCCTTGAGCAGAAGGGAGCGGCGATTCCCAGAGACGGCTCAGAGCGCGGGTGATGCGCACACACCCGCTTAACATTCTGTGCGTGATTGAAGAGAGAATTTATTAGGACACTCTCCAAAGTAACTGGAGTAATTTAAATAAATTTGGCTCTAAATCCAGAAGGAACATACATTAAAAGTGATATTAAAAGCGATTTAACAAGCCCGCGAAGAACAGGAATTACCCTGGAGTGGCTGCTATTTAGAATGAGCTCGGCCAACCTCCTGCGTGAGTCCATCAGCCGCCGGCCAGCGTTTCGAGACAGCTGTGAGTGTCCAGCGCCCCAGGAACTGGCCAGAATTTAGCGAGGATTCACCAGGCAGAGGAACGAGCCGCGGCGATCCCTGCGAGGGGGGACATGCACCGCCAGCGCCCCGCGTGAGCCAGGCCTCCCAGGAGAGGCGGCACCAGAGCAAACGCCGAGTTTTGGATCGGAGTCCCCTCCAGGAAAGTATTTCGGAATCTCTCCCATCCGAGCAACGACAACAATGTCATCATTCCCCAGCCCCAGCCTCCTGCTGGAGGCAGGAGTGGCTCTGGGAGCCCCGGCGGGAGGGTTTCCCTGGACTCCCTCCCCTGCCCCGCCCCAGACAAAGATCTCGACGTTTCCACCCAGTCAGGCGGATATACAGCTCTTCAAACTCCGTTTCCCAGTGTCCCTATCACTTTATGCTGGAAATAATCAAAAGGCGACAGTCACTAACTCGACAATGTTACGCGCCAATAAAAAGGCGAACGGCGACTCCTTCCATGGGGCACTGGCGCGGGCGGGAGTTTTCCGAGCCGGGCAGGTGTTAGGAGGAGGGAAAGCTCACTCCTGGTCAGCTCACTGAAAACCCGTCCGAACGGAAATCGTAGCCTGAAATGTATTATTTCCACTCCATTCATATAAACTGAGATCTCGACGTTTACCTCACTTAAAGTCGCGCCTGTCTCTCGAGGGCAGGCCAGAGGCTTTCTGTGGACGTGGGGCCCCCACGAGAGCGCCGAGCTCCCTTCCGCGAACCACGCTTGGAAACGGGGTCTTGCGACGGGGTCCGAAGGCAGAACCCTCGTGGATGCTGCCTTGCGCCCGCCTTTCTCACATTCATCCCACAGCGCCGCACTCACAGAAACGGCGCTCCTGCCTCAGTCACAGCGCACTGGCCCAGGTCACCCGAGAATACGTCGCCTCCCTTCAAGGAGGGCAGCTGGCACAGACAGCCCCAAGCACCACCTGCTCCTGGCGAGCGCGCACCTGGAGAGTAAGAGGACAGTGACATGGACGAAAAACAGGGCGACCTGCTGGCCAGGAGCCCCGGGCGGGCCACGGGGGTGTCACCTGGCACAGGGCGGTGGCGGCTAATGCAGCGAGCGGGGTAAGGGGACTGCCGCAATCCTGACTCCCGGCTACCCGAGTCTGCCCGGATGCCTGGCAACCATCAATACACGGAGCCAGGAACCTCCTCCCTCAGGGTTCCCTTTGACCAAACAGAAAGGGGAGCGAGGAGGGGTTCAGCCAGGTGATTTCTCAGCATTCGCTCAGCCCCGTGATTCAACCTTCTAAGGCCAAATGCTCCACAGAGAGCACGGGCTTCCTGGACGGACAAGCACTCGGCGCTCACGAGTCCCTGGGCAGGAGAAGTCGCCTTTCGGGAGACCCCGCAGCGGTGCACGTGGGAGCCACGTCTCAGAAGCTTAGACCCACGGGAGCCAGAGGGAGTGTCCACGTTTCAAAGGCCTTTTGACTGGAGCCCATTTCTCCTGATCAAGGAAACTTGCACACGAGTCTTCCTTCAATTCCTGCCCACAGCTCGACAGAGAGCCCATGAGAAAGGCCCAGTCAGCGCAAGGGCAGGGTCCTTGCCGCAGGTACGGAGGCAGGCCTGTGGGTACCAGCTTTGTGGGCACCAGGCTCGTGGGTACCAGGCCTGCATCTAAGGCTCCGGGAGTGTTCCCGTGAGTCCCTGCTCCACCATCTCGGCCACTCCGCTGGGTCTTCCCCAAAGGGTGCCTGGAGCACCTGGGATTGAATCAGTTAAAGGAGTTTCAAAATAAAGAAATTTAAAATGCCAAAGGACTGCGGTTGTCCCAGGGGCTGGGAGAACACAAGAGGCCACCATATCTGCCACATCCACCTGTTACAATCTGTCATACCTGTGAGCCGGCAGCCGAGAGCCGGGGAGGTCAATGAATTTGACCCTGCCCTTCTTGCATGTACACACTGCTTTTCACTGGAAACCCAATTACCCACCGCGAGCAGCGTAGGAACCCGCTGCGTTTCTATGGAACACTCAGCCCGGGGAGAGGGAGAGGGGGCCGCGTTCGAGACCCAGCTGCCTGGGGTTCGATCCATGCAGCCCTGTAATAGATGTGCACCTTTGCCTGAGTGATGGCACCTATTTCGCTGTAAAAAATAAGCCTGTCGTGGAAATATGCAGGGCTTGGAGAAAACATCAAAAAGACAAAAGGTCTTGAAGCAATTTCAGCGCACAGGGCTGCCAGTACCACAAGCGAAACGCTGGAAACATCGGCTGCCCCAGGCTGCTGCTCAGATCCTGGGGCCCAGGGGTAGGGCTGAACTCGCGCTCTCTCCGTCCGTCCTTGGCGGGTGTCCATTAAATCCCTGAGGCAGGCAGGAGGGCACCCGGGGTCCCTTACTGATCAGGTGGGTCCCTTCCTGGCGTAGGAGTCTCCTGAGCCGGTGATTTATGATGATGAAAGAAATGGGTCTGAGAGCTTCCCAGAAAGCATGCAGGAGCAAGAGCTGTGGACAGACACACGTCGTTTCTCATCCGAATGGCATCTGCTCCTGTATCGGCAAATCGATTCGCAGAGAGACGAACAACTGTTCTCGGCAATGAAACGACCGCCCTGCGGACGAGCTCACTGACACCGGGAGCGTCGGAAGTGGTATTTTCCACAACTGAGGAGTTTGAGGGGGTCGATACGATTACATTCCCCCGAGACGACATCCCTTTGACTGCCATGCAGACCGATGGTGAAATTCTACTTCAAGGCCATCTCAGCCCGAAAAGAATATTAGAAGAGACCCGAGTTTCCGTTTTCCTGGGTACAGTTCTCCTGGATTGTCACTCCCATTCCCTGTCAAAATACGCTGTAATAATTTCAGAAACATGTTTAAGGGTAAGTTACTAACGTAATCTTTGCTCATAAGCAGTCAGAACCTTCTGCCCCCAGACTACGCGGTAACTCTCTATCAGACTAACCGATGAGTCAGGCTCCCTGTGAGTCACAGCCTCAGAGAGGAACAGCGAGGCATTCCCGGGGCACAGCCCTCATTCCCCCCTTTCCTGAGGTGGTTAATTCGTGAAATAACATCGCTACCAATGGCTTGAATTCAAATTTGACATTTCTACCAGAAAGGCGTGTGCCAGCCTCAATTCAAAAGGGAATGAAAGCAAGATTTCAAAGACAATAACGATGCCAATTCCCGTTAATGGAGTAGGATCTTGACCAGCATTTACAATTCCCCTAGAAAGCGTTAGAATTCCTACCATTAGTTACAAGACCCTAAGCGACTGCGCCCTCCAGGGACCTACAGCTGCTCGTTTCTGTCCCCTCAAGGCGGCCACACAGCCGGCCGCAGGGCAGGGGTCAGTCGGTGGCTGGGACCCTGAGCGAGTGGGAAGCTCGAGGACCTGCCTGTCACTTTGCAACAGCAGAGAGAATACCCTGTTGTCTGCGTAGTTTCATCATCTGACGTGACCCACGGGCGGTCGGGCACAGGCAGGGTTTCAAACCGCCACGTTGTCCCAGTCACGTCCTCCGCTCCGACCAGGGAGCAGGGCCTTGCTGTCCTCTGGGCACCTCGCTGTGGAGACTGAAGGGACCGTTGCCCATCAGTGTCCACCCCCACACCCTCCACGAAGACACCGCTCCGGACTCCAGCCTCTCGGCCCCTCAGTAACGGGGGAGCCAAGAGGAACCAACTCGCCAGGTGAAGTCGAGCCATTCTGTTAGCAAGGACTCAGATTAGATTTCCCCGTGATTACATGGTTCCGTGGTGTGATAAATTGGTTAATAACGGGATTCCCAGTGCAGTCGCTTAATGGGAATTCAATAATTACAGGTGCCGGGCAGGGCAGCGACAGCCGGGAAACGCTGGCCCCGTCCCGGGACCTGATGGCTCGCAGCCTGTCCGGGCCTCCTGACGCGGTTAGGCCCGGGGCACGTGCCGGCACTCGCCCAGCGCCCTGGCGAAATCACGTCACGGACCTGGCATCCCGCGTCGGATGCGCTAGCTCATCCCAGACTCAGTGCGAGGGTCTTGTTTTGCTGGTTGAATTCCCGAGCTGAAGGAGTCTCTTACAGGTATCGTCTTGAGAACTGTTGGCTCTTTCTCTCGTCACAAAATCGATGCTCGACTAATAAAAGGGTAAAATCATGTGTGAATTCCACGTTACGGTTTAGAAAACTTTTCAACGGCTTTTTTTCAGGGCGGGGGAGAGATAGGGGATCCTTAACTAATTCAGTGAGCTAGTCAGGGCAGTAATGATTATAACCCTTGAAAAGAAGGAAACTGCGCCCTAGAATAGGTTAAGGGACCTACCGGAGCCCCCTCTGCCCCCCCAACGTCCAGGGAAAAAGACGAGACGAAGCCCGTCTTTCTCCAGCACCGGATAACAGACCCGAGGGCTGTGTTCACAAACGCGCCACGTCCTGAGCTCTGCACTTTTTACAGCCGTCCCTAGAGGGTCTCTGCCTCCCGGCCCCGTGTTCTCGGCGAGCAGGACGTGAGGCCATGGGGTTTGCTTCCACCTCCTGTGAACCACGGTAAAGCTCAGAGAAGCCTTTTGAAACGAGGGGGAAACACTGGTTCTTGTTTTGGGAGCAGCGGGCAACTGGCCATAAACTTCTTGACAATATTTTTAACGTTTTCCATAACAGTATAGTCTCTTACAATAAGAAAAATGGAACAGTGGGCGTCAAACACACAATGGTCCATTGGATGCGTCTGGGACGTGTTTTCAGAACTCCGGAAGACACGGCTGTGCTGTTCTGTCTTTCCAAAACGTCAAAATTTGTCTAGGATTAACGGGCCTCTAAATCAATAGGATCTCATGTTTATAAATGGTTCACGGCTCCACTGGATAGAAAATGCTACGAGCTCAGGCGTCGCCATCACCACTGAACACTCACTGAAACCCACTGACATTTAGCCGGGCATCCGGGCCGGACGGGGAAGGAGCCCGGGGCAGAATCCTCCGGAAGCCTGGCGGACGCAGCATCGGGCTCGAGAGGCGGGTGCGGGGGGGCAGGCAGGTTCTGCGGACGCCAGCACTGCCACACACCCCCGGGGAAGGTGCTGAGCTGCGACATCACGCGACTGCGACATCTCTAGGCGACAGGAAGATTCAGCCCCACCGTCATCCTGGGGACCACCGTCCAACAGGCAGCCCGCCATCCGTGGAAACGTCATCATGTGCGACTGTGTAGACTTCGACACCGACCGTGTCCACTGACAGGACCTCAGAGCTTCAGAGTGGAAGGAAATAAGCTATTTTTCAATGAAAAGAAACCTGCTTGAAATATAGTTGGCCCTGAGCAGCACAGGTTTAAATTTATAAGCAGATTTTTTTTTTCCAATAAATACCATAAATGTATTTTCCTTATGACTTCCTTAATAACATGTTATTTTCTCTAGCTGACTTTCATTGTAAGGATACAGCACATAATACATACAACACACAAAACACGAGCTAAGTGACTGTTTATGTTACCAGTAAGGTCCCGGCAACAGTAGGCTATTAGCAGTTAAGCTTTTGGGGATTCAAAAGTTATGCACAGATTTTCAACTGAGAGGGGGATCGGTACCCCTCACCCTCACGTTGTTCAGGGTCGCGTGTAGGCCACGGTGACAGATAGACCATATTACAGCCAATCGCTTAATACAGAGCCATAAAGTGACAGTCTGAACACAACAGGAAGGATCGTTCCTCCGGTAGGATGTCACGCGATCCTGTGTCACTAAGGGGGATCCCTGCGTACCAAAGACCAACCACTAAATTCACTCCTCTCCTTTCCTTCTAGTGTGGAGCTCGATTTCAAGCAGCAAGAAGACAAACTCCAGCCCGTTCTGAGGAATCTCCATCCCTTTGAGGAAACTCAGGTTGCACCCTCGCCTTACTCTCAGGAGACGCACTCCTCCACGCCCAAGCAAAAATCCAAAACGGAATCTAAAAAGCACGGAAGATGGAAACTCTGGTTCCTTTAAAACGCGTGGCGTTTGGCGCTGAAGGGCCGTCTGGTCTTTAAAACCCACCGGAGTTCAATCCGTCCTTTTGCAAAACCGAGGGGAGCGAGCGAACCGTGGCCGACGCGGGCGCCACCCAGTCTCACCTGCTTACCAAAAAGGCCTTCGTACCAACAGTGAACAGAGGCAAGGTGTCCAGTGTCAGCCTTGCCAGCTGCTCTTCACAGTTCGCGGATGTGGGGCGTGAAATCCAACATGAACCTTACCGCAGGGGGAGGGGACAAGTACATCGTACCCGCGCCCAGATCGCCAAGGACGATGTCGTCAGCCTGCAAACCGGAGGCTGTCCCTCTGCGCACAGCTGAAACTCATAATTATTTCCAAGCAAAAGCAAGCCTTACGTTTGCCAAGGACTTCATTTTTACGTTTCATTTTGCAGATAAAAATAAGCAGGGGGTGGGGGCGGCTCTCAGCACATCACATTCTAGAGAAAGCACAATTTTTCCACGTGGTCGGAGACCATGACTAATCTCTCAATGTGACTCTGTGTATATCTGCCTTCATGTGCTGTAGCGCTAAGCCAAGCGACCCCATCTCGGTGTCACATTGACACCTGAAGATTAGCATCCTCCACGTCTCCAGACCCGCGGAACATTTACCGCTCGTTTCCAAACGGCGCGCAGCCAGGAGTCCCCCAAAGTCAGGACGGGCCTGTCATCCCTGCCGGGTGACAGGGTCAGAGCTAGTGGACACTAAGCTTTCCCAGATCTCATTTTTAATCTTTTGATACCCAAAGGCCAAACGCTAAATCCTGGCAAGAATTTGAAAACACACGTAGAGGTACACGGAGAACGCCGTCGCCAATCATTCGCGGGCTTTCTCCCTGCCCCTGGCAAGGGCTCCCGCGGATGCATCTCCGAGACACTGCTCATCTGAAGGGAAGGGCAGGCGGCCGTCTGCTACAGTGTGTTGTGCTGCGTAACAACCATGGCAGACCTGCCATTTCAAAGAGCAACGGTGTTTAGTTTAGCTGCTACCGTCAAACAAACGTAGTATCATCTACATGTAACCTATCAGTAAATTGTACTAAATGAAATACCTAGGGGAAAGCTGTGAATCCAATGTTTTTAGGTATTTTTTAAACACACAGTGATGCATAGAGTTCTCTTTGGACTGCACACTGCAATATAAATCTTAGTTCCTTTATTTTTTCACACATTCCTTTGCAAGTGTCTTTTTCTAGAAATCCAAACCCCCGGGTCTATGAATGACTCTATCAATTTTTTTATTTTTTTTGCTTTTCATAATAGGAAGGAGGGATCTTCTTTTGCCTTTTTTTGGTACAAGTTAAATTTTGAATAGTTTGCGAACATCCGAGAAAACCTAGTCTTCGAGTTTCTGTCCAGTAGTCTCACGTCCGATCCAGTGCGGACACGCACATGTGATCGATCAGCTGCAGGGAACAAAGCGGCTCCTCCGAGAAGTCCCTCCCCCCGCACCGGCCAGACTGGGGCTGCTGCTTGCCTCGCATTTCCTCCTGACTCAACGGCAAATCTGCTTTCGTTCTAAGTGTTCTGATTCTCTAAGGACCTGGGAGTGATCAGCAATCAGATCTGAACGTGAAATACATGAAGAGTCTGTCATGTAAACGTTCTCTGGGGTCGCTCAAGCTGTCCCGCAGACGTAGGCTTTAATAAAAAAGAAAAAAATACACCACTTCTGTGAAAACACTGCACAAGGATACAAATCCTTGGGTGTCAATAAAGAGAATGGAGAAATATTTTTTGTGTGCAAAGGAAGGACGTGTAAGGTGATCCTGGATTCATGAAGGAAGTGCAATTGTGTCACGTAGACATAAAACTTAAACAAGGTGTTTCATGTATTTTATACTGTTTTTAACTAATGTTATAAAATGTTTGCAACAAGTTATCTCTCCTTGTGTTTTAAGAACTCCCAGCTCCCTCAGTGAGTTGAAATAGGGTATGAGCAGCTTTCTAATTAGGTCTAGAAATCTGTCTACACAAGGGGACATCCTCGAAAACAAAATAACGCCCCTGGTCGAAAGCAGTCTAGATAAAATAAAACTAAATTAAAATTTAAAATGTCAGAGTCAAAAAGGAACTCATTCCTATTTAAAAATAAAATTGTCTTCAGCATAGAAAAAAAAATACTTTCCAAGCCATTTCATAGTTTAATCACAACGTGTCACTAGCAGATGAATCTTCTCTTAGAAAGATTTCAGTAAAAACTTTGATACAAAAACCAAGTTAAAATGTAGTATTCCCTCATATGTAGATGTACCCATGGCATTACGTATAGAGGTTAAGTTATTATACTTGTCACTAAGTTCTTTATTAGTTTTTAAATAAAAAAATGAAAGGAAATGTTTTGTGTGGCTATTAAACTTGTTTCGTGGCCTCGGCAATTGGGGGAAATAGAAGTCATCTAAGGAAACAATGACAAAGAGAAGAAGTTCAGGCTGAAAAGATGGTCATCGAGGCTCCAGGAGGAGAGCACTGTGAGGTGTGGCACTGCCCACTGGCCCGGCCCGGCTGGGCAGGGGTGGGCTCAATGCCAGCCGGGACTCAGTTTACCAGACCACGCACCCTGGTGTGGGCTTCGGCCACCAGGACGACAGGGGGACTTTTTAAGGACGCAGGGCGCTCACCGTACTGGCTCACTGCCGGAGGGCTAACTAGTGTCCAGTTTGGAAAGAACCTCAGACAGACACCAGGACTCAGTGTTTCTGGGGAAACTCCTGCCCTGGCCCCATGGTGACAGCTCCTCTCTGGATCACCCATCGATCAGGTCCCAAGCCCGGGGGATCAGCCGCCTCCCTCCCTCCCCCAGGGGGAATCCCAACATCTCAGCTGGGCTGAGCGGCCCACCTCTCCCATGGAGACTAGCCCAATCCTGACCCTTTTCCCAAGGAGAGGAGGGACACACAGCCCCTTCCCTGGTCTCTGCAAGAACAGAGTCTACCTGCGAGGGTGGGGAACCCCTGTGGGCTGAGACAGAGGCTCCCACTGCGCTCACAGGTCCAGGGGAAAGAAGGGGGTGAGTGCAGCTCCTGTGCAAAACAGGTCAGAAGACCCAGTGCATCACCCACAGCAGCTGGGGACACTTAAGAGTCACATTCTATAGTCACCTGTGAGTCACCCACCTACTGCTGCTGCCTCAGAGGTCCTCGGATATGAGCCACTAGATCCAACACATGACACTGTGCCAGTCCCTCTGACAGAGCTACTGGCCTCGAGGAGAGGTCCCAGGACCTGGGCCCCTGCTCTTTGGACCTCAGACCCTCCCCCCAGCTCCAGCAGAGTATAAACAGGGGAGGGAAATAAGGGTGGCCAAACCACACTATGCAGGAAAGAAAGGGCTTAGGAAGTGGGCACAGGTCCCCCCCACATCCTACGAGGTTGCCAAGGTGACCATCGCCACGGAGATCTGAGGTATGGTGTACATGGACCTGCATCGGGCTGACCCCCGTCTCATACAGGACCAGTGAGCGTGCCCTGCCCCACCGCTCTCCTTGGGGTGCTGTGGCAGGCTTGGCCCGTGACAGACACGATCCTCAGTCACAGCTCTGAACACACACGGCCACATTCAGGTGCTTGCTTTGTGCCTCTCACGGGAGATGGGGGCCAGGACAAGAGAAAAACAAGAACTGGGCCCCGAGCCTGCCCATACCTCACGTCCGTGACGGTGCAGCACTTGCCCCAGCCCACCTGGGGGACTGAGCTTCCAGCAGCGTGTTTACCAGCAAGTAAATCTGACTCGCTCGCTAAGCCAGGCAGCTTCAGCGGTGCAGAGTCACCCGAAGGTGACAGCAGCTGCTTTGCACAGGGACACATCTTTTATCTAGAAACACCCTACCACCAGCACGTTAGGCACAGGTCAAGTGTGCAGCCAATGTGTCTGCAGGAAGGAAGGAGCTCCAGGGCTCACTGGGTGAACCGGGTCCACTAATCCTGCCGCGGTGGGCAGCATGCATTCTGCAGATGAGAAGGGCGTGTGGAAGCAGGGTGCTGCCTCTTAAGCAGCTCGGTAATTAACTTCGGGCACCTTGGCGGTTTGGGGTGAATATTCAAGAATCGCAGCCTGCGTTCCCCAGGCAGAGACGTGGTTTCATCTCTGCAGTAAATCCCCAGCCAGCGACCACCCTTGACAAAGTGCCAGGGCCCCAGGAATGGGAGGGGGCAGGAAAAACCGCTGCACCGACACCAGACACAGATGGATTTCTGATGTCATCGCAGCTGGCGCGCACCTGTGTCAGGAGGATTTTCCGAAAGCCAGGTGTTCTCCGAGTGGATTTAGTACCAAACGTCCCATCAGAGACACTTTTGGTGGCACTGGGACAGGAAACCAGACTCTCCCCACTTGAAACTTTCATAATGTGTGGCTTTCTTTTGCAAATAAGGTTAAGAATAGCAATTTTTAAAGCATATTCATGAATGACTCCACTAGAATAAACATTGAAAAGTGAATGTTCACGCAGGGACACATAATGTCTTTGGGAAGATATCTGGAGACGCGTCTTGGTAAAGGGCTGTTCACTGAGAGGCCATTTCTATCAGTTACACTCTTTCCCAACTGAAAAAGCACGTGGTCCGTAAGAATCCAGGCTTGAGGGGAGCCCTGGGTTTCACTAACGGTGTCCTCCCCACCAACGACGCTGTTCTCACAATGAAACCCTCCCCCCGCCATCGGTGTCCCCAACAGCTGGTGTTCAGAGTGGAAACAAAGTCACTGCCGTCACTTGAGTCGAGGGAGCCAGGAGGTCTGGTCACAGGGCGAGTGGAACATCCAGGCGGGAGTCTCCCTCTCCTAAGCCTGCTCCTGAGACTGTCCACAGGACCCCTTCCCTTCCTCAGAAGAGACCAGCCTTTTCCTCTCCATGAACGGGTAATTGCCGGTCTCCTGGTGTGTATCCAGGCCACAGTCCTTCTCACTCAATTACATTTTTAAAGGGCCCGTTAACAGAAGGTAATTCTGATCATCTGGAAGCGGCAGCTAACCTCACAGAAGGAATATTGCTGCGTAGAAGTCATTTCATCTGCTCTCAGCCCAGCTCTGCGCACAGACACTTATTCCAGCAAAGACACATTGGAGGGGGGCCCGGTCACCCACCTAACCGCTGCTCAGCCACCTGCCCACAAGACAAGGGCACCTGGCCCACCATGGCCACCTGCTGAGAACTGACCCAGAGACTGAGACTGTGCCTAATGCTCAGGGACTAGGAACCTCCTCAAACAGGAAGGGAAATAAAATCTGAAATCAGACAACATAAAAGTGAGCCCTTCACTCAATTATCCTGCAGAAGCCGACTCCGCTGGCGTGAAGATAAAACAGCATCTCAATCGTGTGGCGAGGTTCCCGCGCGGCTTCTCTGTTGTTACAACGGGCGTGCGCTGGGCACCCACACGACCTACGATTCTGTTCCCGCCAAATGCAGTTTTATTCGTTCAACAATGTATCATCCTTAGGATCGGGGCATGTTTTCATTCTAAGCATGAGATGCATTCCAACAGCCCATTTCAAATACAATGTTGAAAGATAGAAAATAAACCAAAACAGATGACATACAACCAGCGGCACAGTGCTTTATAGGATGCTACAGACAGAGATCAAAGGACAGGCTTGTGTGGCTGCCACAGCCGATCCAGCGACACGAGTCCCCGGCTCCCGGCTCTCAGTTCCACGCGCAGACAGACAGGGAGCTGTCGGGGACGCACTCCCGCGGGAAAGAGGTCGCACGTTTAATACTATTGCTGACAGTATCGTGGAACCGATCACCAAGGGGAGCATATCTGTTCAACACATTTTTTTATCACCTTACGTTTTTTTAAATCCTTACTTAGAATTTTTAAGCTGATTCATAGTTACACCGTTTCCACTCCGTTTATGCAAAAGTGAGCAACAAGCACATAAGGACTGAAATCTCTGTGACAGAAAGGGGTGTTAAGAGTGCCCCAAAAACACATCCATAAAGCCTCTTCCGAGCCTTTTCCACTCCAGAAGGCCCGGTGATTAAGTTTTTTGCCCGCCTTGTCCGGGGTATCCCCCCGACCCCCACCTTCCTCCAA
This sequence comes from Miniopterus natalensis, assembly GCF_054644295.1. Classification (NCBI taxonomy): domain Eukaryota; kingdom Metazoa; phylum Chordata; class Mammalia; order Chiroptera; family Miniopteridae; genus Miniopterus; species Miniopterus natalensis. Next base: position 56,632,783 of record NC_142094.1, read on the forward strand.
TCTAAACTCACAGAGCAGCCGCAGGGACACTGGGAAGCGAAGGCACACATGTGCGTCTGAGCACAAGGTCAATCAGCCGAAGAAAACAAACTTAAGAGAATCGGGGGTGTGGAGGAAAGGCATACACTCTGGGGAAAAGGCACTGTAACACAAGTTTTATATTATTCTTAGACATTTCCGGGGGGAAAAGACACCATTCCATGCCTGGGTGACCTGGGCAGGAGATACACGTACAACACGCGCGAGGAGGAATGGAAGGGCCACGTTGCTGGAGTTCCTCAATTACGCTTTAAGGCCGCTCATAAAATGTGATTAATGGCATCTTCAATGTAAACGTGGAGGAAGAAACCACAGAAGAGTGCGGGTGGCAAAGGGAAGCGAGCGCCCTTTGCTAGAAGCAAACACCAAGAAAACAGGAACCAAACGCTCGTCTCTGACACGCCGGCCGGCTCACCCTCCGGCTTCCACACTTGCTTCTGCAATTGTGGGAAGTGAGCACATTTTACAGACCAGGCGGGAAACAGAGGTAAAGGAAAGCATCTCGCCCGCTCGCTGTGTTGTAAGGAAATAAGCTCAGTCTCAAAGGACAGTTGGAAGAGGCGCAGAGGGCTGTTCGGGCTGGAAAGGAAAGGCCATTCCTGGGAGGGAGGCTCCCGGCCACCGGGAGGGACCCGGTGAGGCCACTGAGCACTTACGATGAGCTCGGAGTCCCGGCCCATGGAGATGACGGTGCGGTTCACAGTGCGCAGCAGCTTCTCCATGATGACCTGGACGTGCCTCTGGGTCGGGCCCTGCAGGAGAATGCGGCAGTGAGGACCGGCCCCCGGGACAGACGTCAACACGCCAGCCCCGGGGCTTCCCTGACCCCATTCCCCCTGAAAAGAGCAAATCGGTTCTAACCCTTGTGAGACGAAAAAGGGCCCCTGTCCAAGGAAAAAGCCTCAATTATAGTCCATTACTGATAATTTGTTACGTAATCATTGTGATTTAATTTAAGCAAACCTTAAAAATAAAAGCAAATCTGTTTAAAAAACAACACGTGTATGGTCCCTGATTAGCCCGCCAGTTAGTTTTGTGGAGGCTGTGGCCCTTTGTAAGTGAGGCAGGCGGATCCCACCACGGGGGGCTCTGCAGGTCAGTCCCCGCGGCCTGGGAACCAGCACGTGGAGCTGAACGTGTTCACGGGGCATAGAGGACTATCTGAACTCAGAGAGCCCGGGGCCTCCTATCAGCAGAGACTTGTGTTCTCCTATTTAGTGTGCGATAGGATTCTGGGTTCTTCAGGACTCTGAACGTGTTTAAATACGTTCTCTAGTCTCTTCTGCACCCGGCCAGGGCTGGCACCACCTCCTCTGTGAGGTCTGGCCAGGCAACCCCTTTACTCCCAAATGCTCTCCAATAAAAAGAGGGGAAGCCCTGGACTGGAACCACTGAAGGCTTCCCTGCAGGTGAAGGCTTCCAGAACCTTCCAAAGGCCATGCCCTGGTCTGGCCATCCCCACTGAGCATGAATTTATTCTGATCTCTGTCTCCAAGGGCACAAACCAGGCTCTGAAAGAATGAGCCAGGACAGGAGGCAGTGGGCAGGACAGGGGTGGTGGTGGTGGTGTGTGTGTGTGTGTGTGTGTGTGTGCGCGCGTGTGCGTGCGTGTGTGCGTGTGTGTGCGTGTGCACGCTGACAGCAAAGGTGTCCAAAGGTCATGTGGGACAGAGCTAAGAGCCAGCCCTGCCAACTCGAAAATCCCGCCAGTCTGTCCACAGGCCGGGGCAGAGGTGATCAAGGCCCTGTACACATTTCCAGACACACCTGGAGAACCAACGATGCCACGTGTGTGGCCACGTGTACACAAATATAGAAAGTGGGTACACGGGGGAGGGGGAAGCGTAGGGTCAGACTTTCCCACCTGTGCTGCACTAACTGTGGATTAAGGAAAAAGGTCAATGGGATAAGCATGCAACTTAGAAATGCAAAAGGAAATACAATTGAAAAAACAAAAACTAGCTAAGAAAGCCCAGGAAGAAATTACCCACAGGGAGAGGAACCAGGGGAAGAGGCAGAAAGCTGCTCCTCTCAAAACTCTCAGAAGCAACAGTGACTTAAAAAAAAACCCACCCATGTGCACGTCTGACTCTAATAAGGTAAGAATCGAAAGAATGTAGGTAATACCCTCCACTTGTTTCTTTCCAATGTTTATCACCAAAGCCTTTTTGTCCTACTTTAAGAATTAAAATCTAAGTCTTGGGAGGCATTTAGCTGAGAAGTTACAGGAAAGACACTTAAAAATAAATATTTTGAATGCAGAAGAATAAACACTGTAATATAATCAGCACACCTTATACGTAAGTAAAGGTAATTCAAGGGTGCAAGTTCACAGAAAGGGGATCGCCCTTAAAATGAAGGCCATTTCATTTTGAATGAGCCTATGCTCCTTTGTCCCCAGGCGGGGTTCGCATGAATCCCAGGAGGGGACTCCCTCGGTGGGCTTTGCGTGAACCCAGGGACAAGGCCTCCCGTGGGTCCCAGGCGGCAGCCGTGCAAGCGCGCAGCTCTCACTCACCACATCCTTCCGGTACAGCACCTCCAGCATGTTGCTGAGCAGCTGGCAGCAGGCCTCCAGGTCTTCCTGTCGCTCCAGATGGTACTTGAGCTGGTCCGTCATCATGGGAAGCAGGATCTCTCTGCAGTCTGCAGGGACACGGGGTTGCCAGTCAGCAGGAGACCCACCAAGATGCAACTCGTGTCTGCGAGAAGCTTGTTTCCCCAGCACGTTACATTGTTTTTCAGCGTGTTACATCCACATTCTGCCAACTGACATCTGGAGACTGTCAGATGACTGGACTAGAAGGGCATCACTTATACTGCTACGTGAATAATTCACACACAGAACTCGCATGTGCATGAATATGCATGGGCATCTCTGGGAAAATACACGGTAATTCACAAACATGCCGCAGACTCCCTTATCCACCGCCTCACTTTCTGTGGTTTCGGTGACCCACAGTCAAACAGTCCGAAAATAATAAACAGAAAATTCCAAAAATATACAATTCACAAGTTTTAAATTGCGTGCACTTCTGAGCAGCCTGAGGAAATCCTACACCGTGCTGTTCTGTCCCACAGTATCCACACTGTATGTACATACGATGCGATACTTGGAGAGCGAGCCCACATTCACACACCCTTTGCTACAGTATATTGTTGTAACTGCTCTATTTCATTACTAGTTATTGTTGTTACTCTCTTACCGTGCCTAATTTATAAACGAAACTTTATTAAAGATGTGTACGTGTAGAAGAAACACAGTGTACATAGGGCTCGGTACCATCCACGGTTTCGGGCATCCACTGGGATCCTGGAACGTAGACTGAATTACTGTGCAAACATATAAACTGTGGGGTGAGGACCAGAGTTGGAGAAAACTTGGGTTTTCATTTGCTCTTTACAGAGGAACAGAAAAAAGGGTGTTCAGGAAATTAAAGCACAATAAGGAAACTGATACAAATGACATTACAGATGAAATGCAATCACTAACTGTCTCCTCCAGCTGGGAAATCCTGTTCAGCTGCAGCGCCAACCCCCGCACCCCTGCACCCCCCCATATGCACTCTGTGTACCACCCGGGCCTGTGCCGTGGAGCCAGCCCAGCCACTGCTTCCTCCACAAAGCAGAAAACGAGACAGACAGCAGAGCTCGGAAACGTTCAACATACACCGCTTGTTTTTAAGATTTCCCATTTTGCAACGTTAATGAGACAGAAGCATGTTTTGCATTAATGTTTCTTGGCTTTTTATATATATACATACATAAGGACATTTTTCCCACTGATTTTTAGAAAGAGTGGAAGGGAAGGAGGGGGAGTCGGGGGGGTTCCAGACTCAGAGATGGTAGAAATGGCCGTTCGGCTCTGGTACCCAGACGCCCTGGCCAAAATCCATCCCTTACCGCCCCATTTATCTGTCACACTGGACAGGCTGGTGGGGACTTCACTGTTCTCAGGGGTAATTGAGTGTGTTGGTGTCATTTGTCAGGATTACTCCAGGTGAAGGAGGTGATGGCTGGCCTGTCCATCTTCAGTGGGGAGATGCTGTCGACCAAGTCTGGCTACCTGGTGGGAGCGCCCACTACCCCCAGCCAGGGGTTGGCTGTCTGTCATCCAGCCTCTCTATATGAGAAACAAAACAACTTTCGGAAACCTCACTGCCATTTTGTCACGTTTAATGACATTTCATTCTCTTAGCCCCTTGAGAACATAAAAACTCCGTGCTATATAATCCACCTGTGTTCACCACCTGGGCGTTTTCCGCATCCACCCCACCGATGGCCAGTCAAGATGAAGCAGGAAACGGGGAGCTGCCTGCTCCACGGAGAGGAGGAGGTGGGGCGACACTAGCAGGAGGACTTCGTAAAAGCAGCCACCATTCCAGGGTGGAGGGCCACCGCCTCCCGGCCCACAGACAGAGCTCCGAGCTCCAGCCCCGCATCACACGCAACCCAGGACCAGATCACCGGGTTCCAGGCTTCCCTCAAGGTGGCACTGACCACACCAGGCACCTCATGCAGGCCTCCAAGAACAGAGGAGCAGAGGGGCAGCAGCACCCTTCAGAAACCTGTCCCAGGACCCCAAAGCCCCAGAGTCCTTCAAACTGGCTGAGAGGACAAAGCTGAGGGGAGCACAGCCCACCGGCTGACCTGGGCGCAGGCAGGCTCTTGCACCACCGAGTCACCACTGGTTCTATTATGCGTTTCTCCTTACTGGGGTGCAGTCTCCACGAGAGAGGGGCCCTGTTCTCATCAGTGCCAGCAGCCCCTGCACACACACGGAGACCTGATGGAGGGTGTGTGTCTGTGTGTGCATGCATGTGCGTGCGTGTGCACCTGTGTGTGCATGCGCGTATGCTCACTGTGGAGGGGAGCTCTCTCTTCCTGGCCAGACAGGTGCTGCATGGTTACTTTGTCCAAATTCATTCCTCATCTGGTGGCCACAGCATACCTGTTACGTGGTGAGGAGGGACCTACAGTCTAGAACAGCCTGTTCTGTCCTTGGAAAACATCAGAGGGACAATGACATCCTAACACAACCTCTCCCGCCTTTCTGGTGACCCAGTTTCACTGGATGGTGTCCAAGCTGATCCAGACAGGCCATATGCACGTGTGTGTGAGGGTGCAAAGACAGGAGCCCGGCATCCAATGACAGGTCTGCAGGGACAAGTGGCCTGCCTCCCAGGGCTGCCCCAGCCACTCGACTGCCCTTCCCAATAGCAAGTGACCCAAATCCTCTTTTTTTCAGGGGTGTCTCTTATTCTGCCTTTCGGTCTACTGTCAGTGTTTTTCACAAATGGCAGGGCACAGGTTTTATATAACACCAAAGTCTCTCAAATTTCATCACAAGTCAAGACCAAAAATCAAGGGCACCAAAGAAGCTACACCACGCACACTCAACATACAGACACACACATTCACACACAAACATTCATACACACCACACATGCATTCCTACATACCATACACACATATATCAAACACACACACACTCAACCACCACACACACACACACACACACACCTGCAGTGAACTATTTGAAAGCACGAGACTGTCCCTAGCAGGCAGGAACAGGCCTCTCCTGTCGCACTACGACGCCCCAGCCCAGTGTCTAGAATGCCCTTCCCCTTCCCTCCCCATGAACAGAATATATCATTTCTATATGACGATTTGTGTCAATCGTCCCTTTCGGCACAAAACAGATGGCCTGGGAATCTGACCATCAAAAACAAAAGCAAACCTCATACTTCAAATAAATTGCCCGAAGACAACCATTTGGAAAACGGCTGCAACAAACGCTCGTCCAGCTCAGGGGCCCAGGTCTCTGTGAGATTTGGGGGAAGCCTCTCAGCTCACTGAGGGTCAGCTCGCTGAGGGTCAGCTCACAGGGTCAGCTCACAGGGTCAGCTCGCTGAGGGTCAGCTCACAGGGTCAGCTCGCTGAGGGTCAGCTCACTGAGGGTCAGCTCACAGGGTCAGCTCACTGAGGGCCAGCTCACAGGGTCAGCTTGCCAAGGGACAGCTCACTGAGGGGTCAGCTTGCCAAGGGCCAGCTCACTGAGGGCCAGCTCACTGAGGGTCAGCTCACAGGGGCAGCTCACTGAGGGTCAGCTCACAGGGTCAGCTCACTGAGGGTCAGCTCACAGGGGCAGCTCACAGGGGCAGCTCACTGAGGGTCAGCTCACAGGGTCAGCTTGCCGAGGGTCAGCTCACTGAGGGGTCAGCTCGCTGAGGGTCAGCTCACAGGGGCAGCTCACTGAGGGTCAGCTCACAGGGGCAGCTCACCCGCACACCTCAGGAAGGAATGGAGCCACCCACTCATACCCAGCTTTGGGTTTGGGCAGGTCCTTGAAACTCTCCGAGCCTCCCTGTGGCTGATCTGCTCGACTAGGAAGCCGTAGTTCCCCTCTCAGGTGAGAATGAAACGACATAGTGTGTGTATGTGGCCAACAGTGAGCACCCAGTAAACGGCGGCTGGCTCTCAGTAACCATAATAAAAAAATATTACACAGTCAGCCTTTCAACTGAACGTGCACAGAGCAGCGAACCCTTCAGGTATGCTCTCCTGCGACAGCCAGCGGGCGGCGGAAATGCAGTAAGCGCCCTTGATAAACAAAATGTTTGATTTTACGTAATTGTAAGTAACTTAAATATAAATGTAAAAATATGATATTTGGTTCAATTCTTGGAAACAACTGCTTTGAACAACTTGGGTACACAAATCTACTCTTTAATAGATTTTATTAAATGTTTATTAAATAGAGACCAAGTATCTCGGATAGAAATTTAGCATCCAGACTGAGGCAGGATGCTAAAAACCGATGTAAAAACACACTGGATTTCAGAGACTCAGTGTGAAAGACACAAGATGAAGCGGGTCATTAGTGATTTTTAGACTGAAGTCATGTCGAGATGATGTTTCAGTTGAAATTTATTATTAAAATTAATCTCCCCCATTGTTCTGTACTCTTGTTTAACGTGGCCCCTGGAACACTCTGAACGACAGATGTGGCTCGCGCCAATTCTGTTGGATGGCATGGTCTGGAGTGCGCCAGGAAGCAGCTGTTACAGACCTCAAGTGCGATCTCTCATTTTAATGAACTGTGTTCATCACCGAGTGGAATCGAGGCCACGGCTGCCTCCTGTCAGACCTGCCACCACACGTCTGCGACTGCAGGACTCATCACTGCCTGCCAGCGCTGAGTCGCAGCACAGACATAACCTACAAGGAGGCAGAACCAGCGAGGACAGTGGCCCTGGCCACCTGGGAAAGGGGCAGGCAGCCTGGCAGGAGCGGGCTCCACGCAGATCAGCTGCGGGATCAGAGGTCCTGCGGCCCCCCGGCCCCTCCAGCGCCCCGCCCCCAGTGCGACTGACTATGGTCGCAGGCGGTATCGATTCGACATCTGCTCACCCTCAGCCGTGCGCGCTGAAGCCACGGTGATTAACGCTCTGGTAATGGGCACAGAGTGAAAAATATTCATCTTTATAAAAGGTATTCAACAGGCATCATCAGCTTATAAATGCCCAAGCTGAGTATCCGCCTACAACCCCACGACGGCTCTACATTAAAACAAGATGCAAAGATGGGAATAAATCTGTTCATTTAAAACATTTGTTTTATGAACACTGAGTAATGTGCTTCTTAATTTTTACTTTGGTCACATTAAACAAATGATCCATAAAGTGCGTTTAATAACCTTGAGCCTGTTACACAGAACTGAGATCCACAGTAACACTTTTAATGAGAATTCAACAGTAGGAGCCATATAAATGGGGGGTGCTGGCTGTTCATCTTTTACAGACAATCACCTTATTTTTCAACCATCTAAGAACTCTGGACTCACATGATTCAGTTTGTTCCAGTGGCTTTCTCCCCCCCATACAAGTCTTCAGGCAACAGAAATGCACAAAACGGAGCTGGCAATGGACAGGATCACAGGCACCGTAGAGTGATGCCCCACACTACACAGCCGTGGGGACAGAAGCCGGAGGGAAGGCATGCACAGGGCCCCGCCGCAGAGCAGCAGCCACGCCAGACCTGACACCTGACCCTGAGGCCAGTGCACCTCAGGGCGACCGGTCCATGCATGTGCATGTGCGTGTAAACATGTACAAATCTGGTATCTTTACATGTCAAATACAGATTAAGTTTTTTTCAAGAATCATCTTAATGCAGCAAGTCACGGCTGTTAACGATACCAGCAGAACGAACTCGAGTACCCTGAGGCACACCCATGGTTTGCTTTCTGAACTTGTATTCAGCACCCCTGCCCTGCCCTGCCCTGCGTTTCTATTCCTGCGACGGGCAGCGCCTCCGTAGTGTTCTGGTCGACGACCCCCCGCGCTATCCAGCTGAGTGCCGAAATGAACAGACGTAAGGTGGTCTGCGTTCCAGCTCTGAGGTGCCCAGTGCCATGAAATTTTAACTGAGAGGCTGACAAAGCAGCTAAAATTAACTTGGAAATTAGAAGCAGTGACATGGCAGGATCTGGATGAGAGAAAATGGGGAAAAGAAGCTGTTCAAAGGTACATCTCCTGGGTGAAGCCACTGGGCCCAGTAACAAGTGTGTCATCTTCTGGAAGAAGAGAGGGGACAAGAGATATTTTGTATCCTTTAGTTTGGAGAAGTGTAACAATAGGAGTTAAACGTCCATTAGTATTGTCATAATAAATCATTTGTCAGAAAAAAAGAAATGAAGAAACAATGGAGAAAAGTCATAAATGACTCCCATACATAAGTAAATTGAAAAATTAGAAAGCCTCGAAAAAAATGCCGGGGAAGACTGTGTGGGGAGCACGAGTAGAGCCGGGGTCTAGTCTCCAGGCAGGTTCAAGTACATCAGGAGGGTAGCTCGGCAAGTTCAGAGAGAATTCTGCATGCCCGCCAGACCCCGGGCACAATCTTTCTGTGGGGAGATGGGGGGACATCTCCATCTGGGGAGTGGCGCGCATCCTCTTAACCAGGAAAGCAAAGGTCATCAAGCACACGGAGGGTCTTAGAAGGTGAGGTCGGGCACACACTTCTCTCCTGGTTGCCCCGACGAGTAAATACGTATGATAAAAACAATGACAAAAACACAGGGTATGGGACACTCCATGCTGGGGGAAGGAGTGGTTAGTGCAACAGAAAGAACAGGGTCTTGAAGGAGAACCTAGGAGACGGCAGGTGACCTGGGGCTCCTCCTACTGCTGTGAGCAAGTTAAATGCAGGCGACATATCGTGCAGGAACAGAGAATAGATTCCTGGCCTGTAAGGCCTCAAAGGAATCATGAGCTGAAGAGACTCCAGGGCCAGCCTAGATATGGCACAGCCTCTTCTAAGATTGCTCTTCCTGCTCCCAACATCAAGCAACAGGGACGGGAGACCACCCAGAGGTGGGCACAGAATGCAGTCAACCGGCCACAACCAAGGTTAGCCAACTACACCCTGAGACACTGTTGGCTCTGCCAATTCGGTTACAGAAGAGAGCCCCGTATAGAATGAGGAGAGAGAAGCTATGAAAACTCAATGAGCACAGGAACACCACACTATGTGCTTCATTTATGTTTACTTATGTGTTATTTATTCACCTACTTATATTTTACCTTGCTACATATGACATCTGAAGTGAATGCAGTTTTCAGAATGCGTTACTCCTGGGGTAATTTGTAACCAGGCAAACGCGGTGATCAGCACCAAGGCTGTGGACAGCTCCCTGCCTGGAGTGTTGTTTGTTTGTTTGTTTGTTTTTTCCTTACAGACTAGAACTTGTTACTTACATCCTGGGCCCTTATCTGTAAATTAAGAGAATGACTCTTTTCCAATTACACTTTTTTTTTTTTTTTTAAGTTGATGGCTCTGACGCCTGTCAGAGGAATTAACCCTGCTAACAAACAGTCCTGAGCACGTGGTAGGTGCTCAACAAATTACAGTGGAATTGAAATGGATATAATTAAGAAACCGAAATTGACTTCACCCTCCTGAATTCAATAAACCATTTCTTAAAAGGCTGCATTGTTTTAACAAATGGCCTTTTCAAAAGCACCTATAATGAGAGATAGAGAGTGATATGCCGGATGAGGGATGAAAAAGGTGCAGTGCATTACAGATAAAGATTAAAATGTTCTCGAGGCATGAAAAACATGGGAAAGGAGAAAATGCCGTCCATGTCGCACCATTATTTAAAATAATCAGTCTTTGGGGTTCACAGCTGGTGACGTTCATTAGGAGGTGTCAGCGCAACTATCTATCTGAAGTACCCCAGAATGATATATGAGTGGCACCTGGAGTGATTACGGCACACGACGGTCCCAACCCCGATTTTTCTTTCTGTGCAACATCCATCAAGTTAACAAAACTACTCACTACAGAGTAGCTCTGTGCTAAAGATCCCTTTCAATAAAGAGAAATACCTCTCCATTTTCCACAGTGGAGAAGCAGAAGAGATGTTATTTTGATTTGTTTATGGATCAAAGCATTAAGGTCTGTTTTATTATAGGTGCGCATTAAACACACAGCTTCTCTTCCCACCACTTAAAGCACACGAATTTGATTAAGAGGGTCATTTTTAGAGATATAAATTTCCTACCTGGGATCTAATCACAATGAAAATAGCCTAGAAACCTGATTTCAATGTTTCCTAATAGCTAGTCTCAGTAGGTACCGAGGCCTTTGCTCTCCGACTTCAAAGGGCTGCTGTAACTAATGTTCCCGCCATTAAAAAGGAGAGTTTCACTCGGCTTCATAACTGGAAGGATCGTTCACCTTGAAAATAACGAGGAAAGCAATTGAAGCTCATTATGCCAACATTTTTAAGAAGCTCTGCACTGTTCAAAAATGGGACACAAATTAAGTTTTATGGCGAGCCCTCTGTAAAAAGAGCCTGTTTGCTGTAGTGAAGGGAAGAGCTACGGGAATGGCCAGGAAGCGAGGGGATGGCAGGGTTCCCTTCCTCCTCCCCCTGGATTCCAGCCACCTGAGGGGAAAACCCAGGAAACAAAACCAAAGGTGCCCACGCATAGTGAGCTCCCAGCAAAGGAATCCACCGGGGGCGTTAAACTACTGTCAAGACCATGAAGGCACCGTCTTCTCCTAAACCTTCAAGTCTTGACTCTCAAATCTCCTACGACCACCCTCCCAAAACATCAGCACACGAGGATCAGTTCATGGTGGGCTCCACAGAAAAGCTGCCCATTACTCCGGCCACTTTCGATACCGGGATATGAGGAAAGGGGGGATCTTGGAAGGTAAAGGAATGATTCAGTGTTAACCGGAATGATCTTTCCAAAGGTCTCAGGCTCAGACCCCCAGTGGAAAGGAGCCCACGTGGGTGAGACACATGCTCTGCGAGGTCTCTCACCAACTGCAGAGGCTTCTCGCAAGCAGGTCCCACGCTCTTGACTAATTTCAGAGATAAGGCGATCTCAGGTTGACTCCTTTTAGTCCAATTTCTATAACATTAATGTAAAGCATTTTTGTGAGTACAAATCCTAAACCTGGGAGTCCGGGTGTTTAACTACATTGTAACTTTTCATTTCTGTAACAGGACTGAAGCCTTCATTTTCACAGCTTTTGTCAGCTATCTGGGCAACAATGGAGCCACATGGGAACAAGGCTACAAATGCACAAACTCTGGTGCTCTGACCTTCCCGTCTCTCTGCATCGCGCTTGGAAAATCGGCTCGCTCCGCATCACAGATTACATGCTAGAGTCATCTTCCTGTGAAGCACATAATCTTTTCAGCCGGCTTTCTAGTAGTCGAGTCACATCTCGAGACAACGCTCGGAAGCCATCACCACCATTCACTGGCTCCCGTGAGCCGCATGCTAAAGAGTCACAGGCCCTTCACCCGGCACCAGAGCAGAGGCGGGGACATCCAAGGTCAGTTCCAGGCACCGGCAGGGGACCAGTCCCTCTGCATAACCCCCCTTCTCTGAAACAGTGTCATTCCCTTTGAATGTCACCACACATTCGCAAAGATGTCCCAATGAAACGCTGGGGAGGCTGAGATTTACTTCAAAACCTCTGGGGGGAAACAAGACTGACCAGAACTTGAAAACTTGGGAAGCCCAGGGACGGGTACATGGGCATCTGTTACGCTTTTCCCACCTGTCTGTATGTTAGAAATATTCCATCATATCAATAAAAAGCTAGGTTGAATCCAGGGACAGGGCTGAACTGCCCTCCCTTCATATTTCCACCAAGCTGGGGAATAATTAGAATAATTAGGAAACAGAAGACAATCTTAATTTTATAAAACGCTCCAGAAGCAGCATCTCAGGGGTACACCTGCGAGCAGACAGCGGCAGTGAGAGCAGCCAAGGTGTCCATACAGGTTGGGGCCAAACACAACCCCATTTTCTGAAAGACACAACTCCTGTTGCAGCCAAAGAGACTCCGCTGGGTCATCCCCAGGCTCTGTGTCCTTTAGAGAGGCAGAGTGGAGCCATCAGAGAAGAAGGATGAGCCTCGACAGACGGGACCCGCACCTGGCAAGGGGAGGCTTCCCCGCAGAGGGGCACTTAGGAATCCAGAAGTCACTGCCAGCTTCCTCGCACGGATCAGCTCTCCATTCCCACTGAAGAGAGGCTCTTAAAGCTATGGAGTGTCTTTGATGTGGAGGCAGATGGAAAGAAATGTGTTAGAGCAAAGTGAGTGTCTCCCATGAGGCATCACGACAGCTGACAAACAGAGACCTGCCCGGGGGCTGCCACTGAGGAGCCCGGAGGAGCCGTGTGGCGATGCCCTTGATCACATGCCCATGAGAACGTTTGCTAAGGGCTGGCACAGTTGGTGGCTTGTGCAGCTAAATCCGCTCACATGAAATTCTAAAAATCTAGACATGTGGGGAGTTCATTTGACTGGTTCCACTGGGAACAGGAAACAGGACACAGACAACTATATTTTTTACAAATTAACAAAAAATGGAACAGAGCATGAAAATCACAGCCGTCGTGTCTCACCAGAAAGCAGTTTGGCTTTAAATATTTATACCAAAGGTGGCAAAGAATGTTTTGCAAAAGTATGACATGTTTGTGAGAACAGACCAAGCAGAAGGTTTCCACTGAGAGGTCTTTCCTGACACGGAGATCAGACGCCCTGGGCTGCCTGGAGGAAGCAGGGAGCCCGCAGGTGAGAAGACAGGGCTGTCCTCACGATCCCGACCCAGAAAGGGGCCTAGAGCTCCAAGCCTGCAGGGGGCCGCTCCCGTCGGCAGTGCCCTGAACCACCTCCGAGTGGCCAGTGGGCGTCGGCAGGTACACTGGGCTCTCGAGTGCGACTCTGGGGCAGCTTGTGAGACATGAGGCATCAGGCTAATTTGGGCTCATTTAGCCCACGATAATTTTGAATTTACATATGTCATACAATCTCACTTACTATGTTGGTGGGTGCACTTGGAGTGAAGATCAAACTCCTAACTTTGTACTTAAAAAGATACGACTTATTCCACAGTATTATGTATTCTGCTAACTCCTTATTAAGCAAAGCAATTGCTTAGTAAAAAACCATAAATGCTTAATAAAAGCTATAAATGTTTATTTCCACACTGCTTCCAAAGCAGGCTTTGAGGCCGTCTATGAAAATGACTTGTAGACCAAAAGTGAGAACAGAAATGGGCACTGGAAAGAGGGAGAGGAAGGCCCCGCCGGACACCTGGCTGACGTCGTCACCAGAAATAAACAGGAACTTTCCCTACAAGTCTTCCACTGGCTAAAGAAATGGAGGAAGTTTCCACAGAAGAAAACACTTCCTTGACATATATCCTGTAAAGAATTTCCATTTTTAGTATCTTTCATGGAACCTCTTATGTCTCAGGTTCTTATTCAAAGACAGCTAAATGGTATGTTGAACAGATACGTCCTCAGGGAGGTCTTCCCTCTCTCAGCTCTGAGTCAAGAAGGATCAATCCATTGACAACTGTTACTTACTGACAACCGTGAACTCAGTGTAGGCACTGCTGCTGGTGGTGCTGGTGGTGCTGGTGGTAGTAGTGGTGGTGATGGTGATCGTGGTGGTGATGGTGGTGATGGTGGTGGTGGTGGTGGTGATGGTGGTGGTGGTGGTGGTGGTGGTGGTGGTGATGGTGGTGATGGTGGTGATGGTGGTGGTGATGATGGTGATGGTAGTGGTGGTGGTGGTGGTGGTGATGGTGGTGGTGGTGGTGGTGGTGATGGTGGTGGTGGTGGTGGTGGTGGTGGTGGTGGTGGTGATGGTGGTGGTGGTGGTAGTGATGGTGGTAGTAGTGGTAATGGTGAGGGTGGTGGTGATGGTGAGGGTGGTGGTGATGGTGAGGGTGGTGGTGATGGTGGTGGGATGTGCGTGTCAGAGTTGGGTGGCTGGAAGAAAGGACATCACTACCCTACCTGGAAAGACCCAGATGTAAAACTCTCAGGGGCTTTTACTTGCTCTGGTATAAGGTTCAGTTCCTATGGAAGGAAACAAAGCAGCAGCATCCCCACCCATCACTCCATGACAGCCTCTTCCTTGAGCCACTCAGTGTCCCTGAGCTAGACACCTGGAGGGTGAACAATTGAAGACCCAGCTCTCCAATGAGAGCCTGGAACACGGACAGTCAGGGTTCATGGCTTAAGGAAGATTCGTGGGCTTTGGGTCGCAAACAATGGCGACAGGGTTGACTTCCTCTTGTGAAAGTGGGAATGAGCACCTGGCCCACAGACGGCCTGCACGGAGGGAAGACAGGTGCTCTCTTCCTACCTTGATGGTTTTTCCCCAGGAGCAGACCCAGATGAAGTCCTAACATTAGCTTAAGTGTAGGCTCCAGTGCCTTTTATAAAGTGAAATCCAGAACTGAGATCAAAGCGAGCAGGGAAACCTGGAGCCCAGCAGCCCAGAAGGCACAAAGGACTAAGCCAGACCCATACTGAGTTCTCAGTGCAGCCGGTAACTCGGCGAGAACGTCCCCGATTCCCAGGTGTGGGCTGCTGGGCCCTGAAACACCACCAGGCATGAGAATGAAAGAAAACAAACGAAACAGCCAAGCGTCTGGACACACATGGGACAGAACAAAGCCGTGTGCCTTGGCCAGAACCCCACTCAGTCTTTCTCACATCTGCTTCCAACAAACGAGGAAGGTTATGGAATCACGCAAAGGTTTTACGCTTTTTCACAAAAACTGCTTGACAAGTGTGAAATATTAATTCAGTCTGTCCAAAAGGAAAGAAAATGATTAATAAAAGAGGTAGGGAGATAATGTGGGGAAAGGTAAGGTTTTCCTCAGGTTAAATGAGTTGAGAAATCATTACAATTCTTATTACTTTGAGCAGGGCTGGAAGAAACTCCGTCCAAGAATGCAAAGTTCAGGATGTGACAGAACCATCACTTCTAAATTTAAAGAAAACCTCGCATTTTCCTTTGCAATCCTTTCAATAGAAGCGGGTGATTGCCTCCCCAGGACAGACAATCACGCACCGTAATGACCACAATGCATGCTGATTGCCGGAGGGCCCCGGTGCGCGCCCAAATCACAGACCAGGAGGCTCTGCGTCGCTCCTCCATGATCTATCGCCCGTGCCAGATGTCAATTACCACTCTCTCTGTAAGGGCTAAATCTTCCTGTCTTGTCACGGCGCCGTTTTAATTGGCTGCAACCTCCCCTTCTCTCGTCGGGGAGGAGAGGATTCAGAGGGGGCAGGGCCCGCAGACAATGACTAATGTGACAGTTTAATGCTTTTCAGGTTCCACTCACCATGCTGTGTGAAGAGGTCACTGTGGACGATTTCGATCAAGCAGTACAGCTTCTGAATGGTCAGCAACCCCACAGGAACATTTAGGATGAAATCAGTGAACATTTTGCTATGAGGAAAAAAAAACAATGGAAAACATTTAGGGAAATACAGCAAAGTGGCCCCAAGCGCTACAAGGCAGTCTGGAGGGACGCAAGGTCATCCGATGGTCGTTCAGCGCAGCCAAAATGCTGGCTAGTGGTCATTACGCAATATGGGCCAAAACCCTGTCCCAGGAACGACAGCTTAAAATGTTACTTTTTCACTTCATGCCCACTAGAATGACTCTAGGATGAAAGACAGACAATAACTGGAATCAGCTGGGATGTGGAGACGTCGGATGCCTCGGGCCAGGCGGGTAGAACGTAAGACGGTGCAGCTGCTTTGGAAAATGCTTTGGCAGCTCTTCGAAATGTTGAGAATAGTTACCACCTGAGCCAGCATTTCCTCTCCCAGGTATATACCCAAGAGGAATGACAATGGAGCCACACAAAGCCTTGTACAAGGACCACAGCAATGTGATACTGGGGAAGCAGAAACAGCCCAGATGTCCATCCGCTGGTGGATGGACAAACTGCAGTCTGCCCATACAGCTCATCCGGGAAAGGGTAAACTCTGACACAGCCACAACACGGATACACCGTGAACTCATCACGTAAGTGAAAGAAGACAGTCACAATGTGCCACACACTGTATGACCCCATTTATACGAAGTGCCCAGGAAAAGCAAATCTGCAAGTACAGAAAGCAGGTTAGGGGTTGCTTAGGGCTGGGGGGGGGGGGGGGTGACTGTTAATGGGCACAGGGACCTTACTGGGGTCATGGAACTTTTCTAACATCTGATTATGGTGATGGTCTCACAGCCCTGTAAAAACACTGAAAGCTACGTAACGGAACATTCTAAAACTGGTGAACTTTATAGTAGATAAATTACATCTCAGTAGCAATGTTTTTAAAAATTTACCTTTACAAAAAAAGTGTTAGAAGTGTTAGAAGAGTTCTTCTCAGTAACCAACAAAATGCAAATTAAAATTGTGGATCCTTTCTCGTCGATCATATTGGCAAAGTTTTATACAATAATAACTCCAAGTATTGGCAAAATTTAATAATACAAATACCAAGACCTTTTGGAGGGCAACTGGATGGTAACTATCGAAAATCTTTTAAGAAAATGCAAGACCTAGTCACTCTACTTCTGTTTATGCTAATGATATAAATAAGGGCAGATGCTACAACTAAGCTACAAAAATTCTTATCCTAGCATATGTCACAATAATAAAAAACTGGACACAATGTAGCACCCCTTAGCGCAGCCCAGGGCCTGTCCCTTGGAGTCACAAAGCCTGGGTCGTCTGGAAGCACAGCCCCTCTCCAACTAGGTCGTCATGAACACCTGACTGAGCACTAACATGGGCTAATAACAGCACCTATGTCACACCAGCACTGTAAGATTAATTGAATAATACATGGAAAGCGCTCTGTGTGAGCCTGTCTTCTGCGGAGAAAGCACATAACCGATGTGTCTATTGTTGCTACTTAGATAAATGGCGGGCCAGCGTGGGGTGGCGCACAGCGAAAGCCATTAGAGATTATGATGTGGAAGACTACCTCGTGCAGTGGGAAAGCAAGGCGTCTTAAGTGCAGGGGACGACTGTAAGGTAATGAACATAGTGCTGAATTTCTTAGGGGTGTGTGTATGTGGGGTACACTAACGAGAGCTAGAAGGATCCAGGTCCATGAAGCTTGAGTTCTCCTGTGATGCTGTTTCATCAAAACAGGAATCACCTTTCTAGATAGGAAAAAATACACACATGGTGTTCAATGTCGTCTTCTTTTTTAAATCAGTAGAGAAGGTGCTCAAGAGGCTCACACACGCATAAAGAGCCATGGGACCAGGAGCGGACTGGGCTGGCCCTGGGGAACGGGTCATCTTTGGATCTGTACCCACTGGGCTATAATCTTTCCAAAGAAAACACTGTGACTGTTGATGGACGATGTCCTTCCCTTATAAAGTCATGATCAGTGAAGTGTCACGGCCACCACCACTAGCACGCGTTCCAGAGTGACTGGGGCTCCGACCTCAGCTGACCTGAGACAGAACCCAAGCATCCCACAAACCAAACACGCTGAAGAGGAGGCCCGGGAGGACCTTGGAAACCCTTCAGGTCCCTGGGGCTTCTTACCTGAGCTCTTTCGGATCAAACACCAATTTCACATCGTTGACGATCGTTGGCAGGTATTTCAGTGCTGCCCCCTGCAAACCAAGACCAAAATGATTGCTGAGCCTAATGTAGTTTGGAAAATGTTAATATAGATTTATGATTCCTGTGCAAAACCACACACATACCAAGAGGAAAAAGATCACTTTCTAGGTGAGCAGCTGATGGCTACACATGAAGAAAAAAGAGCAAAGAAAAAACCCTATGACCCACAAACAATAGTGATTTGTTACAATCAACACAGAACGCTAACAGCATTATTAACAGAAGCCCGCACTTAGTGCCTGTTGACCAAATGCCCACACCGTGCCAAGCGTTTTCTCCTTAACCGTGACGCGGGACGGCACCGAAGACCTATGCCCTCAGCAGGGTCCCTGACCATTCGGACCACTGCAGCTCTGCCACATCCCGCCACTAAAACGACTGTCTGTGTGTCACTCCAGCTGTCCTGCTGTGTATCTGTGCAGCCCTTAAATAGGAAACATTCTTTTCTGTAGTAACGTTATCTCTTATATTGATATTATGTATCTTCTAGAAAAGCTACACTTACAAAAAAATAGAGTGATGGCAACAATGATGCTATTCACTATGCCAGGATCCTTTTATATTGTACCCTTAATTCCAACAGGCTCCTAATAGGAACTTAGCAGAAGGTAAGGAAACTGACAGTGAAAATGTCAATCGATTACTTTGCCCCTGATCACACAACCAGAATTGATCTGAGCTAGAGTTAAAAGGCAGTTCTGTGGGAAGCCAGAGCCTCCGCCTCCTCACCGATACCCTATCTGTTGGGAAAAGTTCCTGGACTTTAAGTGTCCTGACCAGACTGCCCACCCCCAGCTATCACTCTAAGTGACCCCTTCCACCTGCAAGGGGAAACCACCACAGACCTCAGTGCTTCCCAGGCAGGATGATAAAGGAGCAAAGTTCATGCTACAGAATCATTGACTTTTCCCCACAGATGCTATCCAGTGCCCGCCCACCAGATATCAGTATCCCAACTACCTACTGTGAGATGCAACTTTTGAAAAGAGCATTAAATGGAAACAATTTC
Organism: Miniopterus natalensis; assembly: GCF_054644295.1. Taxonomy (NCBI): domain Eukaryota; kingdom Metazoa; phylum Chordata; class Mammalia; order Chiroptera; family Miniopteridae; genus Miniopterus; species Miniopterus natalensis. Next base: position 56,651,820 of record NC_142094.1, read on the forward strand.
ATTCTGGTTTCAAAAGTCTTGCTTTGACAACCTTAAAGTTGCTTTGAAAAACTAAACAACGTTTATCGTGACATTTAATAATAAGCGTTTGCACAGCTGACTGCTCGGACCCTAAAGCGTCTCGTTTAGTCTGTGATGGTCCGGAGGGTGAGGAGGACATTAGAGGACATTGTCATTGGGCACTTTATCCTGTACCCAACTGAGCAGCATCTGCCTACAGCAACTGGATCGATGCTGTCGCAGGACAAAGCAGGCAGTGACAAACTAGACAGGCCTCGTGGCCCACCTTCTGTCAGAGGCCGCGGGCGCTGGGTTAACCAAGGAGGCTGACAACCCCCACCCAATGCCAGGGTCTGTGCTCACTGTGACCCCCAAATCACAGTCAAGCAAAGGGGTGAACCTCCATGACGCCCAGACAGACAGAGCTGCATATAAAACCCCTCTTGATTCTCAAGAGACATCCCAGCTCTTTACTTTCCACCTACAGACGTCACCATCCTCAGCTCCCAGGAGAGCTGGGCTCCCTCCAGCTGGAGGAGCAGCTGGGAGAGGCAGAGGGAACCCGGACACACAGCACCGCAAGCTCTGACTTCCTCACTAAGCCTGTTTCATCTCCACTTGTGTCAGGACGATGTCTATCTTCCCTCATTTCTGCCTTTGTTTATTTGACCAGAATCTCAAGGGTTTGGGATCCTGCTGGTGCTTCCACAGAGGCGCCCAGTTCCTCTGGGGGGTTCGCGGCTTCACTCAACCCGGGTCTCCTTCCAGCAGAAGGGGCTGCTGCATCAGGAGCTTCCCAAGGTGGGGAGGAGGGCCCCCCACAGATAAAGAGGGGCTCCTGCACGTGGACAGGCGGCAGGTAGACTCTTATCTACAGAAAGATGCCTCCAGACACAGAAATCCCGGACACAGGCAGGAGGAGCCGCCTGGGCACAAGCCACGGGACGCAGCCTGGGCTCGGGGCCACGTCTGTGCCCACAGCTGGCCGCCAGCGCTCCAGCATTGCACCCAGCGCTTCTTGCTGGCAAAACGTGCAGGCTCACAGCTCCTGCCCCATGCTGGTGAAAGATACTGGTAAACAGGGGATACTCAGCTTTCCAGCAACGCATCCTGGTGCCTCACAGATGCTAGCCATTGCGGCCACTGGGGTTGGCGGGAGAGCGTGGGGACGGGTGCAAACCAACACGACAAACGTCTGCCCCATGCAGGGCTCGCAAACATGACCTTCCATTCGGTGAAAACCCTCATTTATACAGTCCCGAATAAAGTGACAAATATTCAGTACAATCATCTGTTAAATCATGAAGGAGTTGGGGTAATGGGAATGGAGGGTAATTGAGAGGGGGTTTTTCTGGTTTTGTGTTATTTTTATTACTTTTTTGTAAATCAGTTCATTTAATAAAATCTGATTCAGAATGTGTGAGGCTCTTTTGAATGGAGGGTGAGAGGCCAGGAGGCCAGCATGTCAGGAGCACACCCCCACCCCCACCCCCAGGGTACCTCCCAGGCCTTGGCTAGGTTCCCTGCAGACAGTAGGGTGGTCACTAATCAATTCATTGGAGGTGGGAAGGGGGTAGGGGATGGGAGTTTGGGGGGTGAGGCCTGTGGGATGCACCCTAGAGACAGAGCTGGTGTGGAGAGGGCCTTTTCCTCCATACTCCAAGGCTGAGCCATGAGCCACATACCCTGGGAGAGCACCCCTGGGAGACCAATGCTGGAGACCACTCCTGGGAAAGCACCCCCTTGCCACAGGGCCTAGTCAGAAACATTGAAGGGCACACGCAGAAATTCAGAGGAATTCACTGCTTTTAGCTTTGTCTATTCATGTCCGGTTTTTAAGGTCATAACTGAACTTATCAAATCAATGTTTGCTTTCTAAGAAAGCTATTTCTCAGATTCGACTTTAAACCCATTTGAGTTAACACAGTGGCAGTGTAAGTCCTACTCACTTCTGTCTTTGAACTCGGCAAAGTTTTCGCCTGTCCACCCAGGATGGATGAGTTCACTTCTCACTGCATTCAGACCTCGGGGCCACGGACCCGGGTGCCTGACACACGGATGGGCTGAGAACACGCACCTGAGCGCCCTGCACACCCAGGCACACAAAGGCTGCAGGTAAAACCGAAACTACCCCCCAATACCACAGGGCTCCCACCACTGAGCACCGATTAAAAGCCAGCAGGCCCAGGAAAGACACCAGAAACAGAATGAGAGAGAACCTTGGCCAGCAGTAAACTATTTCTATTTACATTAACAGATAGGCCAGTGGCTGAGTGCCCCTTTAAAACTGGGTCCCCTGCTTAATCCCCAGGCAGTCAAGGACTCGGGGTGGCCAACGAGCACTCAGGGCGGAGAGCGAGGTCAGAACTCAACCAACCGGGAAAGACACACAGTGAAACCCCACGTTAGAGGGGGCTGGGGTGACTGACACATGCAAAGGATGAAGAAATGGCAGGAAATGCCAGAAGTTTTCTAATTGTTCGCACAGTTCAAATGAAAGAAATTAAATAAATTTTGCACTTTTCTAAGCAGATTTAATTGCCATGCATCTCATGAGAATGCCAACTTAATCCACACCATAAACCAAAATAAAAAATAAAATGCACTTTCTATCTAGTAGTGGTTTAACGTTCTAAGTGTCTCTCTGGCTAAAAATATTACCACTGATGATTAATAGACGCTATTTTAGGGTAAAGTTCAGGCTAGATTACTCAGTATAATTATTTTAATTAAATCCATTAGCATATCTTTATATAAGATTGCAAGAGCTATCGATGATACAAAATAAGTTTTTCTTGAATAATGTATGAAGCAATTATTAATTTACATATTTCTCGAGAAAACGCATGTTAAAATGATCCTGTTTGGAGGTTCTGAGCTAAACCATAGACGGTCCACAAGTTCTCCTTTCAGGCTCTAGTGTTCGTCTTTGGAAGATCTGGGCACAGCCTCCGGAGAACCAGAACGTTCTGATGCAGGAAAATGTAGCAAACCTGGCGTGGCCAACAGACGCCTCTGGACCCAAGCTCGTGCCCCTCACGGGGAGTGGGCGAAACGGGCAGGTGGCCGGGCGCAAGGGCTCCACGCGGCGCAAGGGTGGAACCACAGCTCGTGGAGATGGAGGGTCCCGCTGAGCCGCCCGCTGCGTGCATCGCAGGGACCCAGAACAGTCCAACGGAAAGGTGCCGAGGACAGCGCCCCTTACTCCTTACACCCCATTAAATGCAGACGGCCTACGTCCTTAGCAACTCACATCCAAAGATACCTCTTCTCTTTGTCATCAAGCTCCTTTAAGTGGGCTCTCGCCTTTAAAATAGCCTTTGCGTCTCTGCCGCCAGCGCCACGGTCATTCAAGCGCAGGTGACAAGCTAGCAGCTGGAGGGAAGCGTTCCTATGAGCAGTCTCCTCAGATACTGCAAGTTTCAGACCAGAAAGAGAAAAGTACAAACTTATTATGATGGTTTTCAATGAACCCAGCACAAGCTCCTCTACTTAGAAATGGACTTGTTACGAAAGCGGGATCTCAGAGATGTGTGTGGACACCCACATTCACTGCAGCAACATTTGCAACAGCCAAGGGGTGGGAGCGGCCCAGGTGCCCATCGATGGACGGACCGATCAAGCAGATGCGGCGTATAGAACGCTCCACAGGGTGCGTTCAGCCAGCCTTCAGAGGAGCCTCTGACGCCTGCTGCAGCACAGATGGGCCTCGAGGACCTGCTGAGCGAAACACGCCAGTCACAGAAGACGGGCGCTGTGGGATTCCCCTTATACGCCACAGTCAAACTCAGAGACCGAAAGTAGAAGAAGGGTGGCTGCCAGGGGCTGGGGGCGGGAGGGGGCAGGGGAAGCTGTTTAATGGGGACGGGGCTTAGGTTTTCACATGAAGAAGTTCTAGAGCTCTGTTTTCATAACAACATGAACAGAGTTAACCCGACTGAACTGCGTATTAAAGCCTGTTTAGACAGTAAAGTCACCTTACGTAGATTTTACCACAATTAGAAACAAGCAGATAGAGAAACAATGTGTTATATCTTCGCTGGAGAGTATGAACAACAGGTAAGGGGTCTCCCCATGTTCCTCTGGGAGGATGGTATCACTGGCAGGACCACTTTTAGCACCACTGGCTTCTGCCTGTTACCTGGCAAGAATAACCCCCTATGCCCAACACACACACACACACACACACACACACACACACAGGGTCACTGTCACAATCAACCAAGGCCCCTGAGGTTCCCAAGCAGCCCCTGGTTGAGAACCACTGGGTCAGACAAGATCGTTCCCACCCATGCGGCTGTATCACTAATGGGTCCCTAGCAGCCTCAGCCCTTGGGTCAGGCTGGCCAGACATGGTGGCTGTGCTATACAGTGACCAGTCTCCACGTGCCCCTGTACGCACAGGGTCGGGAAGCAGAGGCTCAGGTGTGCCTGGTGGGGAGACACACTATTGGGACGAGCACCCTGGCCCACATCTGCTTCTCCAGGTTCCCCAATGCAGGGCACACAGGGGGCCAGACGGGAGTTCCATCAAGGACAGAAACAACCACAAGAGGAAAAGGGTCAGGGTGGAGCCGGCATAACCAGGGGAGTGAGGACAGAGCTCCGCCCTCAGGAGGCTCAGGTGCCTGCAGATTTGGGGCTAAGTGGCAGGAGCCTGTGGAAACACACACAAGGCACCGGGGACAAAGGGGTGAGTTAGCGAACCGCAGACATCCAAGAATAAACGCTCCTCTCTGGAGCCACTGTGCTGCCCTTAACTCCCTAAAATCCATTTGCCAGGAATAAAGTCATGCTAAATAGGAGTATTACTGTAATTGAGGCAAGAATAAATTTGATTTAAATTACTGGACTTTCTTTTTAAATTTTTACTGGCACAGCCGTGTTAAGGGGCTCGGGGAAAAATGCACAGACCCTCTAAACACGCCTCCGCAGCCTCCAAATTGGCCACAATCGGTTCTCTCTAGACGGCTTCCAGGAGGGAGGCAACGCGTGGCTTCCAAATGACGGCGATTTTCTAAAAAACCCTTGAAATGCAGACATCAACAGACAGGACCGTGGTCCTGTCCAAATGCATCTTAAGAGAATGAACAGCAGGGGAGCAGCTTGGAAACAGAGACTGGAGAACATACCACGTCGGGCAGTTTTCTTGATGGCCTGATGGTCCCAATACAGAGCAGGAACAGAAGCGGGCGGAAGGGGCCACTGCAGGGTAACAGAGGCAGGAAGAGGGGAGAAAACCCACAAGCCAGTCTGACTACCAGATGCATGCCCTTCTCCACCTCCCAGCCTCCCGCTGCCTCCGCCACCACTCAGACAAACCATGAGAGGTGATGGTCAAGGGTGTGGAGATAACAGGCAGAGGCTGACCACAGGGTAAAGAAAGGCCCTCTGGAGAGAGGACACTGCAAAAGCAAAGAGGGGCCCCACAGTCTTGGACCCACGCAGGCCTGTCCCGCTCTCACACCAACCCCAGGCCACGTGCACACCAGCTGCCCTGCACCCCAGACACAAACCCACCCACAGTGGGTGGAACTGTGTGTCCCCCAAATATGGTCAAGTCCTAACCCCCAGTCCCCATGAATGTGAACTTACTGGGAAACAGTCTTTGCAGATGAAATGAAATGAAGATGAGGGTGTACTGGGCTAGGGTGGGCCTGCAGCCCAGTGCCAGTGTCTTTACACAAGAAAGGAGGGGGCTGGGTGCCCGAGGAACGCCCTGTGAAGGCAGGTGGGTGGGTGGGGAACCCGCAAGCCACCAAACACCGAGGATGGCCAGCAGCCCCCATGAGCTGGGAGAGAGGAAAGTTCCTCCCAGAGTCTCCTCAGAGAGCGTGGCCCTGCTGATGCCAACAGAAGCGCGAGAGGGCGGGTTCCTGTAGTTCTAAGCCGTCCATACTATGTCTGTTTCCTGAAGGCAGCCCTGGAAACGCGCACTCCCCCAGCCCAGGGCCTAGGGCAAGGCCCCTCCCACCACCTGTAGTGAAAGACAGAGGTTTGCTTTTGTTTCAATCTGTTTCCAACCAATAGCTCTGTAAAATACAAAGGTGACCCAGCCATTCCGAAGCTCCTGGGTCTAAGCCAAGAGAACTAGAAACACGCGTCCAAAAAACAGCAACACTGCGTACAGGACCGTCCCCAGCAGCGCTATGTGCAAGAAGCAAAACGCGGACACAGCCCAGCGTCCATCAACTGATGAAAGGCCGACGCTCCAACTGCGACAGAATTTGATTCCCCCACCGAGCCAAAGTACTGGCACCTGAAAAATATGCCATGGAACAGATGCCAGACACAAAAAGCCACACATTGCATGACGTCATTTCAACGATATCATTTCAACAACATCATTTCAGCAACGACGTCTCCATAACAGGCAGACTCAGAGGCAGCAAACATTTCTGCAGTGGCCACGTTGGGGGGGGGGGGGGGGGCGGGGGAACTGACCAGACCTGGAACAGGGTGATGGAAGTGGCTTGGATACAGACTGGTGACCGTGGCACAATATTGCAAATGTACTAAATGTTCATTTAAAAATAGTCAAAATGGTGCATTTTATGGTATGTATATTTCTCCGCACAAAAAAATTTTGATTAACTGGAAAAAAGAAAATTCTGCCCATGACTGTTAACACTTTCTATTAAATAGCCACAGCACTGCTCTTTCCGTCCTGACTCAGAGACACGTCTGTCACTGGAGCTAAGACAGGTGACTGGCCCACACAACGGTTTCCAGCAGTGACACACCAACACCGTGGAAACAGTGAAGTGCCTCAAACCGCCTCTAAAATGAGGCATGGAATTAGCGAAATAATGATCCCATGGCAGGCGCCTGTTCACCGGGACAGCCACCTCTCCCCTGAAGCATGTCACTATCAGTGCCAACGCCTTTATTAAGCAAGATGTCATACCACCGACCAGGGTAGAAATCCAAGGACAGCCCCCATGTCCCTGTGTCCCCAACAAGGAGCTTGTCCCAAACGCCAGCCCTAAACATGCTCTCACGCTTCTCTGTAGTGGTGTGTCCGACTCATGTCTCATCAAACATTTATTATTTAGGTCAGAGGATTTAAATTATGAACACAGAAATTAATAACTATTAAAAAATGTACTCAGACGGACAGTGGGGAATTTTTGTAATCGCTGCCACCCTAACGACAAGCTGCGGGTTAGGTAATTAAAATGTTTTCCGCAGGTCAGATGGTCTCTTCTTCTCCAAGAGAAAAGCGGGTTGGGGAAGATTAATCATCTCGGGAGCCAGACACCAGCCCTGGGCAAGGTGTCTCCTGGAGACCAGAACGTCAGCCCCTCTCTCCCGAGGGTGCTCCCGCACCCTCTCGGCCCACCCAGCCTCATGCAAAGAGCCCTGCGACCTGCAAAGGCGGAAGCCAGCCTGGGGCCCTGCGCTCCAGGGCGGCCTTTCTTTCCTAGTGTCTTAGATGCCGGGGTGGAACCCTCAGTTCCCCTGAGGACCCCGGAGAGGGAGGCAACATACAGTCATTTCAATCGACTTCTCCCAAACCTTGGCTGCAAATCTGTTTTCCCAGGTAGCACTAAAAGGGATAGAATGTACCTCTCATGGTTTCTTTCCTAGTTATGGTTCAAATAAATTCAAGTTTGCAAAGTGCCACCATTGTTGCTACTTTCAGATACAAGAACAGAAATGACAGATTAATTTCAACCAAAACAAGAGTTCACAGAAATACATAAAACCAGGGGGGTATTATATATTGAAGTATCCCCTGTGTGCATAAGCAGTCATCAAGTCAATAGTTTCTACTAATCTCAGGCAGGTGTGTTTAACACGGACACGGAAGCGACATCCGGTGTGCGATCTGGAAAAAAATGGCATTTTGCTCTAGGAGACAGGAGCCTGCTTCCCAAAGTGACTGAGGGGCAGAGAAAATGTCACGGGGACGACAGGAAATGGTGCAGTAATAAGCGAGAAAGACAAAAACACCAGCTTCCAATTGATCCGAGGTTTGCGAGGCTCCATAGGGGCCTGAACCCACGATGGAGGAAAATCTGAGGCACCTGGCGGTGGCCGACTTGCCATCAGGTTAAGTGAAATGCAGAATTCCTCTTACAATTACACTTAATTGCCACACGCGAAACAGGAAACCCGCGGGCTTTCCCTCTGCATTTGTAAAGCATGAGTTAGACCAAATGGGGAAAAACTTTGAAATTAAATACAAAAGCAACTGCCAGAAAATAATTACATTTACTGAAAAATGAAACGACACGATCATCGGAGGAAAGGAAATAATAACTCGGCTCTGGATCTCTGAAGATCTGGAATTTGACAAACACAGCAGAGCGTAAAGAACATGATGCGATTCCCCATTTATTCCCAAGATCTGTACTTGTATCCAAAGGGTCATTTATCTCTTTAATGACCAATTAATACCCAAGTTATTTCAGTTCTACTTTAAATAGATGGCCCTAAACGATGCAAATTTCTAGCTCAGTCCTGTACTTACAATTCATCAGCGTGACTTTGCCAACACTTAGTTGCAACCCCAACCCCCCCAGAGCACCGACCAGGAGCAGGAGACGGGAGATGTTTCCTGGTAACGAAGTCTGTGAACTAAAGTTCCCTGGATGCCCCCAGTCAAGAAGCCCCTCACTCACTCCTACCTCGGGTTAACCTTAATAGGGTTCTGGAAGTAAAATCTAGAATTTCTCAGGGACCCTCCCCTTCTGGACCATGATTCATCCTAACAGCTCCAGGAACCACCCCCCCCAAATATTCTCCCCAAGTGATCCACAGAGCAGCCCCCCCTCAACAACCCCTTGTGCACCATGGACAGCGCTCGCCACGACTTTCTGGGACTTGGTCCACGGCAGGTTAAATCCTCAAAGCAATGACCCATCTTAGCTGAACTTCTCAGCATCCCCTGGAGAAGTTGATGTTTTCTGCGCCGTAGTGAGATTCAGAAAGATTTAGAAACATTATGAACTCTAATCGTGGGAGGGGGCAAAAGCAGGGAAAGCAGAAATATTTTTTTTAAATCTAAAAGCTCATCATTCTATTTATGACAAATGCCAGTCGCTCCAATAATGTGACCAGAAAGCCGTCTAGCAAATTTGACCCCAGGTACACAAAGCGCAGAAAAATCTTTGTCTATAACATACTTTCTCTCCTGTGTCCTAACATCATAAAGGGACAGAGAAATGACTCTGCTCCAAAGCTCTAAACAGCTCCTTAAAGATTTTAAGTAACTCTTAATGGGTTTTCCTTTCTTCTATGTATCACAGGAATTTGTTTGGAAGATTAAGAAATCACCTTAGGAAAAACAGAGAACAGCGCTCACTAATCATCTCCCATTTAGCCTTTTATGTGAGTAAATAGGGAAATCATTTATAATCACGTCCATTATAAAGAATTCCAATTACCCCACTCTGCTCTGTCAGCTATCCACGGGAAGCGCACCCCCTCACTAAGAAGTCCACTCGGTGAGTTTCTCCTAAGATTGACTCCTGTTTCAATGGCCAAAGGCTTTCTCAGATCAAAGCAGTCAGGTCAGGAGTCGGGAGGAGGCGGCAGTGGCCCCGGGCGCGCAGGGAGGAGGCCCGGCGAGGGAGCAGCTGCGCCACGCGGAGGAGCCCTGGGCCGGCCCCGCTGTTCTCCAGCGCAGGGGCTCGCTCAGGGTCAGCTCCAGCTCCTGCGGTCACTCGTTCAGGAGGTGCAGGGCCCGAGGCATGGAGGCCAGGGGCTCGCCAGCCACGCGCGGCGATCTGCGGGACAGGCGGACGGGCAAACGGCAGTCGCCACACACCTGCTCGAGGCACGTGGGGTGCTCGTGGAGGCCTCTGGGGACAACAGCAGGGAGCACAAGATGCCAGGACAGACTGGAACCAGTGGCTCCTGCCCCGGGGACCAGAGGCTGACTGGCAAGTCCCCTGGGAGGGGTGGCGGGCACACGCATCCCAGGGACAGAAGCCTCTGCGTGCGAAGGCTCTGAGACAGCGAAAGCACGGTGTGGCCAGGGAGTGAGCGGTCCCTTTGGGGGCCGAGCAGAGAGACAGGGGGGCACAGAAGAGCAAGGGGCAGTAAGGCTGACAGGTGCTCAGAGCCAGTGGGGAGGGGACGTGCAGGGGGTGGTGGGGACAGAAGTCCAGGCACATCCCAGCTCCTTCCACTCCAGCCAGCCAGCCAGCCGCTGTCACCTCTGGCTCCCCCCCTGGAGCCTCTGTTTGCTCTCCCACCACGAGCCAGACCCCGGCGGACCACCCTGCAGGGCCTGGGAGGATGGGGTGACGTCTACCTGCTGAGGAAGGGGGCGTGTCGGGGAGAAGACCTCATCCCCATGACCACAGTCAACCTTCCCTGGCCTTCGGGGCCGGCGAACCTCATGGTGATGGAGAGAAAAGAGAATCTGAAAGGGCAAAGCCACCTCGTGTCTCAGGGCCGTGGGGGCATAAAAGGGCTGCTGGGTGACGGGCTGCACCCAACAAGAGGACCGCACACTTCAGAACCTTTCGAGCAAACACTCACAAGGGCTGCATTTATAAAACATAAAAGGCACCTCGGTAAAAGTGGTTTTAGAAAGCACTCCTAAGGCATCCTGATTCTGTGTATCTAAGGCGGAGTGGGAGACCTGGACAGACTCCTAAAATGCTAAACCAAGACACAGGCATCCGCCCCCCCCCCCCCCCCCGTCTCAGATTGAGGACAGGAAATGCGTAGTAGTGAGGCTGCCGTCACTCGAGAGGTGACAACCGAGCCAGGTCCATGGGACAGAGGCCCCTGGGAAAGAGATGAAAGCGGACCATGAGAAATGGGTCACGACAGGAAGGAAACAAGAACACGCTGACCCCTTGGGTTGGAGTTGAAGTAGGGAGGGGACCCAGGGGACCCATCGTTTCTCAGACTTTGGGGACCATGGACGCTTGAGGCAGGCAGGCAGCATCAAGGCGGGAAGTCTCATAGATCAAAACGCTGAGCAAGAACCGTCCCGCACACAGACCGGGAACTGCCAGCAGCCACTTCTTCCAAGAAGGTGACCGTCACCTGGGCATCGCCAGCCCCATAAAATCATTCTGTCTCCTGGTAGAAGGAAATATAAATGGGTGGATTTGATAATGCTCTGAAAATAGTATTTATTTTGCCATAAACATAGCACGACGGGTTCAGGACCATGTCAAATAGAGACGTCATATTTAATTCATAGAGACAGCAAAGCCTCGTTTAAGTACGGTGGGGAGGTCACAAAGGGTCGAGAGTGAGATCACACCGGACTCGGAGGAGGTCAGGAAAACAATTATGAGCTAACGAGCGGACACTGGGAGAGCGAGAGAGGGGACAGGCAAATTGCAGGCTGGCCAAGGTGATCCTCGCTCCGGACAAACGCAGGCCCAAAGGTGTCATTTTAAAAACAATCAATTATTGAGTAGGAAAGTCCAGACTCAAACACGGAATAAATAAAACCGGTTGTCAGCAGCCCAGCAATAAAGACAGGATGGTAGAGACAGACTCAGGGCCGTGTGTGGCACAACTGCAGGTGCCCATCGAGGGAACCGCCAGGAAGATGACCAGGGATGCCAGGAGCACCTCCGAGCACCCCAACCCCAAGCCCACCTCCTCCGGATGACGGGCAGTTTCCAGGTGCAGGGGGACACAGCTGATGAAGGACCGCTCGGGACGCTTGGCTGTGAGACGCTAATTAAAACACAACAGCCAATATCAACCAAACCCTGCGGTGGGGGGTGGGCACATGGGGCAGAGCTCAGTAAAGACCCTGAAGACTGAGACACTGTCAAAAGATTTTCATGCCACTCCCTTCAGGTTCCCACAGGAAACTAACAGCCCAGGTGAGCAGCCACCGGCAAGGTCTCGGAACTTCTGAGCTGGGGGGGACCCGGAGCGCCCCACTTCTATGCTCCCTGGAGGCAGGCAATCTGGAGGGAAGAGCCGGGAAGGAGTCGTATACACAATGGCACCTGGAAAGACTTTACTGTCGTAGGAGGTACAGGCACGGGGTCGCGGCCTTCACCCTGCTTACAGTGTGTGCCACGGAGAGAGAAGGAAGCTAAGCCCCAGGCCCCAACGACAACAGTCCCCACATCTGGGGATGGCAGACGGGAGAGAAAAGGGTTTGCCCCGTGTCTCCTGGGCCCAAATCCAGTGCTCTGCCCCCTGCCCAGGAGGAGGCTCGGCAGCCTGCACGGAGGTGGTGAGGTGGGGGGTGCAAGCCCACAGGGCAGCTGAGGAGCCACAGGACCCCGGAAGTGAAGGGGACAGACTGCAGGGAACAGAGACACCTCCCTGTCACACGATGAGTCAGAACACGTCCTATCCTCCACCGAGGGTGACCGACACACTCGGAAAGGGGCCATCATTTTTTGTGAATGCTTTTCACATACGCAGGCCGTGCCTCTCACCTCTCATCACCTCTCTGCCAGGTTAGGGCACCGTGAGCGCAGAACAGGTGTCACCCCCCAAGCCCCTCAAGAGGCTTCCCTGTGACCCCCGAGAAGCAGCTCCCAATGACAGTCACAAAACTCCGAAAGGGGACTCGCCAGACACTAGGAAAACTTTTTTCAATTAAAGACATACATTACTTTAACATGTAAATGAAAAAAGTTACCCCATGACAAAAATAAAAACGCTAATAAAGAATTTCATGAGGTGCTATTTCTAAAAACTCGTGTAACTTTCCTATTGAGAGACTCCCGGGGAAAAGTCCATTTTCCCCCTACTTCCTCCCTGGGAGATCTTGGCTTTTCCTAAAATTATAATTTTGAGATTAAAAAAATAAACCCATATGCCCCTTCTCAGTGAGTCCCTTCAGGATGTCACATACAGCCATCTGATTGTCAGAACATCTGCAGGCCTCATCTCAGCTCCGAAACCCGAGCATGTGCCCGGAGGGAATCAAACCAGTGACCTCCAGGCGCAGGGGTCGACGCTCAACCACTGAACCACACCAGCTGGGCAGGGAGTTCTCAGTTTATCAGTGTCTCAGGGACGGTGACCCGGCCCAACCAGCAGGTCCAGGCGTCTGTGAGGAAGGGCGGCCTGGTCTCATGGAAGATGCTCTCACAGGCTGCGAGGAAAGAAAGCCGGGCACCTGGGCCGGGCACTTGTCATCAGCTTTAATCCTTAAAGGAGCAAAGAACTCAGATGACTGTGACCCAGGGCTGCCGCGAGGCGTCTGAGAGGCGGATTTATGTGCATTTATTTACAGCCCTTCATTCATTGTTCTGTCACCTGTCGTTGAGAAGCAATCAAAATAAATAAAAATTTCATTTAAAAACAGTCCCCCGCAGTGTTGTTGGCTCAAGATTCTGAGGTAGGCAGAATTTTTAATAATGAATCACGGAGAACCCCCGGCTGCCACGCCAGCTTGCTGCCACCCACGGCTGCCCTCTGTCCCCAGGGCGCCTCTGGCTGCAGGAGGAAAGCGGGGAGAGCCAGTGGACGGCCTGCAGCTACGCCCACGTTCTGCTGAACCAGCCGTTTAGCCTCACAGCCACTCTAGTGACCAGGGAAAACCACGGCAGCAGGAGGGAGAAGGGCCAGCTGGTCACGCACGTGACCCACAAGGGACTGCCGGGGTCATGGGTGCACAGCGCCCCCTCTGAGGGAGGCATGGGTGGGGGGCACCCGCGGGCTCAGGACCTACCCGGGAACTATCACAAAGCGACGGGCCTGGCAAATGGCGGCAAGAACAGCACTTTCCCATCTTACTAGAAAAATGAATCATTTCAAAGAAAAACTGAAAGAGTTGGCGGTCCCCCAATCTCTCCGATGCCAGCGCCTTTGCGTTTAATCTCAAATGGCGCCCCCGTTCGAAACGTGTGATGTCACAAGCTGACTTTCTCGGGACCCTATGCAAGTATCATTTTCAGAAATTACTTACTTTTCAGTTATGTTTTACCAAACCAGACGATGAGGACAGTTTTTGCAATTTAACTATTAAGCTGGGGAGAACATAACTTAAGCTAAAAAAAAAAAAAAGCCAAAAAAAACCCACACACAGTGTCTGGGGCGAAGACTCAGTCCCTGTGTCTAAAGGTTACACAGGCATGGATGGAGCCTGCTGTGTTTTAATGAGATGTGCCTTTTATGGTCTTTTCCTCTGCCCTTTACTTTCCCCCTAAGTCAACCCTCCCTATCGGATGCATAGGAGTTCCCAGGGGAAAAACAATTCTGCTTGAATTATGAGAGTGTCACGTTCACCGTTCACGGGGACTGATGCCTCTCAGCTTCTCAGAGGGATTACACTGCTGGGAGCCACATTCTAAATAAACCGCATAAAGTGAAACAGCGTCTGAGCTGGGACGTCGCGGGAACGGCCGTGGGTGGGAACTGGGAGGCCGGGGGCGGAGCCACCCTCACAAGACCACTTGGCTCCTAAGTTCCTGAAAACCTCCGGGTGTGACATTCCCACTCCCCAGTTTCCTGACTCCCCAGCGTTAACTATTTCAGTGCTTTGGAACTTGGACGTGGCATAAAGTCCATGACTTCATCAATAGACACAAAAATAATTTATTCCACCACAAAGGGTCTACAGGACCATTGCAGTGGGATTTTGTAATTACTCAGCCTAACAGCGCCGGTGCTTTGTGAGGCTCGCTCGTGAAACATGCCTCTTTCTCTCTTCCTCGCTAATGCTGCGGCGCCAGCCCACAAAACGTTTCTCAGTAAAATTCTCCCCAGGCTTATTTCGGGTCTGCGTCCCTCGGCCTCGGCGCGGGCTGCCTGGCATGCCGGCGGGAACACCGACCCTAAGTGAAGGCTTCAACGACTCTCTCCATCATCAGCCGGGCAGACAGGGCTGGGAACAGATGAGGCTCCGGCTGCACAAAGCCACAGGCTGGCAGCGGCCTCCGCCCCGTGAACGCGTCGCGCCAGCCCTCCTGCCAGCCCCTCGCCACGGCCCTGTGCTCCTCTCCCTAACGTGAGTCTTCTCCTTGGAGGGACGGCGCCTCCTTCACCTAAGAAGGCCAATGTGGGCACTTTCTGAGGCTTGTTTATAATCCTTCTTCTTTCAGGATTATAAACAGTAAGAAAACCGCAAGCCTCTGACCCTGGGTGGCCGCCTTGCCCTCAACAGAGAGAAGAAACTAAGCCAAGCGCGAGGCTGTGCTTTAAGCCCTGGACACAGTGAAGCCGTCTAATGCCCCGGACTCCCCGCCGACATGAACCCGTGATCCCCCTTCTTTCTGGAGCTCACGTGAGCTGGGTTGAGACAATTAGATGACTGTAGCTTTACAGTCAGACCTGAGGTCAGGCAGTGTCGGTCCCGGGCTTTGATCTCCTTCAATACTGTGCTGAGTCCTCCGGGTCTCCTGCCTCAGAGTCAACATGTCAACAGCCCCCAGGTGACTTGCTGGGATTTTCATTTAGATGGCACTGAATGTACAGATTGAGTTGGAAAGAGCTGAAGTCTTAACAATACTGCGTCTCCTTATGCATAAAATGGAGTATCTTTCCATTTATTTAGATGTTATTAGAGGCTTATGCAATTCACAATCAAGGGGCCTCAAACCGCCTCAAACTCAAAATATGCAAAGAATCTACCTCAAGTGGATGTATAAATATCATTCCCCGAGGGAGGTGCACACAGCCCTGCAGACCCCTCACCCGGGTCGCCTGGGAAGACCCTGTTTAGATGGGTCAGGTGTCTGAGACGCTTTGAGAGCCCCTCACCTTTCCTGGGAAGGACGCTCTCAGAGGGGCTCCTGGGACAGCTGCAGTTTGCAAATCGGAGAGAAACACCAGGGGCCGTGGGCGCACGTGTTACCATCAACGACTCGGCTACTAAAAGGCGCAGGCCTTGCGTGATTATGTTCTCTGCCCATCCCTCTAGAAACCGTCTCCATTATTACTTCTGACAGACGCCACAGGAGCCCTGGGAGGATCACAGAGATGACAGCATCCAGGGGCTTTGCGGGGGAGCGTGCGGCACAGATACAGGGATTAGGATTATTTCAGGCCCCACTGTCCATCTGGAAGCCGCAGACGAGCTCTCTCCAAACCACACAGGCGTCTGGGTCTGGTGTTCTGCTCTCTGCATTTCGTGACCAAGCGTCCCACAGGGCAACACCTGCCGGGCACCACCGGCCGCCGGCCAGCAGCAGTGGCTGAGCAGACATCGGAGGAGGGGCGGAAACTGGGCACTGTCCGAAGATGATAAGGAAAGGAGGACCTGGTCCCAGAGACGGTCCTGTGTTAGAAACGGCAGGTGGAGACACATGGAGAGATGTCCAGAGTGTGAGACTCTAAGGGCGTACCAGCACCCTCAGCTGCACGGGGACAGGCTCCCCGGGGTGGAGTGGGGTGGAGGTCCTAACAGCAGTTCCCAGGAAGAGAGAGCTTTTGTTTGAGCAGGGTCTCGGGGTGGCCCACCCTCAGCACCTACACACTCTATCATCTCTGCCCGTGTCTTAAGGAGTCTCCATCACGCAGCTGCTGAAGCCAAAGGTGGGGAGGCGATCGTGCCACCTTCCTTCCTCTCCCTCACCTCCCACACCAGACCCACCACCACAGCCTGTAAATTACAGGAGGGGCAGAGGCCAGGGATGTAGCTAAACACTGTAGAGTGCAGAAGACGGCCCCACAACCAAGAATCCTCGTGCTGAGGGGGAGAACCCTGCTCCAGTCCCACCCCATGGTCTCTCACCTGGATTCCACGACCGCCTTTCACCCCACTGCTTCCTCTCTCAACCTCCCTCATCCATCCTGCAGACAGCAGCCGAGACGACCCCTGGCAGAGCCACCTCTGCTCTGACCCAGCTCTCTCCAGCGGCTTCTACAACCTTGAGCTGGCCCCCAGGGCTCTGCCCAATACGCCCACACCTGCCTCTCAGTTCTCTCCCAGTCCCAGCTTGCTCACTGCCCACTGTCCAGCCACAACCACTGATCCTGCAATTCCTGAACTCAACACACGGCCTCCTGCCTCTACCTGGAATTCCCCCGCCTCATGCTTTCTTTACCTGACTCCTCCTGGGTACCTCCTTTGAACCCCAAACTATGCCCAATCTCCGACGCCTCTTGTGCATACGATGGGGGACAAGAGTGCAGGTCCGCGGCTCCTCGTGGGCCCAGCTCACCTGGGGCTACCTGGCCAGGGCTTATTTTTCTTAATATTTGGGTATTTTCACTTCTCTGACAAGATCTCACATTACATTTAAAACTGAGGGCAGGCACACAAAAAAACGCCCGCTTTGCTGAAGGGCACTGATGAGACTTCAGACCCGTGGGAATCCCGAACCGCAGCGCGGGAGACGGAAACACGGGGCCCAGGAGGTAGGTGCCGAGCTGGAGCCGCCGCTGCTGCGAGCGAGGCCCCTTGTTAGGTCAAAGTTACCTGCGCAAACCGATTCCCTCACCTGCAAGGAGGTCATTGTGTTAGTTCTGATTATCCCTAATACACTCGGACAGTTTTTCCTGCGGACAAAAAAAAAATTCTAAGTGTTCAAATTTGTGAGAGGCCGTGTCCCAGACGACAGCTTAGAAGTCATTGAAAAGCAAGGAAAACTGTTAAGGAAGAATTCTGGATAAGACACAAACAAGTGGGGATAAATACGTATAATTCATTTCAAGTCGGGATACCGTTTCCAAGGAAATGAAAGCCGTGCTTCCTGGTGGGCAAACTGGCTTCCGACGCAGCTCCTCCCAGGAAGGACCAGGCGGAGCTGGCACACGAGGTGGTCAGGACGGGACCCCAGGGACCGGCCCGGAAGGAAGCCAAACTCTCGCCATCTGCGTGCCAACCGGCCCCTGGGGGGCCTCAAATTCAATTAATCTTCACCCCAGTCCCATCCGCATGCCTGCGGGAAACGTCGCCGAGTGCCACGGGCAACACAGAAGACTAACAATATTATCACAGTGAACAGCAGAAACAGCTGAAGGAATCTAAAGAATGGTAAAGAACAGCATTTTTTTCTTTTTAAACATGTCTTTATTGATTTCAGAGAGAGGAAGGGAGAGGGAGAGAGAGAGAGAAACATCAGTGATGAGAGTCATGGATCGGCCGCCTCCTGCACGCCCCTGGCTGGGGATCGAGCCCGCAGCCCGGGAATGTGCCCTGACCCGGAATTGAACCCCGATCTCCTGGATCCTAGGTTGACGCTCAACCACTGAGCCTCGCTGGCCGGGCAAGAACAGTATTTTTCAAACATGAATTGAGAAGCATGAGCCATTCAGGAAATGAACTTAGTGCCTGTCAACCAGCATTTTTTTTTAGTGAAATACATTCGTTCAGATTAGACCGTAGGATGCTTAGGATAGGATGAGAAATGCCCAGTGCATCACATGGGACAGAGGTAAAAACATACACGCAAGATGCACACACACACACACGCAACACACATACGTACACAAATACACCCCCCCAATAAAGCCAAGGAGGCAGGGAGCACGCTGACCTCCAAGCCTCAAATGAGGGCACACAGGCCACCTCAAAAATCAAAATGACCAACAAGGGCCAGCCTCTGGGAAGCCACCCTCAACCCCTAAGCAATGCCAGTCTTTCATTTTTCTCTCTAAGTTAGATGACTCACAACAGTATTTCCATTTCAACAGAGCAAAACTTAAAGTTAAAACAACACAGAAACCCAGGGACCCGTGATGGGAACCCGTCATCTCAGATGTTGAGAGAACTCGGACCGTGAAAGAAGAAAATCAGAATGAGCGGCAAGGAGGCGACATTTTAGGTAAAACTCGGTCACCTGCGCTACAGACAGAAGGCTCCAGCGTGGCATCAACGCCACGGAAGCCACTCGCGTCTCACAGTGAACCGCCCAGGAGGGGGTCTGACGTGAGGGGATAGACGTGGGCAGACACAAACCACGCCTCACCATATTTAACATGAGAATATATTTAGAAATCCAAAATTACTTCTGGGCTAAAAACTTCCCCGTAATTTCTATCTATTCTTACACCTCCCACGTCATTTCTTAAAATGCCATGGGATTTGGTAGTGAAGGTACTGAGCACACATTGCTAATTTTAACCTTGGAACAAACAATAAGGTGGCTTTGGGCAATAAACAGCACGTTTCCAAACGAGCTAACCTAAAATTTTCATATGCTTTGGACCACAGGGCTTTGTCCATAGATCCCCAGTTTGTACAACAAACCCACATAAAGATCAGGAAATTACACTGAAGTATAAAACAGCTCTGCGCCACCTCAGAGATGAAAGGGACGTCGGGACTTCATTCATGTTTAGTGACACTGGCTCCCCGGGCACGGCCACCGTGAGACACATCTGAGCGTCTCAGTTCCAGATGAAATGGTAAGCTGGGAAATCACTTTCCCTAGACATTTGAAAGACACACGCCACAGAGATGTTTTCTGAAACTGCACATTAACAGAACATTAAAAAGAGGGGGGTGAGAACAGAGGCGGCGACCGTGTGCAGGTGAGTGGACGCTTCGAGGTAATCACCTGGAAGCTTCCTCCCCTTTGAAGGAATCCACACGGGTAGCAAACCACTAACGCACAGCTCCCTCCGCAATGAGGCAGCCCCACAGAAATCCCCAGAGAGCGTGCGGGGCCTGGGGCTGCCCCATGGGCCTCCCGGCCCCTCCACACCAGAAGGGTCCCGAAGAACACTCAGACCCCAGGGGAGATGAAGGCATCTTTCTTCCCAAGGCGAGAACAGGTAACCCCAGGTGGCGAGGACAGTAGGAACGTGGGAACTCAGGATCCCTCGCTCTCCTGCGCAGACGTAAGGTGCACTCAAAGATGAAAACAGGACGCCACTGGCTGGGTGTAGCTGAGGTCTGACTGATGCTGGTGCACCAACAAGCCCTGCCTCCCCCATCTGCTCAGACACCGAGATACCCGACCCCATTACACTCATCAGCTTCCCCGTGTTTACATAACGTGAATTCAGAAGCTCTCCTTGCCTAGGAGCACAGGCCCAGCAACATCAGGACTTGAGTCCTGCAGAGCAAGGAAAGGGCCACCCCCTCACACAGGGAGCATGGGCATGTGCACCATAAAAGCCCGCCCCGGCCTTCCGCCCACACTCGGGCATCTCAGGACGTGCAGCCCCGCTTCTCCCAGCCGCAGGGGAGCCCTGCAGCTGACATGTAGCCGTGGCGTGAATGAGGGCCTACCTTCACCCGGACGGTCTGGTCGGACGCGCTGCTCATCATGACGCTGATGGACCGGAACAGCTGCAGCAGGGACTCCACGAAGTCGGCCTCGCCCTTGTTCTCATAGAGTCTGCAAAGAAAACAAACTCCGTGGGGCCGCAGCACCTCGCACTGCGCTCCCGTGCCTCCCGCCACTAAAGGCGCTGCTTGGGTGACACGTTAGAATGTGAGCAATGCTCTCAAGATCCCTGAACCACAGGGGGCGGCTTGGAAATCAGATTTCTCTGGACCACCCGGCTACAGAGATGCCTTCACCTCAAAGGAGCTGGATTTTAATCACACTAGGTATTGTTTTTCTCATTGTAACATAGCACAGTTTACAAATCTGAAAAACACATAAACGTCTGGAAGGGGAGGAAAGGAGGTAAAGAGAGAGGAAGGGCGAGAGGGAGGATGGATGGAGAAACCCAGCTTTAATTCTACCCCACAGAAGTTACATCTCTAATATTTTGGTGTATTTTCTGCCAGGTTTGTAAACCTGTAATATCACATAAGTGAGTCACAAAGACACTTAGTTGCCTAAATTTAACATAACCTTATAACCACTTGAAAATGATATCATAATTGTAAACTCGAAATTATCTGAGAAGCGACACTAAACAAATTCATTCATTGTAGAATTGGTGCTGACGGGAAAACTTTCAAGAGGTGGAGCAGATTCAATAAACAGATGAGAGAGTTGTCCATGGGCTACACGTACGCAAACATGTATTGCTAACTGTATATAAGTTTCACATACAAATTATTAGCGGTTACTTCAAGTTGCTATGTTGCTAAGAAGCAACGCACTTGCATTTTAAAATGTTGCAACTCAGACTCTTCGTTAACAAAGATTAGTTTTCTGCCTAATTAAAAGTGTACCACACCCGAAAACTTGCGTACGAAGGAAAATTGTATAAACTAAACGATAATTAATTACCCTAGAGGTATTTATCTTATTTTTAAATGAGCTCCACTGTAAAGGAACTGTCTAAAGTAGGAAACTGCTACCTAGTGCACCTGCTCTGTGAAGGGTTTTCGAATAGGTGCTGGTTTCAATGGCGCACCACACAATTAATCAAAATCACGGAGTCGTGAGCCTCCGCTGGCAGGTGACCGGGGCAGTGCTTGGTGGGCTGATGCAAAAGCTTTTGAGGCTTCAAGCAGGCAGGCAGTCTGCCCCTCAGGATATTTGCTAATTCCTACAACCATACGGGATAGGAGACTAAAACCGAAATGAAAACCTCTGTAAATCAGAGTGGAGTTTTTATCAGTCTCCAGGGATAATGAATAGAGTCTGAAAAATGCCAGTGCGAGGGGCCCCAGATGACAGAGCTGACTCTATGTGGCAAACCCCGGAGGACCAGGGGCAAACCACTGCGGACAGGGACTGAGCAAGGCCACCGCAGCCGTGACCCAGCACAGCCTCTGTGGAGCGAGGGCTCAGCCCCATGTTCTCTGCGCGGAAGGGGAAGGAGGATTCATCTCTGAAAGGAGGTCACATCGCCTGGAGCTTTTACGCTTTTACATACACACGGCCCTGCATTCAAACAAAAATGATTAAGGCACAGCAAGAGACTAGATCGATGGCTAATCAAAGAAGAAAAAAAACCAAGAGAGACATCCACAGATGATCACGATATTGCAGTTAGCTAACAAGAGTGTCAAATAAATATAATTAGTATATTTTAAAATAAAGAGAAAAAGGAGGAAGCATAGAAAGATGGAAATTTGGAAAGTAGATGGAGAGGAGAGGTTAGATGGAAAATTTTAGTAGAGAAAAAAATCAAATGAAAATTTTAAAACTAAAAAACATATAAAAGACTTCTGTATACAGGTTACACTTAGACTAGACAGAGCAAAAGGCGGAATTACTGAAATGGAGACAGTCAACAGGAAAATAAACAAGCACAGAATGGAAAATGCGGAGTGTTGGAGATACGTAGGGTGCAGGGAAGAGATGAAACATACAAGTAATTAGAGTTTAAGAAGAAAGTGAGAGATGCCGTGGAGCACGGCAGTGTGGGAGTGGAGAATGGGCCGAGGAGGCTGAGGCGAATGGCTGAGTAACGAGCAGCCAGCTCACCCTCCCTAACCAGACACCGAAGGGCACGTGGTGTAAATCACCTCAGGCAGGGAGACAGATGACAAACCACCACCAACAAAACAAAAAATTTTAGAGCCAGACTAAACCAAGATGGAGGTGAACCTAGCCAGAGCAAGACCCAAAATGAGCTCATTAAACCATTGTTATAATGAAATTTGACACCTAATGTAGAAGGGGGTGCGGAGGGGGAGGAAGGCCATGCCGCATCCACGGACCCTATCAGGAACAGGAACCCTCCGAGCCAGAAGGCAGAGTCAGAATTTGGTGCCACAAACCTTGGGGACAACACCTCCCCACCCCCCTTGAAAACACGTAAATCCCAGAACTGACTGGCAGTGCCCACGCACTCAGGGGTGGACTTCTCGCTTCTTCCACGGTGAAGCCCGTGCACCAGCCTGAGTAAAACGAGCTTTATGCTCTCACTCTGATCCATCCCTGAAGTCTTTCCTGGGCCAATCAGGAACCTGGAGGTGGCCTGATAGGAGGAGGTCTCAGATCGTACCTGGGCAGGGCCAGGCCCCGCATGGAAGGAGTCTGGTGACAGCAGGGTAAGTAAAAAGCAAAGTATTCATGTGCAAGCCATAGTTAAACTGCCAGTAACCACAGAGGAGAAAAACTCGAACAGCAGCCGAGAGAAAGGAAGATGCCACTCCCTTCAGAGACGCAACAGTGCGCCTGAGGGCTGACTTAACCGACTCGCAGCATCTTTCTGTAACGAAAGGGGGGTTGTCCTCTTGGTTTATCAGATGAAGCAAAGAGTCACCTGTCTGGCCCACCTAGAGGCAGGAGGAGGCCAGGGGATGTAAGTGCACAAAATTGACAGATAAAACCCAGTCACCATTCCCGGCTCTACTTAAGGTTGTAAGAATTCATTAAACGAGGAATGACAAGATCTCTGTCTACAGCCCACATCTAACTTCCGTTCCCCAGGAAATGATGGCAAAATGACAGATCGGCAACAACTTGCTCCTGATCAATAACCAATTATGCACGAAGCTAAGAGCGGAAAACAGGCCAACGCTTCACAGGCGGGGGGGGGGGGGGGGGGGGGGGCGCAGTGATGACTGGCTTTAGCAAGCTGGCTCAGAAGGTCTGATGGGAGGTGTCTGTTTTCGGCTTTCTGGTTAATGGGATCAGCCCACACAAGGACACAGGCAAACAGAAACCCCGGAGGGGCCCCTGGCTGTCAGGCGTCTTTGCCTGGGCTCCCCGGGGAACCGAGCGTCTTTGGGCCTGAGTTTTAGAACTGCTGTTCTC
The DNA here is from genome assembly GCF_054644295.1 of Miniopterus natalensis. Classification (NCBI taxonomy): domain Eukaryota; kingdom Metazoa; phylum Chordata; class Mammalia; order Chiroptera; family Miniopteridae; genus Miniopterus; species Miniopterus natalensis. The sequence continues at coordinate 56,675,276 of NC_142094.1, forward strand.
ATTTCAAAACAAGATGAGCTTCCTGAACAAAACAGCAAGGGCGGGTGTGCATCGCAAGGAAGGTGGCAGGATGACAGCGAGAAGCTCCAGGATCGTCATCTCCATGGTGTCACCTCTTTGTTCTGTGGAACAAGAAGGGCTGTCAGCTTCCCGGGAATTTTACGAAGCGCCTGCCTTACGCGAAGGCACAGCGGACCGTTTTGAAAGAAGAAGGGGAAAAAAGCCTCCGAAGTCGATTGCAGCTGCAAAAAGAAACACGCTCTTGCCAACCCCAGCTGCGAGCAGGGCTGTTCTCCTCCCAAGGTAATGAATGTGCTGCAGCCAAGAAAACGAGGACCCGGGCTCCTTCTCTCTGCCACCCTGAGGACACAACACCAGGACCAAAGGACGCGTAGGGCACGGGACTGCTTCTCCTTTAAGCAGCCTCTACAAAGTAGGGGTCTCGATCACCTGAAACGGAACCTCTGACATCCCAGACGAAGAGCCGACGAAGGGGTGGGGAAATGGGGAGCGGGGAAATGGGGAGCGGGCAGCGGGGCGCAGGGCTGAGGAGGACCACGGGGCATTGCTCCTGTCCATGATTTAAGGCCATGATTTTCTCCTACCGCAGACTCTCTAAGCTACTAAAACATCCTCGCAGCAAATTCAGGCTAGAGATTTAAATTTAAAAGTGTTACCATCTGTACACAGTGTGGCTACAACCGTGCTCTAAGTTTCGAAAGGAACGTGTGTCCTTCCCCGCACTCAAGAACATCGAAGGCGGTCAAGACACACATTTAGGAAGCGTTTTAGAGGGAAAAAAGGTCAACAAATGACTAAAGTCTGGGATAGAGTCAGGGCTCCAAAGTTCATTAAGGATTCAGGGAGGGAGGGGGGAGGCGAGCCTCGTCGGATAAGGGCTGTAGGCTTTTCTGTGACAGACGGCCAATCACATTCCTGATCACTATACAATCAAACTCAGTAACTGTTACGGACCATAACTCTAAGAGCTCATGCCATTTGTATTTTGAGACTGAAAGAGGTTAAGGAGACAGAAATACTTTTGTTACTGGCCCACGTGGGTGACCCCAATCTTATCTAAGCAGCGTTATTTTGTGACAAGAGTGGAACACACCAGTTCCCAGTTCGCACTCCTCCTGCTTCCTAATCTCTGCGTGAGAAGGAAAGTTAGCGGTATGTTTAGAGAGGAGGCGAGCCCCAGCCAACCCCTGAAACAATGTCACATGGATCACAAATTGTCCAAGATCACAATCTGTTCAAATAAAGCAACACCAAGTGGGTCCTGGGTCACCTACCGGCTCCAGCCTTTCAGTGGAGCTCTTGGTTCAGAGCAATTAAGGAGTTAAAACCAGTAGGGAAAGGTATACAAGCAAGATCAAGTTCAAAAACAACGTACAAATTCATTCAGCCAGCATGTAAAACGTCACTGAGCTAAAGCAACTGAGTGTCCACACCACATAGCAACTTCCTGCGTGGGAATCTCTCTCTGGAAGTAAAATACTGAGGAGTTAAAAGGAAAGACAGGGTAGAAGCCGACCGGCTTCCCAAGTGGGGCCATTTAACTCAGTTTGGCTTTCCCTTGTTGTTGCTTGTTTGTTTAATTTTGTTTGTTCTTTGGAGCTATTTGCTATCTAAAGATACACTGAAGCGGAATTCAGAGCCCTTGGTACACATCCTGCACGGCGTGTGAAACATTGTCAATACTTCCAGTGGACAGTGTTTCACTCCCCAGTGGACAATGTTTCACTCCCCAGTGGACAGTGTTTCACTCCCCAGTGGACAGTGTTTCACTCCCCAGTGGACAGTGTTTCACTCCCCAGTAGACAGTGTTTCACTCCCCAGTGGACAATGTTTCACTCCCCAGTGGACAGTGTTTCACTCCCCGGTAGACAGTGTTTCACTCCCCAGTGGACAGTGTTTCACTCCCCAGTAGACAGTGTTTCACTCCCACGTACACATTTCTGACGGGAGCAGGGCTGCCTTCTCTGTTTGCATCTCACTGCATGTTACGGTAAAAGTGGGCCACCCCAGCCCAGTACAATATCTGTCACTGCTCTGTCATCCTAGACACCAAGGAAAGGAAGGAAAAGAGGAGAGGAAGGGACAGGAAAAGGGAAAGAGGAGGGAGAGGAGAAGGAGAGAATGACAGTCCTGAGGAGGGCCAGCCGGACACCCACTGGTTGAACAGGACCCGCGAGCGCACGATGAACTTGAAGATGTACTCCAGGCCTTTCATGGCTTTATACAGCTGCTCGTTGATGCCCGGCTTCTCGGCGTTGTCCACGTAGTTCCGCAACACTTTTGTCAGCTTCCTATTCACAATGGAAACACGAATTAATAAGCTCTGAAAATAACAACACCTCAGTTCTTAACTGGGACAGAAATACGCAGGTGGGTTATTTTTATTTTGGTTCACACCTATCACTATATGCGCATTTGTAAAATTCATTCTAAACAGATGAAAAGGGACCCACAAGACGACTCTCAGAAGAGAGACCTGAGCATTTTCTAAATGTTAGATGTTTTTCTAAGCATTTAAATGTATTATGTGATTTAATCCTTACAACAACACTATAAGGCAAGTCAGTGGGTAATACCGCTAATCTACAAATGAAGACGCCCAGGTTAGGGTGGGTAAACTAGCTTCCCCGATGTTAAATAAAAAGATCAAAGGTTTTTCTTTATAGCCCAAGAGAAGCACAGAGAAAATCTTTGCAAAATAACATTACACTGAAAATGGTTTGGACCTGGGTAATTTCAAACGACACAGTCTACTAAGTGCTGAAAGTGTGCGCGGAACTGTACACTTGAAACAGTTAAAATGTTACATTTTATGTAAAATGTGGATTTTACCAAAATTTTTAAAAAGCATCCCATGAAATAGTATTTGTTACTGGGAACAATAATAAAAACTATCCCAGCAAATTCAGACTTTTGAGGAGGGAAAGGTACAATCACAGACAGAAGTATATGAAAAAGGCTCTTAATAACAGACATAAAAAACAAACAAAGGTTTTGGCTTTAAAACAACCAAGAGCACTTACGTGTAGGCTAACGTGGCGCTAAAGTGTTTCTTAATGTAAGTCTCCAGGACAGGATTGAAATGCTGAAATTTCCTGTCAGCGATGAGCCCGATGATAAACACCTGTGACATTCATCAATAGTTCCATTAGTAAGTAACGCAAACCCTTCTGGAATCTTCCTCTGAATCATTTGCACCGTGGAACTCAATGAACTGTAAGATTTTCAGATGGAAGCCAGTTAGCCGGCTCACCTCCTTACTCTAGGAACTGCATTTACCCAACTAGAGTGCTACTGAAAGAGACTTTCTAGCTCTCCATTGATCTGGTTTGACTAGATGTACACGGAAACACTTTCAAGGTCACCATGCTGGGTCCCCTGGCCCTGGCTTCAAAGGCTGCGGCACGGAAGTGTGTCTCAGTATCTGAGCAAAGGAAAAGTGGGGGCCTCTTACCAGGGCATCGAACACGAGTGTGTCGAAGGTCTCGCTCTCCGAGTTCTCCATCATGATGTTGAACAGGGCATCCAGGGTGTCCTGCAGGAACTGCGGAGACACGGGCCAATGCAGGTGAGCTCCGCCAGCTCGCCCAGCCGGGACAGCTAGGGGCTCGGCCGGCTCGCCCAGCCTGGACAGCTAGGGGCTCGGCCGGCTCGCCCAGCCTGGACAGCTAGGGGCTCGGCCGGCTCGCCCAGCCTGGACAGCTAGGGGCTCGGCCGGCTCGCCCAGCCTGGACAGCTAGGGGCTCGGCCGGCTCGCCCAGCCTGGACAGCTAGGGGCTCGGCCGGCTCGCCCAGCCTGGACAGCTAGGGGCTCTGGCACTGCCCTCAAACCCACCATTGCCCAACGTTACCCATGACATTATTAACGTTAGGGATTTTCCAGTCATTGGATACACAAGACAAAAATCGGAGACAAGTGACTTCAGAACAAAGACATGGGTATCCTGAGTCCAGTGGTGGGACTGGCAGTAGGGGGAGGCCCCACAGTCCCCTCCACAGGACTGTCCAATCCTTCCCTGTTTTCATCCGTCCGGTGACAGAGAGCTCAACGGCAATTACTTTTGTATCATTTCCCACCCATTTTAGATTGTACGATCTTTGCAAAGGTCCAAACTCTGCCATCTGCAAACAGCCCGAAGTCACTGCCAACAGACTCTCTGGCTGCTGAGCCCTGGCTCCTCACGGCTCACCCAGGTCCACCCAGACAGGTGACACAATCACAGCACAGAGCGAGACAGTGGTGAGCTGGAGCCTGTTCATCTGTGTGGCCACGGGGCTGCAGGGATGCAAGGTCCACGAGGGACGTCCCGCACACGGGGCCACAGGAGACCTTCCATGGACAGCCCTCTCTCTGAGACTACCCCCTGGGGACCCAAAACCATCACTTTCTTTTTCCACCAGAATGGGAGATGGTGTCATTTGCTACATAAGCACTTTCTCAATCTATCGAGCAATGTCATCTCTCCACTGCTAGTTATAAACAGACAGAAGGCAGGCCTCAAATAAATGGAAACAGCCCGCAGTCTGTCACGTCCTTACACAGAGTCAAAGGAACCCCCAAGCAAGTGGGGACCCCTCCAGTCCTGGCTCCCAGTGACAGCCGTGTGGCCTTAGACAAGTTGAGTCACCTCTCCAGGTCTACAGGGCACATGGGACATGCTGGCCAAGGGAAGGTCAGACAAGCGAGGTGGGGGGTGGACAGGCCACCCGGCCTGAGGGGTCCCGGTGTACACAGGGAGCAGAGGGAGAGACGTGGAAACCGTTTCCAGGGATGAGCAATCGGATTTGAAAGTGGATTTGATCAAGGGAACAGAGAACAAGCTAGGACGGCTCTTGATTTCCCCTGGTAAGTGTGACAATAGGTCAACGGAAATACCATTAATTCCTGAGGTGACACGGGCACTTAAAAATGACAAGGGACAAAATTTGATTAACTGCGCGGCTCCTAAAGTTATGTTAACTTATTCACCCAGCTTCCCTCTGAATCAGGGAACTCACGGGACCTCGGAACATTAAAATGCAATGAACAGGGTCCGGCGGGAGGCCACGAGGGCCTGGAAAGAGGGTGCCCGCTGGCAGGTGCACGAGGACGGTCTCGATGGCTGGACAGGGAAGTTAGGAGAGTGGCGCAACCAAGTTAATTTACACTGACGGTGGCCATACTGCCGTTTAATTAAGGCCACTTTATGTAATTGATTTTTACAGAGATAAGAGTCTCCTTCTGCAATCACGGGTCAGGGAAGGGGGAGAGCTGGGCAGCAACGGGCCGCAGAGACCTCGCTCAGGAAACACCCCAAGTCAGGGAGGGAACATACTGAAAAAAGGTGCGTTTCATTGTGTGCAAGTCGTCTAGGCAAACAAGAGACAGAAAGATCCTAATAGAGAAGAAAATTTCGGAACCACTGGCAATCACCCGATAAAGAATCGGATCACCTTCGTCGGACCATCGGGCTGACACCGATCTGCAAGGACGCCCTACATGTCTCCAGAGCCTGCATTGAGCGAGGCCAAGAAACAAGTCCAAGGTCCCAGGGGAAGCAAGTGGCCAGAACGGGACCCCAGCTCTGATCCGTCCGACACACCGCGCTCCTCTGGGGGTCAACCATGGGAGCTCTGGGGAGTCTGAGCCGGGACAGTAACAGTGGTCAGGGAATGGCAGTGGGCGCTTCCCGGGGGACTGGCGCAGTGACCTCCACAGGACCCTCTGAGGAAGCGCTATTGTTACCCATTTTACAGCAGGGAAGGCGATCTGAGTGAGATGATGTAACTCACGCCGGTCCCGCAGCGAGGACCCATGGGAAGAGGAACCACAACCCAAGATGGGCTGGAAGCCAAATCCCACCGCCTCCGCCGTGAAGCAGACCAGCCCCCAGACCAGAGGCAGGAAGGATTCTGTCCACCTGGGGGTGCCCGTCAGTCCCAAAGAAACCCTTGGTTAAGGGCTTATGCCAGAATCACCTGCCACCCCGGGAGGCAGCAGCTACGTGGATCTGACGACACATGGAGGGACCCTCCCCAGCGCCCCGCCCTGGCCCCGGCCCCGCCCGCCTCACCTTGACCACCTCGCCGCCATCCACCTTCATGAGCTGCCTCAGGTTCTGCTGCAGCAGGTTGGTGTTGGATCGCCATTTCAGGAGCCCCAGCAGGTCCACTGAAACAGAAGGCCAGTCAGTTCCGAGGCAGGGCTGCCACCTCTGTGCTCGCCTCCTGCGGGTCCCCTTCACGCTTTCAAACAGGAAAATCAACCTGTGTTTTCAGTGGATAGTTAATAGTGCGGATCCCATACCTACAACATCAGCAGGACTGTGGATAGGAGGGGGGCTGAGGTCACCTCTGCCCTGGACACTTGGGAAAAGGTACAACTGGATAAATTACAGTGGAAGAACATGTCTGAGGGGGTGGGAGGGGGTGTTTGCAGAAAAGGGAGCTTGCCCCGCCACCCCCCCCAGGTCAGACCTGGCTCCCCTGTCCAGGCCTCATTCCCTGGGAGCCACCGCAGCCAGGCCCTTAACAGTTCTCTGTTTCCCGACTTCTCCAACTACACAAGGAGCTAACTGAGGAGAGGAGCCTCATCCTACACTTCTCTTTATATCCCCCGCAGCACCCAGCACACTTCTGAGAACAGCAAAGTGCAACACAAACCTCGATGAACAATTCAGCCACGGCTTCTCCCTAAGAAATGGAACTTCCCAGGAAACATCAGAAAAATGACTCTCAAATGAGGACCTGGGCGTCCACAGTCGATGCTGGGGCAACCCTGTCTTGTACCCACCTGACATACCACCATCCCCAAAGGGGTTAAATAAAAGCCAAAAGGTGCCCCCCTGCCTCTCAGTGAGCGGCATCACGTTGGAATTTCCTTGTTGCCCGGCAACAGCTACTGGGAGACTAGGGTGCCTCCCTTCCCCAGGTCCAGGGAGGGAATGACCACGGGGGCAGGGCCGGTGAGATTCAAGAAGCTCAGAGGTGAGGGAAATGTGCCTCTGGGAGGTTTCTATGACTGTAGTACCTGGGGGATTTCCTAGCTCACAGCATTCTCCTCTGGGAACATGTGGGTTAAGAAGGATTCCATGGGTGGGTCTCACAATCTCACTGCTATTTGGTGGGGAAAATATATTCAAGATCCAAATATGCTTTCAGAATATGACCCACATATGAAACAGTGGTTTCCTACGCAGTGAAAATGGAAACACACAGAGGCTCAACGGTCAGCTCCTACTGAGGAGCTACAGGGCCACAGGGATGGGGGTGACTCACCGGACAGGCTGCAATTGCCTTGAGTTAGGTGAGGCCCTGGGTGCAGCCGTCAGGCTAGGGGACTATCTGGACCACATCCAGAGAGTGACATTTGATCTACGGGGCATCCTTTCTGGAACCTCGTCCCAAACCAGCCCCAACCTCACTGGCCGCATGCTTTGTGGGCACTGACCCTGCAGCTCCCTGTGTATTCCCTCCCCTCCCTGTGCTTGCACAGAACCCAGCGCCCCGGGAAAGGGTTTTCACTGTCTTACAGAGATTACCGCATGGCCACAAGCCAGGGTAACTCATAATGTTTCAGGTGAACTAATGTTTCTAGAGCAACATTAGAGATATGTATCCAAGTGACCACCGTGCCTTTGAGTGACATCCCCCCTCCCGCTCACAGTTCACTCGTGAGATGAGGGGTGAGAAAGCAGGGCTCGGAGAGCCCAGCCCCGCACAGCAGGGAGAGAGAGGGACGTGTGGAAAGGGCGTGCACACCCCACACCCAGTGTGCCTTCCACCACTCGCAGTGGCTTCCCGATGAGGGTGTCACTCTTGCCCTGTGTTTATCCTGTTAAAGTGCAAACAATGACTGTCCCTCGGGCAAATCGGAGGCTACTGCTAGGATTTATGGACGACCCCCAGGGACATAATTCATGACAGCAACAGACATTAATAATCAAAGTCCCGCCCGGCCGGGCGTGGCTCAGCAGTTGAGCGTCCACCTGGGATCCAGGCGATGAGGGTTCGATTCCCGGTCAGGGCACATGCCCAGGTTGTGGGCTCGATCAATGACTCTCTCATCATTGATGTTTCTAACTCTCTCTCCCCACTCCTTTCCTCTGTCTGAAATCAATAAAGATATATTTAAAAATAATAATAATAAATAATCAAAGAGGGAAAATGCAACCGAAAGCATGAAAAGGGTCAGGCAGAAGGAGAAAATCTCCTGGGGTGAAAACAGATCTGCCCCGAACTCACCATTCTGGGTGAGTTTCGTGGAGCAGACGAGGGTGGAGATCTGGAAGGAGTCTTTGCTGATGGTGCAGCTCCCCAGGCTCTGCATGCTCTTGCCCGTGGCCGAGTGGCCCTTCTCCTCCAGCTCGGCTTTCGTGGACGGCAGGCTCAGGTACGTGGCCGCGTCTTCCAGCTTCTTTGCTTCAGCCTGTGGGTTGAATGACACTGCAGTCAGCAGCCCAAGATATTTCTTTTCTATCCCTCATTACCCCCAATCCTTTTAACCACCCTGATATTTACTCTTTAGCATCTGCTAAACTGTTTATTCTGATGATTTCTCTCATTCCTGCAGATTAACTCATGTTAACGGAGCATTTCTTTGCACAGCACCTAACGGGCTACTGTATACCGTCTTCTCTTTTTTGGAGCAGCGAGAAGGCTGGTCACTGGACGTATGCATTTGCGTAATTCAATGTTCCCGTGGAGCAGCTTTCTCCCCAAGGTGAGGCCGTCGGCTCAGGCCAGGTGGCCCAGAGAGGAGGGAAACAGGGAGCCTCAACCATCCTGCCCCCGTTGCAAGGTCTACCTTATAGACAATGAGGTCGTGCTCCCCGTCCCTCAGCGTGGTCCCGTCGTATCTCATCAGCTTCACAAACGCCAGTGCGAATATTTTCTCCGACTTATCCTTAGCTGCAAAGAAATCAATAACCATCTTCAACTGCTGGCATGGCAACGCAACATCAGGAGATGCTACGAGGGCCACCTTTACGAAGAAAACGACAAAACTGCACTGACAGGTTGAAAGGAAACATGAGTAAGTGGAGAGATCGACAAGGTGCACTGGTGGGAAGACTCATCCTGAAGGGATCGGCAGTGCTCAGATCGACCGATAAATCCAAAGCAATTCCACCCAGAATCTTCGGGGAGAGCTTGCTGGGGGAACTTGAAAACTTATTCGAGAGTAAAGGGCCAAGGGTGCCAGGATGATTTGGAGGAAGAGCCAGGAATACTGGAAACCAGGAGTAACTGTAAAGTGATATTAATGAGACCATGTGTTCTTAACACAGGAAAACACACATCAGTGGGAACGGACAGGCTCTAGAAACACAAGGCCAGCGTCAAGAACAGCCAGAGGGGCAGCCCTTCACTGAGAGGCTATCAGTATGAAAAATAAAATACACAGATTCTTACCTCGCACCGAGCACCAATGTAAGTCACAGGAAAACTAAGGACCTGGGTTGAAATTCTGTTCTCTCTGGCAAGAAGGTTCCCCCACCAGGTGTCTGCACATGAGACTCACTTCATTCGAGTTTCTGCTGAGGTGTCACCTGCTCTGCAGTGAGCAATGACCAAGGGCAGAGGTCCTAAAGTGGGACTGGGTTTGGCTAGCCTGGGGATAGTGTGATGGGTGAGTAGTGGACAGTGAGGGCTCCAAGCTAGGCAGCAGCCAGGTCAGAAGGGACAGATAAGGAGTCTGGACTGAAGAAAGGGATTCAGGTGACTTCCTCAAGGTGCAATCTGAGTGTAACATGGCAACACTGAGCTTCAGAGCTAGAAAATATCTTTAAAGTCATGTATCCCAGAGTCTCTTTTTAGAAATGAAAGGTCAGAGGTCAAAGAGGAGAGGAGCACATGCCCACCCACCTCGAGTCAGGGGCTAAGCTGCCACTGCCTGAGAGAACACATCTCATTAGTCTTTGCATTCTGGTGTCCATCAATATCTGGCACATAGTAGGCGCTCAATAAATGCTAATTAGATGAATGAATAATTGGTTGACTAACCAAAACTAAAGGAAGGGATAAAGTAAAAAAGATGCACCCTAGGAATCAAAAAAAGGACTCTGTAAAAGGGCACTAGAAAACATGAAATATCTTAATTAATGTTCAGGTGAAAAGAACAGATTGCTCTAAGTTTGGGCTGATACAAAAAAAATAAAGCATGTCTCTGTGAAAGCAGCTGTGATTGGGAAGGACACATGACTACACCCATCAGCTGAGGGCTTCCCCTGAGCCTGCCATCAAGTAGCACAAAATAAGAATGTTTTTCTTAGTAACATTGTTTATCTTCCCAGCAAGGGAATGGACTGCACTTATTACATGCTCATTAGCAGCTGTTACTAGGTAGATACAAATTTACAACGCATCAGGGGCCACAGGAGGCCACTTGCTGCAGGAGCAGGCAGGGCTGCCCCACCCAACCAGACCTCCCCTACAAACAGGGGACATCTGCTCCTGGCAGGCCAGGCCCCAAAGCCACACACCTGCTGGAGCCCCTGGAAAACATGAGCTGATGCCTCTGGAATTGCTAAGAAGTTGCTGGAGAGTGTTTCACAGTTACATCAGCAACAAACTTTCCAACCCCTAGGGCAGATCGCAGACTAAGAAAATCCTATCACTCGCTCCCTTTAGGGGGAAAGCAGCTCACATTTTGATAGGAGGGGGAATGTGCAATGTGGCCTCAGTGTTTTTCCACTTCTGACCCACAGTGCCTGCAGACAGGGCCACAGGAGAGGCCCCGGGGGCCACCATCATTCCTGCAGCTGACAGCTCGGGATTTCGTCAGCACAATGCTTTGGATGCTCAACACGTTTCCGAACCCCCACAAGCTGCGGCTGGGGAGACTTCATTAATTATACAAATGTGTCATGCTACGACGGGTGATAGCATCTTGTCTATAATGAGTACTTAAAACTGACAAGAAAAACAAGGATTTTGAAAATTAAAATGCTACAGAAGATACCCCTTTGCCCTAGTGTGATTTGTTAATTAGAAAGAATGAGCTTGTTATGAGGGGGAGCGTGCTCAAATTCTGAGACAAGACCTTTGCGGGTTCTAGAACATTGTCCCTGTCCCCCAGCCCCTCCCTACCTGCTCCCCTGCAGAGCACTCAGCCGTGCGCCGGCCAGCTCCCACCCCTACTCCACTCCTACAGGGCGCCAGCTCACCACCGCCTTGGCTCAGGACACACCTGACCCCAAAGTATCCCCACACACATACCCCACTCTGCTCACCCCATGCCTCAGCATTTCCCATGTATATGAAGGCTGCCCTTCTCTACTTGGTTCTTACAAGCTGACCTCAGTCCTCGACTCAAATCTCAGCTCTGCAAGAGGAGAGCCCTCTCCAGAGCTGTGTATACAGCAGGTGCTACACAAAGACCAAGGGATGAAAGTGGCCTCGCCGCGCCCCACAGGCATGGGAGCACTATGCTCAGGCACACGGGCTGGGTTCTGAACCAGAGCTCTTCCCTGACGAATGAGGTGACTTGGGGCCCCTGCCGTGGGATCTTTGAGCCTCGGCTTTCTCATCTGTCATGTGGGAAAGTCTTGATCACATGGATGCCACATGGGATTGCTGCGAGGATTAACCATGCGACAGAGTAAAACGCTGTGCCAGGAGCACAGGAGGAGTGCAGTGAACTGTGGTCATCGGTAACAAATTTTTTTGGAAGGTGAATGATTTAAACACCAGTCTTTCCTCCCAAAGTCTTGGCCCCCGAGTCCAAGCTGCCCCAACATCTCCCATGAGAGAAGCTCCGCCCATGCTCCAGACACCCAGGGGCCTCCCTGAAAGGCTTCCAGGTGTACAAGGCCAACAGCCAGAGCAGTAAGAGCCAAGGTTTGAAATCTCCCTCTACCTCAGTGATTTTCTGATGGGTGGAACAGCCTTACAAGTCCGAATGGAAGAGAGAAAGTCAAAAGGCCAGCAAGTAGCAGCACCTCATCAGAAAAATTTGAGAAGAAAAGATCTCCGGGGATGGGCTCAATGAAGGAGTAGATAACATTTCCAAAGACGTGAGCTGAAGAGCCAAGACCTCCCTGTGCTTCGGGAACCAAGTTCCAGAACTATCCAGAACAATCTAGAACAAGGGCGGCCTACTGAGTCTTTGCCCCAGTTTTCCGCTGACAAACGTGGCATAAGAATGTGATTACTCACAGTCCTGCGAGGATCGGTGGCGGAAGGTGAAGCGTAGGTGACTGCGATTGACGTCCTCGATGGGAATGGCCACCTGGAGAATTGAAAAGGGAAGTTTAGGCACCTCTGGTGACATCTCCTCTGGTGACATCTGGTGCTATCCCAGGGCAGCAGCCCTGCACAGCTGCCCACCTCTCTGCGCCACAGTGGAGGAATACCTAATCCCCCGTGTGGTTTTCCCAAAGGCAGATGTCTTTTGAAAATCTAAACAAGACAATATTGTCAAGGATGCCGAGCCAACTCTGTGAGATGGCCCGAGGTTTTCTAAGTGCTCTGATCCTCACTGTGAGATTCTATGTTTAAAAACTGCCATTCTCTTCATTAGCCCTGCCGGAGGCCTCTGGATTCCCTCGCAGTGGCGGGGACCTGCCCACCGAGGCAGGATGAAAGTTTTCTGGTTGTGACTTACAGTGAAAGAGAAAAGACCGAATGCCTGCTGCCTCTCAGCAAAGAATGTCCTAATTCTCATATCTGACACCTGTATCCGCAGCCAACCGCTGGCCTGGTTTCACTACCCAGTGGTGTGCGGGCCATGGTGGGTGTCAGCACGGTGCACTGTGAGGCGTGGGGCAACGCCGGGGGACAGAACCCGTCCCCACTGCAATATCCTCTATATAGAGTCATCTCTCTTTTTTGCCCATTTGGTGTAAAGACAGCATTTCACACATTAAACAGACCCAGGAGAGTCAAATAGTAGCTGTCTTTAAAAGACTCTGTCACTTGTCTCCATGAAAGTCTTATTTTTATGTCCAAAAGGAAATGAGAGTAAATGTATTCCAAGAAATGCCAGCATGGTTCCTTAGCAACCTGGAGGGACTTTGCTGGAAGTTCTGTGCCACTCAGGATGCCCCTTGAGGAGCGGGTGGCCCCCAGGTAGGGTGGGAGGTGGGCACTCCCCAAGGCCACAGGTGAGCATTTCATCATGAACTCCAGAAGATAAAGTGACCATGTCAATGTTACCTTCACAGTCTCAAACCAGCGCGGCTGCTTGACCTGGTAGTAGATCACGGACTTGTACTCTGAAATTGCTTCATCGCCGGCACCCGGGAAAATCACACACTTTAAGAGAAATAAAAGGAGGTCTCATCAGATCTCGCAGAGCTTGACTCCTTGACCCCGTATACATCCCCCCACCACCCACCTCCATGAGATGAGCTAGAGAGCACTCTAGGAATGCCAAAAACCCCACCGCAAATGGAACGGGCCCCAAGCGATGGAGGGATACATCTTTCTGATGCCAGCAGCCAGCACCAAACCCCCTCCCAGACATGTAAGAGCTTGACAGCCATGCCACGTGGGTATGTGCTGTCCTCCAAGTGTCTCACCCTCACCCGTGATGGCGTCAACAGTAGGGTCTGCAGGAAGTTGCCTGATTCACTCAGTAGGTCCCAAATAAAGGGCTACAGACAAAATTTAGGAGGTGGTAACACTCCCTCCCGTCCATTCTCAGCCATGAATACTGATTCCTCGACTACTATGGGAGCAATACCGGGTGAGCCCAAGTGGCAAAGGCCAGCACTGCCCAGAGGGACAGTGAACAGAGCCACCCAGAGAGAAAGGACGTGCCCCCACCTCCTGGCAGAGCTGAGCCTCAGCCATGGTCCACAGAGCGAGAGTGACAGTGGCAGAGACACCTGCTTTGGCTCAGCCTCCGGTCATCAGAGGAGGCCACAGCCTCTGAGCACGTCCCAGGACACCGAGTCCTGCAGGCTGCTGTGACCACTCGGGAAGAGGTCTTGGTAACCACCACCCAGTAGAACACAAGGTCTGAAGTCCAAGGTGAACCCCCAGTTCCACCTCTCGCTAGCGCTCTGAGCCTGAACAAGTTGATTGATTTCCCTGGGCCTCGGTTCCCTCGTGTCTCAGATGGAGCTAACAAGGGCATCTGAACTTCTGGGACAGGCCAGCTGCCAGGCAGGACCCACGGAAACCAACCTCTAGACAAGCAGGAGAGGGGAAAAAACAGCAAAGGCCCTGCCCCGGAGCCGGGAGCAGGTCCCTCCCGCCTGCAGCAGAGCAGAGGTGAAGGCCTGGGAAGTAACACTCAGACGCCCCGGGCTACACTTGGCAGCAATGAATACCTCCAGTCGCTTGCCGTCTTCGTCGTAAACAGACACTGTAACCTCTACGTTCTTTGCGGTGGTCTTGCTTCCTTTATCAAAGTCTCCTTGAACTAATGTTACATAGATATCGTTCCGAACATCACCTGGGGGGGAAAACCATACCTTTAGAACCAACCCATTATTCATTGCGTAACCGGGAATTTTGCAAAGCCGTCCTGCACGTTACCTCCCCCAGCGAAGCGTTATAAATACTGCAACAGAGGGTTGGAAAACACTTCCTACAAAACAGTCCCAGTGGACAGAGGCAGGACAAGGGCAGCTTTCATCATCCTCGTAAGACTCGCGAGGAAGAGGAGACACCTCCAAGCCCCTCATTATCCACCGGGGAGAGGAGCTCGGACACCTCTGGGTGCCCACACCCCAAGCGGACCCAATGCTGTGGGCGGGTCTGCAAGGACCCAACCCCTCTCCAGTGTCCATGGCTCACTGCGACTCACATCACCACCCCATCAGGACACCGGCTCTGGTCACCGGAGTCTCAGTAGCCAGTGAATATCGTAACGTCAACTGGAACACTGAGGAAACGGGTAACGTTGGCCTCTCATGCATTTTACTAAGGGGCTGAACAAAAAGCTGACTAAGAATTCAAGCCACAAGCCCGTGATCTGAGCCGCCTGGGACCAGGGACCAGGGACTAGGGATGGGTCAGGAGAGACATGTTCTGCGTGGATCTCCTCTCCTGTTGGCGGGCAGCTGTCGGGAGCCTGCACGAGGACCCCGGGGAGCAGAAGAACAAAACAGGCCAGTGCATCTGTGTTTTTAAACTAAAGTATGGTTGACATACAATACAGACCTGTGCATTTGAAAGTGAGATGGGACTTAAATTGTGCAAAAAAAAAAAAAAAGCAACTAACGAGCTTAAGACATTCTTTCCATTGAGAACGCAGGGAGCCCCTGATAACCGCCCGACTGGGAACACTCAGCCAGCTTCGTTAGCGGCGTGATGGAGAGGAAGCTGCGCACCCAGGGCTGCACCTCTGCCACCAGCTGGTCCCTCCCGCGGCTGCCCCCCTGCTGCCCCACTGGAGACACGAGGAGCAGTTTCGTCCAGAGCAGCCAACAGCCTGCTCTGGGCAGAGAACAAAGATTCCTTAAGAAAGGACATCTCCTCGCTTCCTTGTTTTGGAGTTTTTTGTTTGTTTACTGCTCTATTCTGCTTTTAATGTATCCAACTAGTAAATTAAGCTTCCATTTAAAAGTCATTATTATAAGGATCCCCGTGGGTCGCTTCCATAGCCACAGCAGCTGCTGGGGAAGGAAGCAGCCACAACGCTTCCCTGACCCCGAGAGTCATTAAGAATGACAAGGGCAGGTCCGGAGGCAAGCCTGCGGGTCCAGGATCTGCCACCACTGAGCTGTGCGACCCGGGACAAGTCCCTGGCCTCCCACCCACTTAGCCTCCCACCGCTGACAGTCTCATCAGTAAGGCAGGGGAGTCCGTGGGATCTCTCAGCCGGAAAGTCTATCAAGGCACAAAATAGCCCAAAGGGGGCCAACAGCTCCACAGAGGCCTCCTCAGCCAGAGAACCAGCACGTGCTGGGAGTGGTTAAACGCCAGGGTCCCCGCTCCAGCTGGCCTGGAGGTGCACACTGTGGAGTCACCCCAGAGAAGACCCCACTTTTAGCAGGTAAACCCCACAGACAAGAGCTCACAAAGGGGCCCCCAGCACATGCTTCCCCGGCTCCAGAGCATCATTTTGGGGAGGATGGTCCTAGAAGGAGACATGGGTGGCCTCAGAAAGCCCTCGCTTCCCCTCATCCAAGCCTCAGGCCACCTTCCCAGCTCAGGGCAAGCTGCTCCCCACCATGTGCTTCAGGGATGTCCTGTGGGTCAGGAGGGAGCAGAACAGCCTGCAGGGGGCCACTGCAGGCTCTCCCCCCGAGCAGAGGACAGGCACTGCTCTGTGAGATGCACAGGACCACATGGCTCAAGACCTGGGCTCTCAGTGAAGGCCCCCCGCCATCTCTCCCCCAGGGGAAAACAAGGTACTCACAGCCTGTCAGCAACTGCTGAGCCACAGAGAGCACAGGATTCACTCCAGCTAGACTCCTTCCCCATGGGAACCCCACTCCCAACTGAGCCCACAGACCCTGGCGGAGCAGTGGGCAGCTGCATGGCCTCCCATGAGTCTATTATGAGCTGATTCTATAGGTTCAGACTTGCTTTTTAAGTCTCAGTTACAAGGGAAACATGACCCGTGTGAACTGGAAGTTTCCCGGGTCTTCCTTTGAACACGAGGGAAACCCTAAGGCCACCCAAGTTCAAGGACATAATCTATAAATTTGCATCTTGAATCCACATGCAGACAATGTGTCCACTAAGAAGCCCAAATGGACCTGCTGCCCAGGCTGGGCTCCTACCAGCAGTCAGTGTCCCACAGTTTCATAACATGAATGTCACATTTCCTGCCTGTACACTGGGGCCTCCGCAACTTGGTCTGGCCAATTCTGGATATCTTTCCTCATTGATTTACCAGACAAAGGACACTGTGACCCACAACAGCCCTGAAAGACAAAGGGAGTGGAAGGAGTACGTCCCCAAGTGCCCTAAGCTAAACAAAGCTGTACCTGACAGCCACACAGAATGCCCCCTCCCTGCAAGCACAGCGAGTCCTGTAAAAGGTGGCCTTGGGGAGCTGTCACATGTCGGGGGCTTCAGCCCCATTTCCATTTCCACTGCTCATTAGCCATGTAACTCTAGGCTGCAGCTGAATCTTGATGGGAATGAGTCTAACACTAATTTGCCGGTTTCCAGGATCCTCAGGTGGGTCTACCTAGACTATAAGTAGGAGCACTATTTGCAAACCAAAAAGGATCCCACAGATATGAAGGAGGAATATTAATATGCTTCCCAAGATCTCATGAGAATCAAATCAGACTATTAATATGAATGTTATTTGAAAACTGGAAAGTATTAAATAAATAGAAGAGATTAATCTTAACATGGAATTCTGCTATTGGTTTAATAAGCTGAAAATCCATGATTGGGCCCTACCAGTTACTATAACCAAGAGAAGTCGCCGCCCCCCCCCCCCCCCCCCGCTTCCCCCTGGCCTGATCTGCAGCACCTGCCTGCAGAAATGACAAAACCACGCTGGGGTCACAGCCACCTGCCACACTCAGCCCTCTACTTGCTGGGCTTCCATAGGTCACTGCGTGACACTCTGTGGCCAGCTAGGTGAAGTCCCTGAACGCCAGCTACACCCACACCACGCTCAGCTACACAGGAGGAAGCAGTCTTACCAGGCATGATGATCTCCGGGAATCCCGTTTTCCGAGCCACTGCTGTGGTCCTGTCCACTAAGTGAGGAAACTCCTTTCTAATCTGATGGATGTCTCCAGGGAGCAACTTCAGAGTTACCCACAAACCTAGAAAGACAATGGATGCATGAGTTACATTTCCTCTTGTCCATTTTTGAAAGAAGACGTTACAAAATCAACTTTAACGAACAAGCAACTTTTCATTCACAATGTAACTAACGCCTTAGAAAAGACAGTGTATGAGAAAGAGAGGGAACCAGGAGAAAGGCGGCGGGCCTGGGGAATTACCGCGTCTGATTAGCCGGGACACAAATCCAGCTCTGGAGGGGCCTCACGGACAGGTGTGCACAGTAACAACAGTTGTGCACCAGAGCTGCCCAGGACCAGTGACCCTTCTGAGCTGATATGCATTTAAGCTAAACCAGAAGGTAGTGCTTTTCTGGGCGTGGGTTGAAAAGCTGTGGCTTCACATTCTCCCAAGGACAGCAGAGGAGAGCTTGGGAGATAAACCCACAGCTTCACCAACCCACAAGTTTAAAACTGCTAAGCAGCACCCGAGCCCTCCACCAGGTGGGCAGCAGAGCGCTGGGCTGCGGGAGGCCACAGGACTGGGACAGCTGCAGCCGGGCCAGACCCGTCCCTGTTTCACGTCACAACACGGGAGGAACAAACGCTCTGGCCCACACTCGGCTCTTTCCCCCAATGGGTAAAATAAAGACTTTCACACCCTCTAAGCAAGAGGCAAAGCACGCCCTGGTGAGAACGGGGAGGCCTCGCTCACACCAGCAAGCTGAGCGTGGGCCCTGCCATCCCTCCTGGAAAAGCTGCTAAAGAATTGCATTTTGTAGAAAACACTCCTGAGCAGCCATCACGGGAGGTAACAAAACAAGGGACTAAAGCAGACGCTCTACAAGATCAAAGGCAGGAGCCGAGGCAGCAGCCTGACTCTGCCGGCCGTTTCCAAGGACGGTGCCTCTCTCCAGGTCAGAAGGGAGTTATCACTGTCAGCTGGCACATCAGGGGCGCTGTCCCTGAGACTCTTGGGCCCTGGCCTGCTTGCTCCCTGGTCACTCAGCTATGTGGGATGCCAAGTACCTACAATATACAGGCACCTTGCCCTGGCAGGTGTGCCTTGGCAGTTGGAGCATTGTCCCATGCACCAAAGGGTCGCTGGTTTGATTTCTGGTCAGGGCACTTAGCCGGGTTGTGGGTTCAATCCCCCAGTCGTGGTACATGTGGGAAGCAACCAACTGGTGTTTCTCTCTAATATTGACGTTTCTCTCCCTTCCTCCCTCTCTAAATCAATTTTTAAAAAGAGAGAGAACAGTATACTTTAAGAAAAGAGAGAGAGATGTCGGGGGTGGAACCCCAACAGGGGTATGTGTGTCATTGCAGATGTGCCCTGCACAAGGCAGCTGGCAAAGGACGAGCGGGAGCTCCATGCGGCCACACTTGCCTCAGCGGGCCACATGTCCTGCCTGCATCTGCCCTCTCACCCCAGGGATAGGCCCCTTTCTCGAACTCACACTTCTACCAGCTGCTGGCAGCTCTGCACCTGCAGGACAGGTGAGCAGACCTGCGTGGCCGGACACCTAACCCTGGCTCCGTCCTGCAGCAGAGCAAACCCAGTGAAGGGGCACTCAGAGGACTGCAGGGCAGCTTTCACTGCTGTGGACGTGGGCCTGGTCCCTGCTGGGGACACCAGGATGCAGCCAAACCTTAGGCGTGTGACTCTCAAAACTCCTGAGGAATGAATGTCTGCAGAATCAGTCTAACTCACAGACATTCTTCAGAGACTTGGGGGGTGTGGCGAGGAAATTATTACAGGAGTTCGAGGCCAGAGATGAGGAAAGAACATTAAATAGCAGCACCCTAAAACCCTTGTCTTCCCAACACCGTTTCTTCCTCACAGATAAAGCTTTGCTCGGCTACCTCAGTTCATAAACTAGTAACTTAATGACACACCTCAATCTGTTAGACACAATGTAAACACGGAGATTAAACTTCCCTGATTACAATGGGCTTAAAATACTTTGCTCACAGGAGAAAATGAGACCAATTTTCAAAAGTGCATTTTTGGTTGATTTTTTTTGCTTAACCAGAATTACCAAAAACAAAAGAAATTGGCATACATTGCCCTGGACACAAAAAGGTTGTAGGTTCAATTCCAGTCAGGACACATACAGGAGGCAACCTATTGATGTTCCTCTCTCACATCGATGTCCCTCTCTCTCTTTCCCTTCCTCTTTCCTTCTCTCTCTAAAAACAATAAAACCATATCCTTGGGTAAGACTTTAAAAAAAAACAATACACAAAAGGACGTAGCATACATTATATCTGAAACAATAGCAGATGTCTGGGGGTGTCTGGAGATTCTCTGTCCACTTAAATCAGCCAGCACCTCTGGGGTCAAGGTTCAGAATGATTTGGACTAAATATAAAAGACGCTGTCAACTAGGACAAGTAAACATGTTGATGTAAACCTAAAACAGGCCAAAGCCTAGAGAGGAGCTCAGAGCAGACAGGGGCACATGAGAACAGACGAGCGTGGGAGACTCGTGGTTCTCGATGAAGATCCCTCCCCTACCCTCCCACCGCCTGCGCTCCGCATGGAAACCTGAGGAGCAAGCACCAGGCAGGCCTGGGTTACCGCCGACGAAAACTCCGAGCTGCACAGGGCAGCCCAGCAACCCAGGAGCTAATTCTGTGCAGTGTGCATGGGCCACGGCCCTCCCAGCTCTACCTGGAATACACTGAAATAGCCCCAGAAGGAGGCCGGGAGAATGTTCACCATCAAGTCTAGGTCAACCTGAGTGGGTTACATGGCACAGGGGCACTTTGGTTCAGAGGCCCGGGGTTGCCCTGGAAAAAACAGTGACTGTTCTCCTGTCCCAGCTCTCACTGTGACCTGAAGACACCCCTCCTGCCCTCGGAGTTCAATGAACTGGGCCTGGTAGCAGCTCATGGGCGTCTGGTGTCAGATTTTGGCCATAGTACCGGTGAGACTGACAGAAGCAGGCTCTGGGTCCTGTTTCTAAGAAATGTCCTGCTGGCCTGTCCCCACTCTTCCTTTTCCTGTGTGACTGTAACAATAAAAGGCCATCAAAACTCTGAGGATTCTACAAGAGCAAGGAAACCCAAGGGGCGCCAGGGGCTGGGGCCCGATGCCCCAACCTGAGAGTGGCTCCTGCGGAAACAGCTGTCACTGTGTCATTGGACTCCCTGTGGTTTTCCATTAAAGGGCTGTGAGAAGATAAGTCCTGGGTCAACTTAACATGTTTCTGTCTGGACAGGCCACATTTCATCACGTTTGGGTTGGGGTTTTTGTTTCGCTGCTCGTTGCCAGGGAGGGGTAGTTCACACCAAAAGAGTGTCAAAAGTCCCTCCTACGGCAGAGGACGGGTTTTCAGGCCCCATTCAGACTCTCCTTCAGAACAAAGTGAAATGAATCCAGGTAACTGTTCCTTAGAAGTCCACTGACACAGTCACTAGACAATGAAACAGGCACATTTGCCCAAGCTCTGGGGGTTTATGGAAAGTCTACACCTAATCAGGGACTGAGAAGTGGATTTCCCCACGGGGGCTAAACGCAGCCTCGGGTAGGCAGACTCCGAAGGTGACTTCCCCTTGGCGGGAGGTGGGGCCTCAGTAAACAGTTGTTTTCTGGCCGCGCTCCCAGTCGGCACAAGTGCCAGCTGTCACCAGCCCGAGGTGATTGATTCATTGCCTCTGCCACCAGAAGGTCAGCTGCCTGGAAACTTGTCAGTGTGGGATTAAAAATGATGAGTGTTAGTTGGGGAGTGGAAGAGAACCCCCTCTATCACAAAACTGAAGGGGAGTGAGCCCACAATGAAGCCACTTTCTCAGCGGCGGGCAGGGTGTCTCAGAAGACAATATGTCAGTGATGAGGGCGACGCCAGCAAGGAAAACTGCGAGAGGGGCACGTGGGGAGGTGGGTTATGTTGACTGCCTCATGTTTCTCTGAACAGCAAGGTGAAAGAACAGCCAGCAGACGCCACCGTTCGCGCCTGGGAAGTCATACAATGAGTACTAAGGAAGGCGGCAGGAAGAGGCCGAGGGGCACACACATGAGCTGCTTCCAGTCTCATCGACTCTGGTTTCCAAACATTTGTTTCCCACTCTGTCTTCCCCTCACATCAAGGAGGTTGGCTCTCAGCAGTGCTTACAAAGGTGATCAGGAAGAAAACCTTCATACTGTACATCAGGCACACAAGTACACACATTACCCAACGGTGCCATCACCACCCCATCACCACCATCGCCACCGCGATCATCACTATCATCACCATCACCACCATCACCACCACCACCATCACCACCACCACCACCACCACCACCATCACCATCATCACCACCACCATCATCACCATCACCATCATCACCATCGTCACCATCACCACCACCATCACCAACATCACCACCACCATCATCACCATCACCATCACCACCATCACCACCACCACCACCACCACCACCACCATCACCACCACCACCATCACCACCACCACCACCACCACCACCACCATCACCATCACCACCATCACCATCATCACCATCACGTCATTGTCATCACCATCATCACCATCATCACCATCATCGTAATCTTCATCATTAACTTTATCATCATAATCACCACCATCATGATCATCATCAAACTAAAATGCAAACCACATGGCACTGTCCCAAACTCATGCAAGTGGACGTTTATAGGAACAAAACAACAGAATACGTACCCTGGCCCTTGTGGTTGACTTCTTTGGCAGCAATGACTTTGTTTATAACAGTCTGAAGGAAGTCATTCTCCCCTGCCACCCTGGGTGAAAAACGGGATGACATGTTCAGCGGCTTGTGTCGAATGGCGTCGTCCAACGCGAGCCTGGAGGGCACGGGACGACCAAGACCACAGGAGACAAAGGGGCACAGAGACCCAGAGGTCACGGTAACAAGGGAACACAAGAGATCATCGTCACCGAGTGCGAGAGAGTCATCATGAGTCAACGCACAACAAAGGACAGGATAGGTGACAAGAGAGACAGGGAAGAGCATTGATCAGGAAAATGCTGAACCACACGAGAAAAGTAAAGCAAACGAGGTCGACCCTATCCCCAGGCAATAAGCGGGCACCAGACCTACACTCCTTTCTACTAGACAATAAAAAAGGGGAACTAATCTGAAAGCACGTGGCTGGGCGGCACTTCATCCCAGGGATGCTGACAGACATGTCCTCAGCTTCAATAATTCTGAACCATAGCAGAGGTCAAGGGCAGGGCAGGTTGTTTGAAGGGAAAAAGCAAAATCAAGATTTTTTTTTTTTTAATCTAATTTTTTAGGAAGGTTGGGTGGTAACCGCTGTGCTCCAAAAGGCTATGTACTCAATGTAGCCTAAAATACTTAAATGTGAAAAAAAGGGCATAGTCTTGGAGAATCCAACTACCTTCTCTGGCAACTGTAATTGTGACACGATCGTGAGTGTGATCGTCAGCGTTTTCAGGGTTCAAGAATCAGGATATTTTCATAGAAGCTGCACTAGAACTGAGATGATAAATACAAACGAGGCAACGTGCGCTGAGAGAAATGCCGTGCGGCACAGCAAAGGGCAATATGCAACGAGCGAGGAAACACGCCGTGTATATAACGTTAAACATCATTTCTAGAACCAAAGACAAGTGTTATTCATCACCCGAGCCCCCATTACTCAGGAGAGCTGAGGACCGTTTTAATTTACTTCACTGAGTTAGAAAACAGAGAGAGAGAGACATGTACACTGTGCTTCCCTTCCCTAAAACTTACCCTGCAACACAATAAATCAGTTTTAATGGAGCAAAAAACGGTTTCATTAGCATGCATTTCCCAAAGAACTGGTTTCATCGCTTATTGTGCTATTAAAGTCAGGCTGCTGTTTTGTTGCTACCACCACAAATGTTAATCTGTATATTATTAGCCTTCCTTTAATGGAGCAAGGACTTACAAATTACAGGAAGAGTTGAACATGCAATACTATTTTTTAAAGTGGATGTTTTGCTAAAAAGACAAAAAAAAAGACGGTGGAGATACGCCAGCTCGAGTAGCTCATAACACGCCCCAGTGAAATGCAGATCAGCGCATCTAAAACTAAGACTCCCCCTAACTTTCAAACAATAACCCACATTTTTCTGTCCTTGACTGTTCCCAGAAGACACACAGCGGGCAGTGGGGTAACCAACTCAGGGCCAGGTCTGCGCCTCGGGACACTCTGAGGTCTCTTACACGGTAGCCTCGGAAGACAGTGGGGCTAAGTTATGCCTCCCGGGGGAAGGAAGCAGCTTAATGTGATTTTATAAATGTGTATTGTATATTTTACCTCAATATCTGCCTGTGTTCAAAAACGATGTTCCCCGTTTACCGAGGAAAGGTCCAGAGTCCGCAGAGCTGTTTCCTTTATAACATATTCACCGGTGTGATTCTGAGGCAGCTCCACCCAACAGATTTCCATCTGTGATGATGGAAACGTCCCCTAGCTGAGCTGACCCACATGGTAGCCACAGCCTCATGTGGTACTGACCACTTTAAATGCGACGAGTGTGACTGAGGAGCTAAATACTTCATTTTACTTAATTTTCATTCATTGAAGTGGACCCAGGTGGCTGGTGGTTCCCGTATCAAAGAAAAATAAACCCAGAGCATTGAAGCCACATGGCCGTCACCTCCAGGGGTGCGGGGAGACACACACACTGGGCCGGCACTTCCAGCTGACAATGCAGGTGTCCTGTGGTCTCGTGTCCACGAGACTGCAAAACTGTCTCCTGAGCCAGGCTTCAGGGTGCTGACCGGACCACCGGCCTACAGGGGCTCCTTCTCGTCTTACCTAGAAGTGGTCAGTCCCTGGCCGAGTGGGCCAGTCTGTCATGCAAGGGTTCGTGGTGCAGAGGGCCACGCACCCCACATCTCCTGCCCACCCCACTCCTGCCCGGGATGGGGCACCTTCAGCCACCCACCAGCCTCCAAACCCCTGCCGCCAACACCTGAACACAACGTAACATTTCTAAAGTGAAATCTGTTTGGAGTCTGAAACCACTAAAGCCAAACCAGAAATGAGCAGCAAAGGCAGAACACAGGCGGGCGCGGCGACAGGTCCTTCCTGCTCGCCCTGTCATCCCTCTTCCAAGGCGGCGCCCCCCAGGAGGAAGCTGTCTCTTACCAGCGGCCTAGCCCGCTCTTAGGGACCCCTCCTCTCTCTCCGCCTGTCTGAGGCGCGGCAGTGCCCTTGGAGCGGCCTCACACCATTATCTGGGTAGCCTCTTGCTTTAATCTCCAGGGAAATAACACCTGTCCTCCCAGCCTTTTCCACAGCGTCTTCCTTCAAGTCAGAGAATCGATCTAACGACTGTCCTCCGAGGGCCTCCCAAGCTTCCCGCACCTCTCTGCAGACTCCGTGCCTGAGCCAGCAAACCCTTCGGAGGGTGAGCGCGGATGCCGGCCACTCCGGGCAGCCACCGCGACAGAGATCAGCAGCCTGAGCACTGGCTGGGAGGTATTAGTTCTCGCTTTACAAAAACATTCATCACAGTGTCGTTTGGTTGGCTGTTTTAAAAACAGCAACCTCCTGTGATGAATTCGAAAGTACTGTATTTTGAAAATGTGAATTGCTGCAAGAATAAAAATCAGTTACGTGCGGAAACATTCACACTCGGAGCAGGACTGTCATTCTGCGTGTCCTGTGCGATTAGGCAATTTGGGATCACAGGTAAAATATTCTCCCTGCAAGATCAAACTTTAACCCAGGACTGTTTTCTGGCTGCAAAAATTCCATGCGCTACCACAGGGAGTGAACAATTTTTTTGTTATTTTTAAATAACGAGTCCTTATTTGTGCTGAATTGATACACTTAATTATGAAAATAACTATTACAAGCGCACGTTCTCTATAGGACATTGGTTAAGTACTGTGATTGCTCCATACTTACGGCTGAAAGGGAATGAAATGCTGTTTATCTTCATCGTCTACTTTTCCATTTATTATATCTGTGACATCCATCACTGGGGACAAGAAAAGAACAGAGATTGTTTTGCTTAAATGCTATAATCAGAGAAAGCAAACAAACAAAGGAACCTCAGAATGCCTTCTGACAAACAACGGCATGAACCGCATGGCAAAATTTCCTTAGACTCAAGTAAAGTATTTCCCTGTTTGCAAGACAAATTTACGTTCTCTGAAAACACTGGCCAAATGGAGGCGGGGCTCGAATGGCAGAGCTCCTTGTAATACATTCCTCTGCCGTGATCCAACTGGCCCACCGGAGCTGCGCCTTCCAGGAGAACTGTGTGTGACGAAATGTTCTAGAAGAGCGAGCACCGAAAACGTGGCAGGCGTGGTGAGGATCTGAGCTGACGTGTGGCTACCCTGCCACAGGTGGCTATAGGAGTAGGCACCAGGCACTAGGGAAATAAAGCTCTTAAGTCAGGCTCAGTAGAGTCTGGAGAGGTAGGCAAATAATAAATTCAATAGTCGTGTATGTGTGGAGGGGTTAAGTCCTGGGATGCAAGGATTCACAGAGTTATGGGGCACAAGGAAAAGTGGGGCTCAGGGAAGACTTCTGCTAGGAAAGGGTGCTTTGAACTGACTTCTTTATAAAAAATTTAAACGAAATGCACAGATTGTAATAGCATTCAGTGAATTTGGAAGAACGCATAGATCCATGGAAACACCGCGCCAATCAAGATATACATCTTTTTCATCGCACACACTGAGGAGATTCCCCCTTTAAGCAAAAGGAGAGGAGAGCTGGCAGCCCCTGGTCGAGGGTGTCACCAGGGCTCTGAGAAATCTGCATTCACAGGAAGTCATCACTTTACTGGTACCCTAGCAACCAAAGAATGTACAGCATCCGTGCGGGAAAGAGGCCCACGTACACACACTGTCAACGATTTCTCTGGTCACTTCAGGGAAGCCCAATACATCAGAGGTAAAGATAGAATATTTCCTTAAAACTACCTTAGAGGCGGGACAGAGAAATAGGAATGCTGACAAATTACAGGTATTTCAACCATGATATCAGATTACACATAAAAGGTACTATAGGTTCTGAAAAACAGAGGTGCAACGTTCAAATACGTATTCAAGAAACAAAGAATGAAAACGTGAATGAATTTCCTAAGCTCGTACTCACAGGGACCTTGGAGAGGCAGCCTCACCCTCAAAATTTCACTCCCAAATGGGGGGCCCAGTGGCAGAGCCCAAGCCAGAACCTGGCTGGTACATGGGAGTAAAAGGATGTATGTGCTTCTTTCTCACAATGCCTACGTCGCTCTTATCACTGAATCTTTATGAAGTCGTAAACCCCGTATTTAAATGATTGGATATGTTTTTCCAGAAGAATCCAGGCAGAGCACAGGAGATTTTTAGAGCAACAAAAACTCTGTATGATACTAAAGTAGTGACTATAAGTCATTATATATTTATCAAAACCCACAGGACGGACACCACCAAGAGCGAGCCCTGGACTCTGGGTGAGGGGGACACGTCCATGTGGGCTCACAGGTCGTTATAAACGTACCATCCGGGGGGGGGGGGGGGAGGCCTGTCGACAGGGAGGGAGGCTCTGCGTGTGGGAGCAGGGGCTAGGGGGAGACGTTCTGAAGTCTCCGTACTTTCTGCTGAATTTTGCTATGAACCTAAAAGTGTTCTAAAAATTAAGTCTGTTTAAAAGGAGTTAAAAACTAAACAACAAAACCAAGCTAAGCCCCAAGTTTCCTGGGAGTCCAGGTAAAGAAGCTTCCACTGCTATTCACATAAGAAATTCAGAAACGTATCAGAAAGAAAGGACTCCCCCCCGCCAGAGTCAAATGAACCCCACAGTGCACAGGAAGGACAGGACTAGACACAGGACAGGACAGTGAAACTCCACAGAGACCATCCCTTCCCACGACGGTGAAAAGTGAGGGATACTGAAAGGGGCCGACTACTCAGAACCTCCAGGGGGCACGTTCAGCTTCCCCAACAGGGAGAGCTAATTTCTCCCTTCCTCTGGGCTGCCACCAAACAAAACAAAACAGCACAAACATGGAGACCAAACAGCCCCTACGCTGAGAAAACGGTGTCCTCCCCTGGTTGTTGACCGCTCGCTGCAAATGCACTCCTAAATCAATCAATCAATCGCCAAGTCCAGAAAGCCTGACAGCCTCCAATGCCTGGCTTCCCTCCAGGCTGAGAGTGCAGGTCAGAGTCCCCCAGGAGAGGCGGCCGCTTTAAAACCAAGTGCGCGATTGACACCCGAGCGCCGGGACTTCAAACTACCCAGAGGAGAGAAGCTGTCAGGTATTTTTTTTCTCCCACAGAAAAGCTGACCAATCCAATATTCAGCAGCAGCTCTGTTGAGGGTGAAGGTGATAACCTTGAGACCACAAGGACAAGGAGACATGGGTTACCGGCCACGCCGAAAGGCCGCCGCAGGCCCGACGTCAGCTTCCGCGTGTTGTTGTCCCTCAGCTCCATGCGACCCACGCGCACGATCTGGCAGACGAAGCTGATTTTCTCTCTTTTCAGGTCTTTGCTCCCGAGGTCCTAGAAATATTCATTTCCATACATTATTTGGGAGCCCCATCACCAGGGCAGGTTCAATGGAAACAGACAGTAGAAAGAGGCACAGAGATTCAGGACCAAAAGGAACTGGAAACAATAGCCAATTAACGTTAAGTGTGCTTATGATATAAGCTTGAGAGATACTGTTCGTGGCAACATAGTAGATCTTTGTTCTGGGGAAACGAAGGGAAGCTAGAGGCTCAGAGGGCTTCTGGGAAAGGCGCTATTATTATTAAATGATCGCGTATGACAGGCACCCCGAGAACCCATGCGCCAGCACGGTGAGAGGTCAGAGGGCGGTCACTGAAAACAGTCATCAGAAAGCTGAGCGATGCGGCTCAGCGGCTTTGGATGCACTTACAGTGAAAACAGCTCGCAAGTTGTGTAATCTGTCTATGTCCTTAGGCAATCCGGAGCTTGACCAGCGAACCAGGTAGTTCTCACTGGGAAGAGAGGGGCAAGTTAGTTTTCCAATGACAACGGGGCGCCAAACGCACCACCACGTTGACTTCTCACTAATACCACGAAGCCCACGACGCAGGCAACGACCGGAGCTCGGAAACATCAACGACGCCCAACCCAGCTGCTCCTCCATTAACGGAGAAGGCGAGCAGCCGCCCACGCGGGGGGCACGCGAGGCCCGAACAGAATCCCGCAGAGGGTCCCGTTTTGGGTGTCTAGGGTTATAATTACGACAGAAGTAACTGAAAATGCATTTCAACATTCATTATCTTTAAAGCATATTTGTTCACTGAGGATGACAATAGTCTAAAATTCACCATTCTCTCATTCATGGTATAAAACAAATACTGCGCTTTTCAGAGCCCGAAAGCCAAATATGACCTAAAAATACTACAGAATCCTAAGTCCTTATCAGAAGCGAGGGAAATTCACCCCTTTGTTCTGTTTTCTGGCACATACTCGCGTTTTAAATTCTGAGTAATACAACTGAAGATCCTGGAATTTACACACACACATAACCCAGACCATCATGTTTCCATCTGGACAAACAGGACAGTCATACTGAGGGACAAAAGCGAGATCATCAGGAAGGACAGGAGTGGCAGACAGGATTTATAGATGTTATTTTATTCAATAACTATTAACTGAGAGCCTTCACGGGGCAGGACCCAGTCTAGACAGTGTCTCCCAGTCACTTGTGCTGGAGAAATATTAGGTCAAAGGTCCAGCAGTGACATTCACGGAGAACAAAAGTTCACACAGGCAAGACTAAGTGAAGGGTGATATTTGGGGGAATCTGGATAAATACAATCCTACGAACAGAGGAGACAAAGCATTACATCAAGCTTTCGTGGGTAGGTCCTTAAAACTTCACAAGATTAAAACTCCACATCAAAACTACCCAGGTACAGGAGAAAGCCAACCCTGGCCCAGAGCCTGGGCCACCTGCCCTCACACTGTCCAGAAAGAACACCCAGGTCCGCTGCTTGGGGGCGGGTGGGGATTCTGGCCAGCGGGCGCGCCCCCCCCCCCCCCCCCGCCGGGCTCTCCGCAGGAGCGAGACTCTGCCAAGGCTCTGAGGCCACTGTCCTAACATGGGAACATCACTGACCTGATGAACTTGGACTCCACGGGGTCATAGAGAGACATGAGTACCTCGGCATCTTCCCCAATTTTACAGACCACATTTTTGAGGTTGACGAACAAGGCCAGAGAAGGGGTGGCAGCGAATTTTGCTTGTCTGTTGATGTCTATGTTCTGCTTTTGAGACTGTACAAGGAGCAGAATAGAAAGTTGGCATCAGCAACGCTCATCGCCAGCCCCTGCCGGTTTACTCCCTCCAGGATAGAAAGCCATGCGTCACCAGCTGGCACAACGCAGCAAAGCCACTCACGGAGTCACTTTCTGCCCCTACTTCAAGTCCTCAAGACAAGCAAGCAGCTAGTGACTTAAAATAACAAGGCCCTGGGCAATGGCTTCAAACCCGTCCCCTGCGGACTGAGGAGTCTCTTCAGAGACACAGTGTTCAGGGTCCCCCCGATGAGTCAGAATGGGACACCTAGGTAGCCGTTTGTGTCCTGTTGGTTCTCCCATGAGACTAAACCCTACGGGGACATCTCTGCCTTCCTCGTCACGGTGTCCTCGGCACCTGGCACACAGCCTATGCTCAGTGCTCGTGGGTGACAATCAGTTCGTCGATTTCTGAATATCTACCCTACAGAAGATACCATGAAAGGCCACGGAAGATGCAAAAGATCAGTAAGACATGTGTTCCCTGCTCTCAGCGAGCTTAAAATATGTCACCCCTACCACAGCAAAGAAGATGTGCAGAATCCAGTGGCGTTTCCCATGAGATAAGACTCGGAGTCAGTGTCATTAAGATCCTGCCTCCTAACAGCCCCCGCACCCCCCCCACGGGACCAAATCCCTTCAGGTCATCAGTAGCCTGTTCTGGCAGCGGGTCCCACAGGGTTCGCCCCTGTTTGAAACATGCTGTGTAGCTGTGCCTTTTTCATGCAAATCCTGGCTTCCCTGATGTTTTACTAGGACTGGGCGCATGCGCCCAGGTGCAAATGGCATATCAGAGCTGGACTTGCCTTTTCTTCCTGCAACCTTTCCTCCACCTGTTTAGAGGCCACTTCATGAGCTCTGAAGAGGCTGATCGTGCTGGTTAGTTCTGGATCCAAGATGTTCCCGTCTTCGTCTCTCACCACCAAGTCCAAATCGAGAATTCTAGAAGGACACGAATTCAGAATTTCAGGCACAAAACCAAGGGCCTAACATTTTCTAACACAACTTCAGTCCCAGCCACTGAGCAGAGAAAAACATCATAGGAAGTCGGGGTCACACACAAATATTCAGGGGACATAATTCTGCAAGGTCATTTCCTTTATCTGAAAGCGTTTCCCCTTGGAATTAAAAAATGAGTAACAAAAGCTTCCAATGCAACAGTGACTTTCCTCACAGTGACAAATGTTACAGATCTATAAAGTCCAAGTGAGACGTATGTTATTAAATTACTATGTGAACAGTACAAATGGCTTAAGGCACACACATGCCATATATATCCCGGTAGGTTCCACCCCACAGCTTTCCTTCTACCTAGAGTCAGTTCTAATTCCTAAATTAGCCCATCAGAAGATTTTTCAATAACGTTTTTCTACTGTGTTTCAACACCAAACATAAGGAAGTTATCCACAATAACGCTAAGCAACTTTCTGGCCAGATGGTTAAATATAATTGCTAACTTAAAACATGAGCAGCATCTGGCCAACAAAGCTACCCATCTATAGCTGGAAATATTTTTTGGCAACATTCTCTCCATTTTCCCAAATTTTTTAACCACAGTTTTTATTTAAGAAACAAAAAAAAGGTGATTATGTAAAGAAAGAAACCGAGAGTTGTGCCATGTTGGCGTGGCCCTGTGCTTTTTAATAAGGCGTGAGGATCTAAGCCACAGATGCCTTACACTTTGCCTTTCGGATTTCCTGCCTGCCATTAACAAGTCGATAGAAGCAGAATATTTTAATTTTTTTAACCATACAACACAGGAAAGTCTGTTTAAAGAAAGATAAATTTTGCCCGGCCGGACGTGGCTCAGCGGTTGAGCATCGACCTAGGATCCAGGCGATCGGGGTTCGATTCCCAGTCAGGGCACATGCCGGGGTTGCGGACTCGATCCCCTGTCAGGGCGTGCAGGAGGCAGCCCATCAATGACTCTCATCACTGATGTTTCTCTCTCTCTCTCTCCCTCTCCTTTCCTCTCTCTGAAATCAATAAAGATATATTAAAAAAAAAAAAGATAAGTTTCAATTAGAGAATGTCTTAAAAGGTACAAGTTTGAGAGGCAAATAGACTTGCAATAAAGACTCCATCAGAACAAACTAATCTCTGGCTTCGCTGAGGGTTGCACAGCTTAACGCCATGGCATCACTGATGACGTGACAGGCGGGTTCTGTCTTGACAGTTACGCTGGACCACTCTGCACCATTTGGAAGGCAATCACAAAAACTTCAATTTTCCTTTTAGTATCAATTAAACAAATTCACTGATGGTGAACAGGGCCAGCGGGGCCTGTCAGCAGCACGAGAGCAAACAGGCTTTTCAGCCAATAGTGAGAGGCCTGTGGCCCTGCGTGGAAACAGCCTGTCATCGCAATGACTGCAGTGCTCAGGAGCAGAAAGATGTATTTTTTTAAAAAGCCTTGTAAGCTCTCATTAATTGTCTTCGCAACATGTTTGCCAAGTATCACTGCGTGTCCCGGCCCTGAACATGGATGGCCCTGAGCAGCCGGTGCTGGCGTGGGCGCGGTCAGTTAGTGTGGGTGGAGCCCATGCTAATGAGGGCGGGGAGGGGATCGTTCTGGTGTGGGCGGGGCTACAAAGCTCCTGGCTTTAGAACCAGCCAGAAGGTCCTGGTTAATAAAGCTGTCCCTGAGGAGCGGAGACCCAGGCCACGGGCCCACCTGCGGTACACAGCCTGCCACGTACCTCTCACCACAGTCCCGCCAAGAGAGAGGGCCAGGCCCGCTTCACAGAGGAGGAGACTTAAGCTAGAGAAATGTCTAGGAGAGCGCGGACTCTGGATTCTGAGCCAGAAGCCTCTCACGGCAGAACCCGTGCTTCTTCCAAAATGCCACATGCCAACGGTCACAGGAAGCGGCCTGCCGTGGGGCTTCCTCATGCCAATCATTCTTTGTGCTGTTCTCAGCAATCAGTGCTCAGAGGCTCCGGATCCACAGTGAGCTTCCATTAAGGTGCATCTTGCGGGTGTGGCTCAGTTGGTAGAGGGTCACCCATGCACCAAGACGTCACCGGTTCCATTCCCAGTGAGGGCACATTAACAGGTTGCTGGCTCAATCCCCAGTAGGGGCACCCAGGAGGCAGCTGACGGATGTTTCTCTCTTATCAATGTTTCTATCTATCCCTCCCTCTCTTCCTATCTAAAAAAAAATCAATAAAAACGTATTTCTCTTAAAAAAAAAAAAGGTGCCTCTTAGCAGAGCAAGGGAATCTAATGCATCAGAGACTAATTCCATGTTGAGGAAAGGGGGGTGGAACGCCCAAGAAATTACACACAAAACTGGGAGTGTGTTATGTATGTGCATTTTCCTAGAAAGATGGTCCCCGACTTTAATCAAGTAACTTCTCAACACTGTGATTTTATTTTGTACTATTTTTTCTGAAGAAGGACCTAGAAAGATATGTGCAGAGCACTGGGCTATAGAGAAACTGTGGAGTACACTTGAGTTCCTCGGGCAAAATGCTGTCTTATTAAGGCCTGTATTTCCTATCACGGTAGTAAATTAAGTTTGGAAACACTTCCTTTCTTAACCAGATTGTTCCAGGACATAATGGACTTTGGTCGCTTACCGCGGGCACATTAAGCAGGTGGTTTCTGAATGTAAGTTCAAAATATAATACTCTGATAGAAAATAGAATCAAAGCTCCAGAAGTTTGGTTTTTAGGCAGGTGGTCCTAAAACGGGTTTCACTGCGACAATATCAAATACCCTACACCCAGAATCTATGAATTTCTGGGGGGGGAAAACAAAAGCAAAACCCTTCTCCTGCACCCTTCCTAATCCAAACACTACTTCTAACTGATAGTGTGGCTTTTAGAAACTGTTCCCACTTGAAAGTACAAATTAGCAGAAAACAAAACTATGTTCTAATTCTGAATTTTTTAGAGAGTTTCTTTAGTTCACCCAGAGCTCTCTTCAGCGGAAAGGCTGGGGACAAACCCCTCCTTGTCTCTAAGTGTAGGTCCTGACGTGTAAAATGAGGGGGTTGAAGGAAACATGAAGTCTCCCAATCCTATTTTTAAAATCTAAGATCTCCAGCCAGCGTTCCAGGCAGCAGAAATCAGAATCATAAGAAGTGGGCCCCAGGAGTCTGTATTTCCAAAGCTCTCCAAGCGATTGTGATACCCACCAGCGTGTGGAAACCATGTCACCAAATCATCTGTAAGGCTCCCTGCAGCTCTGGACAACCAAGCAGTCACCCAGTGGGAAAGGGCACAGCCTCAGTCCAGTTAGAGACCCAGACTCGGCAAAACTAGGCTGGAGCAGCTCACTTCCGTCCCAGGTCAGAAATGCTCGCTAAGGTAGACCACGCAGCTCTGCAGGGGAGTGAGCACCCCGCTGCCGAAGGCATTCAAACAGGGCTGGGTGGAGGCTCGCTGGAGATGGGAACCTGCGCCCCAGACGTACTCACACAGAAACAATTATTTGTCGTGTATCTGAGATTCAGATTTAGCTGGCTCTATTGGTGTTTGCAAATCTGGCATCCTTACCCCAGTGACAAGTTTAAAAGGTAACCTTTGACATCCCTTTCAGCTCTGAGAACCTAGGAATCCACAGAAAGAAATCAGGAGGTGCACAAAGCACCCCCACGTCTGGACTCAGTCACATCGTGGCACAGAACATGGAAGTTCCCTGTGGGGGGCCCGTTGTGAAAAGGGCAGGCTGCCCCAGCCTGGCTTCCTGAAAGAACAGGGTTCCACTAGAACTCAGAAAACTCCT
Organism: Miniopterus natalensis; assembly: GCF_054644295.1. Lineage (NCBI taxonomy): Eukaryota > Metazoa > Chordata > Mammalia > Chiroptera > Miniopteridae > Miniopterus > Miniopterus natalensis. The sequence continues at coordinate 56,709,916 of NC_142094.1, forward strand.
GATTTTTGGGACACCGTAGGAAATGTCTCATCCTTTTGAAAATGAAAACGACGCCACTGTTTGGAGGTTAGGAGTTTGGTTTTGTGATTAAGTATGGTTTTAGTCTCTAGAGGTTCTGTCGATGTCACCCTATCGGATCGTTTACCCATGAAATCATCTTCCCAACGAACAAACCTGTTTCCGTAGTCGATTTTGGCAGTGACCTTCTTCTTTAGCTCCTTGAGCTCATCCTGAGGCAGAGTCCCCGAAAGGATCTGCGAGCGCCACTCGATCAGGTCGTAGATCATGTGCCGCACGCTTCGGAACATCTCCCTGTTGTCTTGCTACATGGAGGGGACAGAGGAGCCCATGTTAAGGCTTTGGGTATAAAAGAGCACTGTGGGTGTGTGTTTTTTCAAATACACATGCGATACACACTTTACATGATAAAATGCAATGTACGTGCAAGTAAAAGATGCTTTTAACACATTCTGGAACACATACGGAATGGGGTTCCCGTCAGACACTAAAAGATTAAAAGGCTGAAAAGCAAGTAATGCACGATCCTCGATATCCCATCTGCACTGCAGACGATGCACCGCTGAATCTAGAGGCCGACTGGAGAGGGTCCGCACCGAGAGCCCCAGAGCCAGCCCGCTGGAGCCCCCTGCCCCCGTGGGCAACGATTGACACTCCATCGGAGTAAGTCTGAGCCTACAGGTCTCGCCTACCCAGTCTTCAGAATCCCTTCGCACAAGGGGATGCCGGCCCCTGGGCCTTGCTGTCCCCTGGCTACAGAGGACCTAGCACCGGCCACTGGAGCCTGTGGGTCAAGCCACACACACACACACAGAGGAGGCTTCGGCAAGGAGCCAGGTCTAAATCTACAAAGTTCTGGGTGCCTTCGCGCCAAAAGGAAAACGCAAATAAGATGCAGGATCCACACTTCTTACCACTTTCTATCTATGTCAAGGGATGATACAAAGAAAAGCACCCGTCCTGCACCTGCAAGGGTTCAGTTCACCAAGGAAATCAGGGACCATCCAAAGGAAAAACAACCCAGAGGTTCTTTCTGTGAAAAGGAATCTAGGTGATGCCGGAGTTGGTAAAATTCTACACACACGAAGCCTATACAAAATTAAAATGTGATCATTGCTACCTGTTAAAATAACGTCTCCTCTACATATCTGAACCTGTCGCCCCACTATTTCTAGTATTTGACCTTCCTTCTAGGAATTTCTACGATCCCCACCCCCATCCTTCATATAACACAACACCCTAACAGGCTATTTTACATTCCATCGACTCTTCTTTATATTATTATCCTAATTTTAATTTGTTAAATGGAAATTAAATCGTCAAAATTAATGGTTTATTGAAACATTGATTCCCTCTTACTAATTCTCCTTGCCCATTTTTCTAAAGCCTTACCTAATATCTAAAATCCTTAATGTTTTGCTAGCGTGTCTACAACAACACAGTAGAGAGAGAGAGAAAAAACTAACAAAAACCACATTTAAAAGTATAAGCACTTTTCTTTGGCTTTGCACAAATCCAACGATGTAAGTCCATAACAGACAAACATAAATTTTTTAAAAGGAGGCCCAGGGGTCATCAGGATGCCTGCTTTAGGGGTAGAAGGCTAAAACCGGGTCCACTGACACATTAGTCAGCATCAATTCCTGTTTGTTTTGCTCCCATATTTTTGTTTAAAAATTGCAAAGTCGAACGTGAAACAGCGACTACGAAATTGCAAGAGATTTACACAAAACATTCATAGCTAACGTTACACTTTTAGGTTTTGGAGAACATTTGATGAACAATTATGGCAACTGCTTATTACTGCGCATTTATAGGAAACCACTGTATAATCAAAAACAACAAGCCTGCCCGCAGAGCAGCTGTGGGACTGCAGGAAGTTTTCTGTGTCCCCGAGAAACCGATGCGGGGACTGCCTCCCTGCACAGCCCGGCCTCCGCGCTGACGGCATTAGCATATGAGAAGAAATCAACAGCTCCAAGAGAAACGCCGGCTAACAAAAGGTAATCTTCTGCAAATATGAATTTATGTGCAAGGAAACGCCCGAGGGAGCGGGAAGTGGGAGATGTCACAGCCCCCACCTCCCTGCATTAATAAGACCTCACCCACAGCCAGCAGAACCAGACAACTGCGCACGAAGCCAGAATGGAAACCATTCCCCACCTCTAACAAACATGCTCAAATCTAGAAGACTATGTCGTTTCTCAAACGATAACAGGCATTACCTACAGCAGCCAGTGGCCAAAAAATAAACAAACAGTAACCATCTTCCACCGAGTCCATCCATACGTACCTATTACAGTTTAAAAGCGGATTTTTGTTTCCAAGAACAAAATATAAACATTGAGGGCACGTCAACGCCACTCGCCTAATCCTGTCTTCGAAAGCAAAACAGCCCATTCACTTTTCAACGCAAGGAAGGCAAGACCCGGGACCCCGTCCCTTACAGACACTCTGCTGCCCTGAGCACAGCTGCACCCCAACACAGAGCAGGTCAAAGGGGTCACGACCCCCCAAGGCTGAGTAGAATTCTGAGCCATGTTGCTTTCCTATCACCCAGTCCAGGTTCTGCTTTTGAGGTTCCCAGGGAAAGAAACCCATCCACCGGGACAGAAAAGGCCCAGAAAGACCACCGTCAGTTGCTTAGCTTCGATTCGCATCCCTTCCTCTCACCACGTAGAGCTGCCTCCAGATGGTGGACCACTCTCGCAGCGTCGTGGTGACCTCCTGAATGAGCGGGAGGTCGCCCGGGATGACCGTCTCATGTTGCCTGGGAAGAGACGAGGGAAGGACAGCTGAGTTCACGGCTCATTAATCGCTGCGACTGGCACCTTATAAATTCCAAACCTAGGCCACAGAGTTAAATAAGCAAACGGAGCGAGAACACACAGCCAGGCCGGTGTCCGCACCCAGGAAGGCACACATCTCTAAGGGCAACAGGTACCATCTGTACGGAGCCTGAGAGTGTCGGTCCGCCACGCTGAGTGTACGCCGCCCGCCTCCCATGCCAGCCAAGACGGGGCGGCGGGTAACACCCCCCTAAAAGTCTTCAGGGCGCCCAGGTCTGGGACGTGGAAGGTGCCTTCGTAATACGTGTGCCCATCTATCTTATACATGCCGTGAATGATAGCCAACCTGTGTGGCATCAAAATGCAGGTCTGGGTTAGGATGGTTTCTGCATTTCCTTCGCGCATGAAACTCATTACACGGTAGCACCGAAGCAGTTACCCGCGGCGGACTCTGAGCGAAGGTGCTGCCGCCGGATGTCCACAGGTCCTCCACCTGACCCCAAACTCTGACGACCCCCTTTCTCTTTCTCTCTACTCCAACAGGTTAACCCTTGACTTGTCCTTAACCTGTTATCTAGCTGAGCATTGGCTTTTATCAAATCGACCACTGTTTTCTGGTCACGTGTTCTGGGTCGGGCATGTGCTACGCAGGACTCACAATATCGGGGACTGAGGAAGAGACTGAATTTGTGGCTTGTGAAGTAGACACCTGGCCCCAGATCCTGAACAGTGTTCTGAACGCCGGGGCGCCAATGAACACGGAGTGTTCGGGGACGCTGACAGGTCCCACCTACACATCGTGATTTGTGCTGGGCCCAGACCTGAGGGCAGCACCCTGACGTTGGAGGGTCCACACTTACGGGCAGGACCCCGACGTGAGCCACAATTGGGGTCCAGGCCTTCAAGGACTTCCTGATGGTGGAGGGTTCCCAAAGGAAGAGACCATGGAGCCCCGAAGAGAAAGCCTACGGGGAGGTCTGGCCACAGGCTCCGGGTGGAGCAGCAGAGATCAGACGCCTGAGGGAGGGGTGCGTACGGGACCACCCCCCACAGGACGGCCTTTAGGAATTGACCTTTGACGGGACATCATCGGTGCCCATTACGAGACGTGAGTGTTAAAACAGCCCTGCCGAGTCTGTGTCCTGGTTTCCCAGGGGGGATGCTGATCGAAATGTGGGTGGTGCATTGGTCCGCAGGGCCATCCCGCCGGCCTCCAGGGGATTCCTCCCCACTCGCAGGGTGAGTACACCCGTCAGCACCTGGGCTGTTTCCATGTATTTATTTGTATTCATCAAAGTGCCTTTTAAAAAAATTAATCATCTGCCATCTGACTGCTACACTGATGCTGACAGAGACGGATGTAAAACACATGGACAGTGATGGGTGAGAGGAGAGGCCCAAAACCTTCGTTTTTTACCTTCCCTTTAAAATTCTGCATATGAAACATTGTATCTGTATAAAAAACACCACATCCCAGGTCATCCCATTCATGCCCCTCAATTATTTCCTTCATCTGAATGAGGTGTCAGGGCCCCGCAGAACCCGAGCTGGTCCTCTGCACACGTTGAAAGTGCAGCTCTTGGGAAGGCAATTTTGTAATCAGCCGGAGAGATGCCATTATGCAGCAATCGTCTGATTAGTAATTTTATAACCTACATATTTGACTGAGAGTGAAGATGGAGCTGCGACAAACAAGGAAAAGATTTTCATGCTCCTTTCTCTCCAGTCCACACCTGGCTATTTGTTCGCCACTCCTGCCTAGTGGGTTCCTCACTCTGCAAACGTCCTTGTAATGACCTTGTACAGCACTGCGATGACCTCTAAGAAACACACACCACAACTGGACAAAATGTAAATGTTACATGTCCCTATTTAACAGCTGCTCTTCAGCCTAAACTCCCCTTGCACCAAAGCCTGAGAAGTCTCCCAGGAATGGATTCTAAGCTGGGGGATTGTGCAGCCTCTGCCGGGGGGGGACGGGGGGGCGGGGGCCAGACCACCCAGGAAGCTCAGGGCACCAGGAGGCCCTCCAAATTCAACATCAGGATCAAGGACAATGACTACAGGTAAGGAGCTGACTTCAGACTCCTCAAAGGCTCAAAGCCACATTTAACACAACCGTAAATCCCCCTTCCTCTCCCCAAACTCCTGTCACCCATGGCCAATCACGTCCACCATCCAACCCCCGAGGGCCCTGGCACTGGGCGGGCAGCGAGGCCGAATATCACTCTCTTCATGAAACAGCAACTCACCCTTTTCCTTCAACAATTGCTTCTTTCAGATGAATATATGAAGCAGGAAATATACCCTATGGGGAGGAAACAAAGACAGTTTTTATTATCAATGTGGACACTGATTGTCAATCAAACACCTGTCCCCAGAAAGGTGAGGGTGGCTGGCTCTCTATTAACTCTGCAAGTTTTACGCTGAGTCTCACATTCAACAGAGCAAAGAAAACAAAGTGTAAGAGATGGCGACTCAGTCAGCTTGTGTTTCAAAGAGGCTGCTGATGTCTCAGGAAAACAGGCAATTTCTCTGCAAAGAGGCAATTCCAGAGGACGTCCTGTGTCTTCTCCATAGGTCGCAGCTGGTTTTCACTGCTGACCTGGACACAGGCAGACCAATAGCCGACTGATGCCCACACAAGTTTTTCGGTGATGCTCTCTGACAGTTACTGATCTCAAAGAGCTAAAATGACCACCAAAATTCACCTGACCCGCAGAGACTCTCTCGACAGTCTCCAGAAATGGTTGAATGTCACCCAATCTGCAGAACTACCGGGGGAGCACGGTTTACAGTGCTCTCAGCTCCCCAGGGCAGCTTGCAGTGGACACAACTGACGGGAGCCTGGAGACAGCTCCTCCAGGACACTCGGGGCCGGGCACAGTCTTTGAAGTGCCAGGAGCTTTACCAAGCGAGCCGGTCCTGCTTCCTGAGCAAGCGCAGGCCTCCCCTCCAGCAGGGATGGGAGGCGAGCAACCTGAAAGGCAAGGGCTGGGGCCTCGGGCAGCACCACACAGGCCGGGCACGGCTTCCCGCGTGAGATTCAGGACGTGCGGCAGAAACCATTCAGTAGCGCCGGTGGCTCTGACCCACCTGCTGTGGGAACAGGAGCTTCTGACCAGGTTGCCCTGGCATCTGGCCCCAAAGGATTGACACGGGCCATCCAGGAACCACAGGCACTTGTCATGCTAGGGAAGGGCATGGGCACGAGTCCCGATCCTCCTGCCGACCAGGAACGTGGCTGAAGTTCATATAAAGAACTGACACAGAGAGGGAAGGAGTGGGGCAGAGTGACGGGCTGGTCCAAAGCCTCATCTCTATATTAATAAAGCCCTCAGATCAAACGTGGGGCTGCATCAGCAGGAAGGCCTCTTCGTTATCGGAGGGGCGATCAGTGTAAACCACAACCTCCCCTGAAGAAACCTACCCCACCATCCAGCCGGTCTGAATCTAACCCTGTTCAGACCTCAAGGCTCCGGTCGTCGGCTGGGTGGAGCCTGAGGCGGGAGGTGGGGCGGGAAGTCCCGGCTGGAGCCACTGACTCCAAAGCCTCAGTTATAGGCTCCGGACCACAAGAGCCCAGCCCCACAGGAGATCATGAGAGGCAATGTTAGGCAAGAGAAGTGAAATGAAGCATCGGTCCAGCATACTTAGATACTAAAACACGTACAAGTTAACGTGGACAGCCTGACCACAGCTTCAAGCGGACATTGCTTCCAAATCACAGAATGAAACAGAAGAGCCATCGTTGGGTTTGTGAGGCTAAGAACAGAGAAGCCGCAGCAGGACTGTGCCGGGGAGTGTCGGGCACAGGGACCGAGGGTAACTGTCCGTCCCGGCCTCGGAAACTCAAACAGCACGCGTGCCGACTGCCCCGGGGAGCAGGAGCTCCTTCTGCAGCGGGCACAGCCGTATAAAAAGAGCTACACGAGAGAGGGGAGCGGGTGCGAGCTTCGCAAATCTGTTCATTTATCATCAAGGAAAATGTAGGACTGAAAACCGCGACCGGGTTTCTGGGGGTTTTTGTTGCGGTTGTTTTCTGAAGCCATCGCACCCACGTCATTCTTTTGCACACCCTGCGCTTAACAAGGGTGCGAAGCTCCACCAGGGAGGGCCTCGCCTCCCGCGACAACAGGCCAACAGCCTATCGCAGCCCCGCAACCCACTCGCGGGACGCAGCTGCCGTTCCTACGTCCACACTGTTCAGGAGGAAACGGCTCAGGGCAGTCGGCCTTTCGGCCCACGGAGTTTAGATTCGGAGAAAGAGACGCAAAGGAAATCGCGTAGACAAGAATGAGAGAGAACTGATTTCCTCTCACGGGGTGATTTAGGAAGGGACATGCACGGGTTTTAATAAAAACGACTTACCTTCTTAGACTTCTTTCTTAAGGTGTAACCTCTGTACCACCCTAAACAAACGCAAAGTGGAGACGGTTAGTACAAGGTGAAAATGTTCTGCAGACCCTGGGGTCAGCTCGCCACCGGAGCTCAACAACCCTAACGCTTTGGAAATACACTATGGGGTTTTGGAAAGATCGGCTCGACACTGTACTTGAGGCCTGGGCAGTGGCCTGGACAGACAGACACCAGCTCCTTCACCTCCACCGGCCACCCACGGCCTTGAGGGGTCACTCTGAAGTTAAGAAGCACAATTCCGAGATGAGGGTGTCCTTTTGCCCCCTCGAGCGGGCTCCTTGAGAGTGCATGGTCCTGTCTCTCCCTGTCTGACCTGGGTTGGGGTCGCTGCCAAGTGCAAACACCAGCATCCTCAGATCATCAGGGGCTGCCCCGTAACAGAAATGCTATTGAGAGCCCAGTTCCTGCCCCTTCAGTCAGAGGATCTGCCCTGGGGCAGCCACGACCTCACAAAGCATTTCTGTGGCAAATGCCCCGGACAGGAAGCAGAAGCCAGGGACCGGGCCCACCTACCCCTCGGGGTCTGGCCAAGGCTCAAGTCCCCATTCCCTGAATGTGAGGAGAAGACAGGAGTGAGGGCAGGAGACGGACACACGGCAGTTGTTGGCAGGAATTCATGCTAAATGGAAGAGTCCCTTCAAAGATGGACCACACCTGACCACACCCTTGGCACTGACCCTCAGGCTGGGGGCAGAAACTGTCCGAACAAACACCTGTGGGTCCACGCCAGTCACCAGCCTCCCAACAAGTCCGCCACAGCACAACATCAGTGACTGGTTCCTTATCAGGAGCACAGGGACGTCACGTCAGGGCACCTGGCTCGGAGGAAGTGCACCAGAAGCTCAGACAATTCCACGTCTGCCCACAAGAGCAAAAAGACCAAGCAGAGAATCTCCACAAGCACATGGTAAGTGCATGTTGGGTAAACCCGCTGAGTAACAAAATACTGGGTTTTCATTCAGCATGGAAAAGGCAACCCTTAGAAATCAGGGTGTGTGAATCAGCTCCGAAAAGGAGCACAGGTAAATGCCTGGGCAGGGCCCCTCTTAGGAAATGATCATTTTCACAACCAGAGGCGGGAAACCAGAAAGCGATGGGGCCCAAATGAGCCAGGTCCTCAGGGATGATTTAGCAGCTGCTTTCTAAGTGTTCAGAACAGGAGGGCAGACTCCCGGGCGCCTTGCAAAGGACTTGCTGAGACCTCAGGTGACTGACTGAACCCACTGCACTGTCTTGACAAGGGGACTAAACAGAGCAATGGAGGCCCCGCAGACACGCAATGTCCAGATAGCAGCTGCGCAGTGGGGGGTGGTCTCCCCAGAGCCACGTGTCCATGTCAGGGGTTTCTACGTGCCAGGCCAGTGTCGGTGCCTTCTAGGACGGTGTTCTAGAAGAAATGGGAGGTCAATGAAGTCGGTGATTCAAAGCTACATTTATTCAACCGAAAGAGCTGTCCACTCTTCCGTTACTGTGTCTTTTCTGCATTTCCGTGTGGTGGTTTTTTTTTAGGATTTTTTATTGATATTTTAGAGAGAGAGAGGAAGGGAGAGGGGGAGAGAGAGAAGAATAGATGTGAGAGCGAAACATCGATTGGCTGCCTCCTGCACGCCCCCTACTGGGGATGGAGCCCTGGAATCAAACATTTCAGGGCACGGATGACCCCAACCAACTGAGCCACACCGGCCAGGGCTTTTCTGCATTTTCAGTATTGATATACCCTTCTATTCTGAGCCTGAGAAGGGATTCATGTCCTAGGATATAGAAGGAAAAACTGCAAAGAAAAAGACAGACACCAAGTAAAATGTGAGCGAAGTTTATAAACAGTGCATAGAACCCTGAAAGACTTGCACATGCATGAAGAGACGCTCAACCTTAATAACGACCAGAGACACGAACATTTAAAACACAATATTGCTGCACAGTTATCAGAGTGGTAGAGAGGGGGACACTGTGGGATATGGGTCGCCCCTGGGCACCGTGGGTGGGAATGTACACTGTGGCAATTAGTGTGGGAGCAGCCGTCCCTACTTCTCCAAAGTTTATATCCCTACACCCTGGGACCAGCAAGCCCCCCACCGGGAACGCATCCCAAAGACATCCACACCCCCATCCATGCACAGTGGGAGGGACACAGGATGCTCAAGGCTGGGTGATCCGGGGCGGGCGGGGGGGGGGGGGGGGGGGGGGGAGGGGGGGGGAGTGGAGGCGGGCAAGCGCCCGTTGCTGGAGGGCAGTTAGTAAAACATGGGGAGTGCCCACCAAGCAGTGAGAACCACGGGCTAGATATCCAGAGACAGCAGGAGTGCACCTTTCAGTAGAGCACCGAGGGACAAGTCAGAAACAGAGTGAGAGCTACGAGCGCGTTTAAATACATGAAAAATAGAGGGATGGCAACCAGTCAAAGAACACGAGCAAACAAAACCCACCTCAAACGCAGCGCCGGGCCTTCTACGCGAGGGGGAGGAGAGAGCAGTGAGCTCTGGGGGTGTCTTTTCTTTTCCTTACACCAGCAGAAGGCGGTTAATCTTTTAATGGCCTTGCTAAGCAAAAGGAAACCCCACGAGTTTCCTCCCCGAGACTTTCTGCTTTAATCCTCTGACCACCTGAGCTCACAGGCTGCGCGCCAGACACGGCCCCAGACAGAGCCAGCCTTCAAGCAGATCGGGCCGGTGTCCGCCCTCCGAGGGCTCACAGAGGAGAGGACGCCCCCAGACAGGCAGGGGGCAAACCACAGCCTTGTCGTAACACAGTGGCTGTGGTTTTAATCAAAGGACAATTTCCTAATCTCTGTGCAATGCCTGGCGCTCCCTGAGGTTCAGCATCCAGGCCCCGGAGATCCTTACGGAGATGAGGGCCGCAGGTCGGGCACATCCGTGGCCACCGAGAGTCACGTAATAACATCAGTGATCCTGGGTACGCGTGACCCTGGACGCTGGGTAAAGGCAGGGGTGTGCCCTCAATGCCCTCAATGCCCTCGCAGCTCCTTCCGCCGAGACCCGTAAGCTTCCTTTTCCTGTGCTGTGTCCCCCGCCTTCAGGAGCCGGAGACGGCGAAATTAACCATCGCTTGAGGGCAAATTTGTTTTGTGAAACTTAATATAAAGAGTGATCCGCGAGAAATTTTATATTCTCAGGAGCAATCTCAGTAATATCCTGAGAAGGATCACACAGAAAAAGAAAATCCAATTTGACAAACAGAAATAAATTTTCATAGAGGAAGGGGGGGGGGGAAGCAGGAGAAAAGCCCAAACTCTAACGCAATCCGTGAAACTTAAACAGAACAAGAGGAAAGAGCAGAAAAACAATTATCCCACTTCTATTGGATGGTAATAAAATCACCGAGCCTCCCGAAGTCCCAGCTCGTTCCCCGGATGCGTTCCTCGGACCGGGTTCTGATTCCAACCAAAAGGCAGTTTCCAAAGGTGGGGAATTCATTTTCCATCAATGAGTCTTTACAAAGGGTGGAGTTTTTTAAACAAAATTTGGCAGACCGGCCCACCAAACACAGGCTCCCTGAAGGGTCCTTTCTCAGGATGCCAGCCAAGCTGTCCCATGCCTGCTCCCCAGCTTTTCTAAGTTAAATGTGTAACGGGGATCCCCGACTCGCCTAAGGGACCCCGCTGCTTTAGGGACGTTCTTGGTAGGAAGCGAAGGACCAGACGTCACAGTCCCCACACACCCGGGCAGCACAGGAGATGGCTATTCAGGAATGACGTCACTGCCCAGCGTTTATTAACCCCCATTCCAGCTTCCGCTGACCCGGGGGCAGAAATAAAAAGAGCCTGTTCCCTTCGGGTCGGGAAAGTGTCTGAGGCGAGAGGCTTGCTCCGTACCCGCTCCCTCCCGGCCACTGAGATGGTGCCCGCGGCAGGCACTCCGACTGGCGGCTGCCAACGCTGAAGGTGTGCACGGGGCGCCCGCCGCTATGGCCCTTTCCTTTGCGGGGTGTGAAGGGTACAAATGGAATGGGGCTCTAAGCCGGCGTGTGCCGCCTGGGAAATACAGGACAGGAACGCGGGCGTGGGACCAGGTCTGGGCCCGCCGCACGAGCCTCCCAGGACACGGGGCGAGCTGGAGCCTGCCCGGCGCATGAAAGCCTCGCGCCGCTTCCCCAGCCTGCAAAGTGGGTTTCAGGGGCTGCGACTGAAGTCCAGCTGGGTGCTTACGACGGGGTGCCCGCCACTCCTCCCGCTGGAAGGGCCTGGCGAAACCCCACCCGAAAGCAATTCTGCTGCTGGGGTTATTGGTTTTAATCGACGCTCTACGGGAGTCGCCCCTTCCAGTGGGAAATAGAGCCACCAACACTGCAACTCAATCTTAGGAAACCTGCCGATCTGAGGAAAACAAAAACCAGGCCCGTTGTTGCTTCTCTTGTGCGCAGCCATAACCACGGTGCAAAACAAAATAATCTGTAAAACGCTCAACATGAAAAATGGAGTCTGGAAAACCAAGGGCACGGGAAAGCCACAGCCAGCAACTGTGTATTTACTGGATAATTCTAACAACTGCTTCCCCGGACCACGCCCCGCAGAGCCGTGCCCATCCCTGCTCACTCCTAGGAAACCGGGGTCGCGGGCTTAAAAGGAATGACAAGCCTGGCTCCCCTGAGGATGTTATCAACAGATCTGGGCGAGAGCACAGAGAGTCTCCCCATTCCCATCACTCACCTCAAAACAGCGACTTAAATCCTCAAGTATCCTAAATGCATTTTTTAAAGTTTTTTTTTCCAAGTGCTGGGTTATTTGCAGTGAGGATTCACATGCATTTGCAAAAATGGAGCCAAGGAGGTGTTTTATGTTCTGTTTTGTTTTTTTTAATGAAAACAGCTTTTTCAACAGAAAATTCTAGAGGTTAAAAAAGGAATTTTTGCTCCGGCCAGATAGCTCTGCTGGTTAGAGAGTCGTCCCGATACGCCAAGGTTGCAGGTTCGATCCCGGTCAGGGCGCATACAAGCAGCAACCAATGATGCAGCGATCAGTGGAGCAACAAATCAATGTTTCTCTCTCCCCCTTCCTCTCTCTCAAAAAAAAAAAAACAATAAATAAAAAGAGGAGTTTTTACTTTTAATTTCATCTTAATAAAGCCTTCATTAAATAATGGACAGCCTCAGCACTGTCCCCTGAAAGGGCACCCGCCATGCAACACCGTCCACCCCGTGAAAAGGCCCGTGAGCACACACACTGCCCGAGCCAGGGAACGCTGTGCCCGCCGGGCACCGGGAAAGCGTGCCAACTGCCCAAAACAACAGGAAAAAAGACCAAACTGCGTACGCACCTTCATACGTTTCCAAGATGTGAACGGTGTCTCCTATCTGTAAAGAAAGTTCGTCCGCTCCCCGGGCGTCATAGTTATAAAATGCTGTGAAGACAAGAGGGGAAGGTGTCAGTCAGGGTAGGAAGACCGATGCTGCCTGTTTCTGCTTGTGTTTTATTGGGGGGAGTATTTTATTTATTTATTCTTTCATAAATTTTATTTTTTCCATCAGCTTTTATCCCCTGTGCTCTCTTCCGCCTGCACCCATCCCCTGCCCCGGCAACCACCACACTGCTGCAGACGCCCACAGGTTCACTCTTTTTCACCCAATCCCTCCACCTCCTCAAACCCCAAGTTTCTGCTTGTTTTTAATATTAAAATACATTCCATCTTTAACTGAATCATTCTCTCTGACACC